>NC_071393.1:135578062-135878062 GCF_022682495.2 Desmodus rotundus | reverse complement strand
ACCAGCACCAAGCTTTCTAGCACTGCCAGAAGGGATCAATTCTTAAGGAAAACAGCCTGGGTGTGAAGAGAGGAACAGACCTACTGGCTGAGCGAGAGCCCCTGCAGGGAACGGCCTACTGCTTCTACGAAGAGGAAAGAGGCCATGAGGAGGAGGAAGGAGTGGCTAAGGCTTCTTCTGTTCATGCCTAGTGCCCCCTAAAGCGCTGTGCAAAAGCAGGCCCTCTCCTCCCGGTGTGCTCCCGCCATCTGCGACAACACTGCAGGCTCACACCGCAAAGGAAAGCAAATGCTCGGTGCTTCCTAGTGTTCTTCTGTCCCCGTCCACGCAGGACCCGTGAGCTGTGACTGCTCTTCACCTGCTCTTGCCTGACTCCCAGACACCCAACGCAGGGACAAGATGATGCCAGTTGGGTAAGTCCCATTTTCCTCCCCGCTTCTGAATGACCTTTTTCTAGATTCCTAAAAAAATATGTCCAATTCCAAAAAATCTATGATTTTAGCCAACCCTCTTCCTAAAGTCGGCTGACTTTAAAAAAAAAAAAAAAAAAGGCAAGGTGCTTGAGAGTCAAAACACATCAAATTTTAATTGCATATTTTAAGTTCTTAAGAATTCTGTTTATGCCGCCTTAAAGCATCTGCATCTTTTTTCTTTTTGGTATTGAAAGCAGGAAAAATATTTAAATGATGCAAAAATAAAACAAAAAGCGACCTTCAGCCTGCTTAGTGCAGGGTGAGCTGACTGTGGGCGGGGAATGGGCAACATCAGATCCCAGTGGCCAGTCCAACCCTCCCAACCCTCGGCAGGCCCACGGTCTGCTGAGAGAAGAGAAGTGATTCTGGAAGTCTCAGGGTATGGACGAAACGTTTCACTTGTTCCCAGTCCAACCAAAGGCGGCGCATGCCACGCTGCAGACTGTCTGTCCCTTTCCATCCTGCACTCACTAGAACCGACGAAGTGCTCGCTTCTCTGGCTTGGACTGTACTGTGGAGAGAGAGGGCGGTGTTTGTGGTCACATCAGTACACGAAGGACCAAAGGGTATGTGGAGTGACGTGTGAAAGGCCAGGCATGCAAGAGGACAGGGGACAATGTGCACTTTTATAAAACCCTCACCAGCTAGTCTGCTACCCTCTGTCAGGTGAGCCTGACATTCCAAGTCTGCACTGTCAGACCCTGCAGCGAGTGCCCCCGCCCCCGATCTCAGCGACGTTGTCTTTGGCAAGCAGTGAACAGTAAAGAAGAAACGAGACACTGAAACAGAACCAGGACGGATAATGTGATTGCCCAAAGGAGAAGGCACCAATTCCAAATGTACAAGCACCAGGTGCAGTGGTACGGACCAAATCTCTTGGAGTTGGGTGGTGGAGGTGGGGAATCGGGAAACAAGAGGGAGGCACCCACCCAGGGGCTGCAGTGCTGAGAGCTGAAGGCAGAAATTGTTGAGGTCCACGTTCCTTTTTAGCTACGTGTCCAAAGAGAGCTGCTGCGCATCAGCTTTCTACCAACTGGGAAGGGAGAGGGAGAGATTTCAGCAAACTAGATTTATAAACCATAATTATACCCTACTGTCAGGGAAACGAGAGGTGAATCAGGGTGTTTGGCACAATAAAGGTTACAATGCAGTCTGCCAATATACTGTGATTTCCAAAAAAGCATGATCTCACTTAGGTGGATGCCTCAGAAAAGAACAAGAGAAACTTTCTAGAAGGCCAGCAGGGCCACAGTCACTCTGGAAATGACTTTATGCAGAGAGTAGAAACCGTAGGCCGTGCAGGAACGGCGTCGTGTCTTTCGAATCTGCTGCCTGTTCTGGAGCTGCTGATGGGAAGAGCTGCCGTTGGTGGCCTCTGGCGCTCCGCCCAGGGGGCGGCCCCAGACTCAGGAGCGTGCAGGCCAGCGACCCCCCCACCCCCTGCACGTATGCAGACTGAGAGATGCATGGAGCTCTCCGGGAAGTGGCGCCAATATGGAGGAACGAGCAAAGAATTAAGGCAGATGTAGCAGAGGACTGGAAGTGTATGCCTTTTTTGGTAATAGCTGCTTGTCCACAGAGATGTGATGCAGATGGCTAGGTGATGTCTTGTAATACCTGATATCCTGGGTAACACAGTTGTCCATACCAAGTGCTGGAAGCTACCAGTTTCTCAGGAGGCAGATGCGTATCTGACGTCAAGAACAGATGCAGCCTGAAGAAAGAAGAAAAAAAGAATCAAAGAGCAGGAAACGATACAATTCTGGTGTTCTGTAAGAGGGAGGGGGTGGGCCTGCCCCTGGCAGGCAAACACAGGGCACAGCAAACAGACGGCTCTAAGGACGGGCGGAGAAGATGGCTGCGTGGGGACAGAGCGTGGCTTCTACACCCAGATGTCCTGGGCTCAGACCCTGGCTTTGCCACTGTCCAGCTGGGTATACTTGCCCGAGTTATTCTTTTTGAACTCCACTTTCCTCTTCTGCAGAATGTACAAATAATGGTGTCTACTACACAGGAATAAATAAAACCCCCTAAAAGAGCAGTTGGCACATCCCTGGCCAATAGTCATGCTCAGGGATGTCGGCACCGGCTGGAAGGGCTGCCATGCAACTACCCCAGCCAACAAACAGCCCCTGGTTCGGCCGGGACACACGGGTACTAAGATCCCTGAGATCGCAGGATCCTCTTTAAAAGCTTCCCAGGCATCTCTTAATTTCCTACCCTCATTTTCAAACCCAAATCCCAGACCCAAACCTAAAGGTTACTAGTGTCTCAGGCTCAAGCCATTGGGCTTTGTGCTCCTGCAAGCGAAGCCAGCTCACAGACACTGCACGGAGTCACACCAGGGCTCCTCCTCAGCGATGCACGGAATCAGCCCCTAGTGGCAGCTAGTCTTCTCTCCGAGCGGTCAGCTTCAGCTGTGCTCCATGCCCTTTCTGACTGTCCCCCCACAACCCCATCCCCCATCCTTGGCTACCTCAGAGAACTCTGGATCTCAGAAGCTGAGACCCCGTGGCCTCCCTCCCTTCTCAGCCTTGAAGGAAAAGAGCAGGTCTTGTGTCCTTTGTCTGCAAGGAAGATGAGATGCCTGGGAACTTCTCCACTCTCGTTTATACAACTAGCCTGTGGTAAAATGGTTTGGAGTCTTCACAGAACCTGTCAGGGATGTTTCGTGAGGACTCCCTGGACCAGGCCGTCTGGCTCCCCGATGTTCTCCCCCGCTGTCTGTGTGGCACAAACAGAATCTGAGGGCACGGGGCAGGCAAGGCCCTGCATGCAGCTCTCAGCTGCCAGACTCCCCGTAATAAACAAGAGTGCGGAATCACAAGGACACCACGCTCTGCACAGTGACAGAACAGAGAGTCAGCCGGCATTCTTGCAACTGCGGTCAGGGCACAGAAAAGCAGCCGGCCTCACAGTTGATCTCCTCCTGCAAACAGAGATCAGAAAAGCAGAATGGTGGTGTGGAAGGGCTAGTGCTGTAAGCAGGAAAAGAAACGGACTACAAAAGGGAAACCAGGTGTGTGAAGACTGTTTTTTAAAACCTGTTAATTGAAGAGAGAGAGAGAGAAGCATTAACCTGTGTTCCCGAGCTGTGCACTCAGTGGTCGGTTCTCGTGCACGCCCGCAGACCCCGCGTGTCGGGACGATGCTCCCAGCAGCTGAGCCACCCAGCCAGGACTGCGTGTGCGTATGTGTTTTAAATGGTGAGAAAAGCAAGCGGCTTCACAGGAAACACAGAGACTATGCACAGACAGCACCACTCTTCCCGAGGAGCGGACACACGGAAGATCAGCCACCAAAGCGAAGCGCAGTCCTGCTGCTGCGTGGGCCGACCCCAGGGATGGAGGGGAGAGTCGTGTGGGCTGGTGGTGGGGCATCAGTGTGGGAAGCGGGCCGAGCGGACCAGCACTAAGGGTGGACCTTCCAGACTACTTGTGAATGAACGAGTAGCGAGGACCTTCCAGACTACCCGGTCTCGGTCTGCCCATGGATGAACCAGGAGTGAGGAAAGACGAAAAGTGCGAGCACAAGGCTGACACCCGGACTGCCATCCTGACCGCGCCGCGCCGCGCCGCATCGGTGCTGTCTGCAGAGGGGAGGGGGCTGGCGCCAAGTCCTTCCTGCTCCCGGGGCTGATGACAGAGAGCTCTTTCTCCTGCAGGTTTCTGGTGCTCTGCCCATGGGCACCTCATCGTTTTAATGCTTCCTAAACAGAGCCCAGGACTTCAGGATGTTCGTTTGCTGCTACAGGGGCAGTCAGCCCAGGGACAAAACCACTGCCCAAGCCCAGGACGCTCATGTTCTGCTGCTGTGCTCCTGTGCCCCAGGGTTACAGGCTGGCCCTCTCACAGGGGCCACCCGGGGCGACCACTCACACTGGCGTTGCTATAGATGTATACTTATCACAGAGGTTTTGTTCTGGTAGGAGGCTGTAAGGCTTCTGATTCTAACACAATTGGTATGTCTCAGCACTCTCTGGCCCCCAGGCACCCCCACGCTCAGGCCGGCAGGGCCTCCGAGCTGCCTGCACAGCCAGGCTCTCTGAGGAGCACTCAGACCGGAGAACGGGGCACTTTGGTCATTCCCACATGGTTGCTGGAAGGCTCAGATGGGAAAGTGACTTTCCTTATAAAGCTAAATTAAGCCTCAAGTTGCCGTGTCAGTGAACAAAGTCAAACATAAGCTGACTGGCAACGGACTCTTCTCTGTGCCCACCCCCACTCTCCTCTCCTGTGGGAGTGAGGGGCAGATATGCAGCAGGGCAGGCCAGGCGACATGTGAGGAAATGGCAACCACCCTGTCACAGGAGGCAGAGAGGTGACAGATGGAGACCTGCAGCCTCAATAAGCTTCCCGCCTGATCTCCGCTGACTGGCTGACGGAATCAGCACCACCATCCTGGAAGTTCCGGCCAACTATGTCACCTAGAACTGTCGCCATCAACCTGTAAGTTCTAAACAGCACCAATAGCTGGAAGATGTGGGCAGCAGAGATGAGCCAGGAGCCCCCCGCTGGCTCGCTGTGCAGACACACAAGTAAGTTTGTTGACCTCACTGTGAGATGACCACACATTTTACGTGACTAGCTTTGCCAATGCTCCGCAAGGCACTTCCCACTTACTGTCTTGCGGCAGAGCTCTTACTGCACGTAAAGAAACATTGGTAGCATACACATTCTGTGGCTGGAGGAAACCGGACGAAATTGGGAGTGTGTCCAGGGATTCGAACGGGAGCCATGCACACATGACAAACAATTAAATGAGCTTAACACACATATTTACAGGCAGAAGTCAAGTTACTGATGGAGCGAAAACCTGAAAACATTGCCACCGCTGAACAAGCTCATCAGTGAGGAAACTGCAAGGACAGGGAGCGCAAGCCTGGCAGAGAGGAGACCACGCTGCTTCGCCTACCTCGTCGTCCTCTTCAGAAATCTTGATGGGGTTATCTGGACTCTTGACAGGTTTCTGGTTGCTGGGCCCGTTGGTCTCTTCCTTCCCATGTTCTGCCTCCCATTCTTGTAAAACTTCATCTATGTTGAAGCGACGTCGATAATTTACAAAAAAGTTTTTCACTTGTACCACTGATTTGTTCCCAATCACATCTGAGATGGCCTGAAAATCACGGCCATACTTCCTGATGGCTAGGGACATAAGAAAGCATTTTTCAATACAAGAGAAAACCAATGAAAAGCACGCGCAGCCGAGACTGACTCATACCCAGGTAAGCAAACATACACGCTTTTAAGGGCAGGCACCACCTTAGTGCGTCAGACCCACGGGAAAAGAGGCAGTCTAGGTACATGCCGTAGATGACCGATGGAGGGCCAGGGTGGCCCTGTCATCTGGAAATCTGTACCTTATCATCAGATGTCACGTGAAAACCAAAGTCACCCAGCAATTACTCTATGGTTGTGGGCATTTTGCATTTGTCTTTTCAGGGTCCCCAGGACTAGAACACCCCCCAAATCCAACATTCTATCTGCTTGTTGGGGTTTTGTACTTCCTGACTATTTAACACCCAACTCAATGCATGGCTGTTAAAATGAATTACTCACACCTTTACAACTGACATGCTAATTTTCACAACTTGTGAGGCCCAGGAAGGGAAAAAGTCAAGCCCAGGGATAACGCCAGAATGTGGCTAAAATGCTGTCCGCTGTAAGAACGCAATCCCCCCAGAATCTGTTCTGGCTGGGAGCTGCATGCTGTGCGTAGGGTGAACACTTGTCTCTAAAGGCTCTTAGGAGGACCTCCCCATACCTTGTACGGCGAGAAGCTGCTCCTCTGTGGTCCAGCGCGCGTTACTTTTCTGAATGACCTGTATGTCCAAATGAGTCATGTTAGCACGTCACACGTCCTTATTAGAGCTAATGAGTCTTCTCATATCAGAATTTTAACATCAACTAGGTTTATAACATTCTGTCCATACTTTTCTTTCCAATAGGTGTATACTGGATATTACATGGATATTATACTCTTAAACACATAAAACTGGGCTATGACTTCTGAGATGATGTTAACATAATCATACCTCTGGGAGTCGATATGGTTCTATTCCACCATCAAGTTTTTCTTTGAGAGCACTGTTTGTCTGTTTAATATTCTGAATCTAAAAGAGAAAATATTTTTATTTTACATGAAACCGTAGCCCTGGCTGGTGTGGCTCAGTGGACTGAGTGCCAGCCTGCAAACCAAAGGGTTGCTGGTTCGATTCCTGGTCAGGACACACGCCTGGGTTGTGGGCCAGGTCTCCAGTAGGGGGCGTGCGAGAGGCAACCACACATTGATGTTTCTCTCCCTGTCTTTCTCCATCCTTTCCTGGCTAAAAATGAAATAAAAAAAATCTTTTAAAAAAATAAAGTTGTCAAAAAAAATAAAAATGAAGCACTTTGAGGTACAGCACGGTGGGCCAGTCCGCAGGGCAGCGGGCGGCATCCTCCTATGAGCGCCAGAGTGGGGCCTCCTTGCTCTGTGCTCCTCCGTGTGCTCTGTGCTGTGCAACCCCAGGAGGAAGTGGCAGGAAAGTGATCTGACCTCAGGGAAGAATCTGAGGCAAGAGTCAGTGGCACTGGAGAGAAATCGGACGTTCTTGCTGGCTCCCTAAGTACCGATGGATTATGGCAGGAAAAGCGTAGGGAGTTACTGAGATTGACAAGTCCGTGCTGACCGACAGCTTTGAAAAGAGAGGATGGTCCAGGTGACAGAAAGCGAGGGCTGGAACTTTTACTGGATGGGTGTGCAGACCGTCCGAAACATCTTCAGTGTTGAAACTGGCCATTGGTTCTCGTGATCAAATGGTCAACTTTTCCGAACCAGTCTGAACTGACCTGGAAGGATCTGAGGGTGGAGGATATTGAGAGGTATTGGGAAGAGCTGGAGAAAGAAAGGTGGCTTCTGGCAGAAGAGGGTGTAATTGGAAAATACCTCTATCTATCACCTGTCCCTATTGCCTCCAGGCCACTGCCAACTGCAGCCTGTTCTCAGAGGAGTTCAGAAAAAGTCCTTCCAGTCCCAAGATCATGAAACCTTGTGGCAAAGCCCAGGGTAAGGGTATCTTTCTGATCCACAAGGTCTCGCAAATCAAAGAGTGGTCCTGGGACAGCCAAATATCTCTGTGTATATATATCCCAATCCACTAAGGACGCCTGCACGATCTCTCTCTGTATCAATACCTACTACTAATTTCCAGGAGGATGTTCGACCTGTGCTTGTAAGTCCTGGTGTCTCCATACCACCTGCTGTGCCGACACGTATAAGCTTGGATTTTGCTGCCGCTGCACAGCAAAGTACATCCCCGGCTCCCGCGAGCTAGACAGCAGGTTTGCTCACTGACCCACACTGCCGTTCAGGAGCGCTGGGGACCACATCCACATCTGCAGGGCACGGGGCCTGTGAACAACCTGCGGTGGTACCTGCAGAGCGCCCAAGGCAAGGAGGTGCTAGCAAGCTGCTGGACGAGATCCAATGGACCACCGTGGGGTCACCAAGGCCATGGTACCGGGGATGAACAGGGACAAGCGTGGTTGGAGCACTGCGGCTCTGACATCACCACAGATGACAGGCTGAAGCCCTGGCTGAATGCAGTTAACACGTCCCCACCTCTCACCTCCACACCACCAACAATCACATCCTTAAGTATAACCTGATCAACGACACCCTCAACAGCACATCCCCAGTGGCGAAATTCCAGGCTCTAAATGGAACACGTGACCCCATAGAAAGTTTGTGGAAATGGTGAAATCCCACATGACAGAGAGGTGGTGCAGGGTGACAAGGGCTGACCTAGAGCTGGAAAGTCCTTCTGGCCAGTTGATAGGGCCCAAAGGCGGCTGGTTGAGAGACTCAGGGAGAACCATCCTCACTGAAGACCTATTTTGAAATTTCCTTTTTCTAGAGCTTTCTTCCTTTCCTGAGCCCTGGAAATAAATACAGGCACTTCTTTGGAAGGTTAAAGCAATGAAAAACTTTTATAAAGGTATAAAAAGAAAACAACTAAATAAACTAAAGGAAATAAAAACACCAAAACCAAAAATGTTCCCGACCTACATGGTGCCCAGAATTTGAGGTCCCTACTGTCTCCTTTAAGAGCATCTAACTGGAGTCTGTAGTTGACCTGCTTAGAACAGCTAGCAAGGGACGACCTAGAAGGAAGGGATGGTGGCAAAGAGGCTCTGTGTGCACAGCCCTCCCCCGTACCATGTCAGTGATCTCCCACACAGAACACAGACCCCGCACACAGAGCCGAGCTGAGCAACCGAGAGGCGGAGCAGGTGGGAGAGGCCCAGCTGCCCAGCAGGACCGCAAGGTGCGGCGCCCGAGCCCAGCACTGCTGTGGGGCACCACATTGGCCATACAGCGTAGATGCCCACGTGCGTCATGGGAGAAAAAGCAAGCAGTGTGTCTGTTCTCCACAAGCCTAATTCTGATCAACTGTAATTTCATTTTCTCACAAATTATCTTTCCCACACACCTGCTGTGAGTCACTGTACCTAACTGTTCACGACCCTTCCCTGGTCCACAGACAGACACGAACATGACAAACCACGGCTGCTCCTAAATTCTGCACAGACTCCTGGACAAGCAGGGCCGCCGTTTTCCTCAGCTCTCAGGAGCAGGGTATCTCTGTGCCAAGCACCAGGCGAACTCGATCCCTAGCACTTTTCATTTTTGAATGAACACGTATACTGTCTCCCTAAAACCAATAAAAAAGCATGAAATCAAACAAATGGTTGTAAGGCAAAACACCCACAGATTCTGAACTAAAAGTCAGCTCTAACCTCACCAACCTCCACCTCTGTTTCTGATGCATTTTCCCCGGTAAAAATACCCAGTGTTTACTATGTAAGAATAAGGGTAGTTGCCAGCCTAATACTAATTGGAAAGAAAGCCAGAGTGGCAACAGCCAGAAAAGAAACAGGATACAAAAGTAATCAGTATTTAGAGGATAAAAAAAAAAAAGCAGTCACCCGTAGACCTGCCGGTTGAACGCGACCATCTTTTTTCCACCTTGCTGTACGCTCAGGGAGACTCCTCTAATGTCAGGGAGACTCCTCTAATGTCGGACCATTCCATCCTGCACTCAGAAAGACGGAGCGCCTCAGGCTCCCCTGGCCGGATCACCTAACGTTCCCAGCCCCTCTCACCAGTCCACGCAGCCTTATGCGAAGCTCTGGCACGCAGAAAGTCTAGGAGTTTCTGGTAAAGCAGCAAGGGCAGATGGGGCGGTCGGCCTCCATCTCCTGGTCTCATGGCCCTGAACGCAGAATGAGGGCTACGAAACGGTTTCTGCAGCTTCCAGCATAACAGATGCGACAAGCAAGAGGAAAGGCCAAAAAAGTGAGGGTGCAGAGTAGAAACAAAGAATCAGGGACCCTGGGAGCACCATTGGACAGATGAACTAATGCCAGCACTACTGACAGTGGGACTTCTAGCTATTTGACAAAAAGAAATCCTTATTTGTTTAAGCTGTTATTACTCAGGTTTTCTGTCATTTTCAGATGAACAGCCCCTGATCTACAACCAAACGTGGGGCCTCCAGAACAAAACGTCACTGTGTCACTGACTGTCACTTTTGAGTCCAGAGTGCATCTGGCAGGAGCCCTAAAAGGTTGTGGGAAATAAACAACCTGTCTCCTTTATCCACTGTCAGACTCTAAGCCTTCTCTCTTCAACAATGCAAACTTTAAGTAAGTAATGCAAACTTTTAACTTCAAATAAAAAACGCCTGCTCTTGACCCTGGCTCTGAAAACCAAAGAATCTCTTCTTATCTATCACCCGACACAGTAACAGCTCTGAGGGGGAAGGGTCTCTTTTTCTCTCTCGAACCTCAAGCAGCAAGCCTCAGGAGCGCATGCAGCAGAGGGCAATGAGTCCCCTCGCAGAGGAAGACGAGAACGCCCCAAGAGCTCGCAGCCCTAAGCAGAGCGAGCTCTCCTAGTGCCAACACAGCTCCAGATGCTCCCACAGCAGCCCTCACTCGCCCTGGGAGAGCAGGTGGGCCAGGATTAACCCCCTGATTTGAAAGGAGGCCAGGGAAGATTAAGTGATTTTCCTAAGATTAGAAGGCAGCTGTGCCAGCAGCCAGGACCAGGAGCCAATGCTCTGGTTCCGCGTGGCTGGCATGCCTGGTCCAGGTCTGTGTTGTCTCCCTGCACCCGGGACAGACGGGTGGGCCCCGACCCACTCTTTTCATCTCTGAAATGACAGCTGGCCTCCTATTTAACCTTCCAAGGGAAGCATCAAGATTAACAAGTCAAAGCAGCAACAACTAAACGTAACCATCAGTCCACAATTTGCCTTGAATTCCAGAGGGAGGGAGGGAGAGAGAGGAGACACGTAAAAGGACAATACTAGGCTACTCAGCAGAATTTTTGTTTTCAAGGTACTATGCAAAATTAAGAGTAAAACAAGCCATTTTTCATACCAGCCACAAATAAGCAGAAACGAATTAATTTAAAAAACAACATCCTTACAAGAACATCAAAAAAGTACCAAATATCCAGCGCTAACTCTAACAAAGGATATACATACAAGATCTCTGTTTAGAAAACAACAAAACAAAGATATTAAATAGCTCTGTAAGTGGGGGGATATATCATTTCATGGATCAGAAGACATTAATTCTCTATTTTGAGGTATAAATTCAATACAATCCCAATCAAAATTCTAGCAGAATTATTTTTCTGGAAACTGAGAAAGTGATTCTAAATTTTATATGGAATGACAAAGGGCCACGAATAGCCAAGACAATTGTGAAGGACTTACTGTATGAGATAGATGTATAATGTTCCTGTATTAGTACACGCTGGTGAAGAATTTGTCCATATGCGGACAAAGAGACCTAGGGAAACGACAAGAAATCCCAAACCTGACCATACGCATGGACAGTGGATTGAAAACAAAGGCCCCACTTAACTAGATATCCATATAAAAAAACAATCGAACAAATAATGACCCCACATGGAACACCAGACACAGAAACACACTTCCAGGGAGACTGAAAATAAAAACGTAAAAGGCAGAACAACATTAGGATCACATGGCAGAGTATCTTCATGACCTGAAGGAACGTTCTTAACGGAATACAAGGGGCACTAACCGTAGCCCTGGCTGGTGTGGCTCAGGGGACTGAGCGCCGGCCTGCGAACCAAGGGGTCAACGGTTTGATTTCCAATCAGGGCACATGCCTGGGTTTCGGACCAGGCCCCAGCAGGGGGTACACACATTGATGTTTCTCTTTCTCTCTTTCTCCCTCCCTTCCCTCTCTCTAAAAAGGAATAAAGTGTTTTTAAAAAATTTGAAGAAAAAAGCACTTACCATTAAAGACAAGAATAAGAAACTGGACTACCTTAAAATTAAAATTTTCTGTTCACCAAAAGATACCATTAACAGAGTGAAAAGATAAGCCTCAAAATGGGAAATGGGATGCTGTGTCCCCCCTTCTCCAGGGGTCATTTCTCATGCTTGGGGACACTTCTGTAATCATAGCTGAAGGGGGGAGGGCGCTAATAGCATCTAGTGGGTAAAAGCCAGAAATGCTGGTGAAGATCTCACAACGCACAGGACTACTCCTCGCAAAGAATTATGAGAACCTGACACAGTGCAACTGAACTGAGCTGGCCTGACGACACTCTGGACAACTGGGGGGCACTGCTCTCGAATGCGGGACATAGGCACACTCCTAATCCTGCAACTCCACTCTTGGGTACAGGCCCAACAAGGACGCACACACAGCGCACCACAAGTCACATGAACGTGCTCGTATCAGTATTTCTGTAATGGCCAAAACTGGGGAAGGACCCGAATGTGCATTTGGTAGGACATGTACACAGCAGTGAGGAAGAACAGGAACCGGGGCTCTATACTCCATGGATGGAGCTCACATGCTGAATGGAATCTAGACGTGAGAAAGACCGCATCATGTCCCTGTTATGTGACCTCCCCAAACAGACACCAGTAACCCGTGGTTGGATGAGCTGGAACAGCGGCCACCGGCTGGAGAAGGCAGAAGAGCCAGAAAGCGGAGCAGCTGCAGAGGGGCTGCTCCGGGGGCGACTGACTAGAGGGCGCGGCGGTGGGGCGTGCCCACCATGGGAAGAGCAGTGAGCGTGCACACGCACCATTTACAGAGACACACTGATGACACCAACTTCAAAGTGAATTTAAGGAAAATCCATGGCCAGTGCCTAAGACCTTCAGTCCATTTGCTTAGAAACAAAACGCCCCTGTGAGATCTGTGGACAGACAACAAAAACACCTCCCAAGGACAAGTTGGCTTTGCCAGGATGAGCTGTGGGTACCTGTCGCTTGATTGAGACCAGTTCCATGTCCAGCTGTCTCAGCACCGTGGTGGCAGCAGTGGCATTGGCAGACACGGCCTCCACGTCTTCTTGAGAGAGGAACATTCCTTTCGGGGGTTTCCTTTTTGCTCTGTTTTTAGCTTGAGTACTATGTTTTTCTTTCTTGATCTGAGGGACTGCCTCAGTAGGGGGCACCTGCATGATGTATGTATTTTGACAAATGAGATGCTAAAAGAATTAAAATGGCCAATGAACAGTAATAAGCACTATTTCCTTAACATGGCTGCACACAATCTAAGACACATACCAGGCTACATCTTAAATGCCGTCTACAAATTCTAACAGGTGGTTCACAGACGAAAACATCGACTATTGAGTTTTGGCTAACACTCAGCAGTGGGCTTCATTCCCTTCTGGCACAGACATACCCTGACTCTGTGACTCCCCGCCTGTGACAGAGGCCACTCTCAGCTCCCAGCAATAACATAGGAAGGAAAAAATCTGCACTCTTCTGCTGAGCTGTATATACATATACATGAGTGAGGAGCTGTTTTATCCTAACAGTCTCTAGTGATACAGCTGGACATATAAACACAGAAGAAAGAAAAACAATTCAGCACATGGACAAAGATTCATTTAAATTCTTCACATCTTTACAGGAGTTTAAAAAATATATAAATTCAGTACGACACTATGTATGCTGTCATTTTCAATGTATGACTACTGGCTAATTTCTACAGGTGCTTCCTCTGAATCTACAACCTCCAGAAATGAATGCAGTGAAGTCTTGGCAAGGACAGGGTAACATTCTACTGGTAACCATTTTAAGAACAAGTTAGGGAACTGTTGATAATCTCATCTTGTTAAGAGTGTTAACGAGTATCAGCAAATGCTGATAAGGCTGAAAGTGCACTCAGGCTCTCTGCTTCCTGTTTGAAAGACTGAGGTAAAAAGCCACGAACAGCAAGTCCTGCCCCAGCGCAGGTGAAGGGACCAGACCCAGTGCCACAGGAGGGAAGCGGGCCAGGAACAGAGCGCCAGAATGGCAGGCTGTCTTCAGTCCAGACCACCTGCGGGCGATGCGCCGGGTGAAGGAATGGCTCAGAGTGTAAACAAACGATAGTTCAACCATTTTTCTTCAATCAGAAGTTGATGGGGGAAAGTAATGGCGGGAAAACGGAGACAACTGAACTTGAACAACAATTTAAAAAAAAAAGAAGGCAGTTGGAAGAGTAGGGGGGAAAAACAAAAAAGAAATTGAGCTACACAAGTAAGAATTATGGAAACTAATATAAAACAAACTCTTTTCTCTCATTTAAAACATTCCATTGAAGGAGCTAATAGGCAAAAAAAAAAAACCCAAAACAATAAAAAACTATTAAAAAAACCCATAAATCGAAAAAAAAAGAACCTAAAAGACAATGAATCAAATCAAAGCTTACTAAAACTTGCAAGTATAATTTGGTTTCCAAAACAGTCTTATTTTTTTTTAGTATTGGTTGAATATTTTGGATTCTTTTTTAAATTACTTTATTGTTGTTCAATTACAGTTGTCTGCATTTCCTACCAAAACAATCTTAATTCAGCCAACCCTTCAAATAATCTTGGTATTTGGACTTCCTTACAAATCACTGGTGAAAGTGCCACAAGGAAAGAATGACTAGGTTCTCACTGGTGATACATTCTGTACCAAAAGAAGCCTTCAAAATGTATCTAGAATGCTCTGACCCAATACCAACTTCCAGAAACTAATTCTAGTGGAAAAAAGTAAATGTGCAAATACTTAGTTATGAGATCAGCATTTCAGCATTGTTCATAATAGCAAAAAGCAGGGGCAGAAGATTGTAAAAACCCACAGAAGATTAATTCACTCAATTATGAAAGATTTGTATGATGGAATAACATACACCTGTGTATGCAAATGTATTTGACATCAAATATGTTCAAGGTAGAGTAAATTTGAAAGGTTATAAAATTTTATATGTATATTAAGATCCCATTTTATATTTATTCAAAAAATAGGTATTCTAAAAACATTTATTCTAAAAAATAAGCATTTATTCAGAATTACGGACACAGACATATTTTTCACAGAGGATGTGGCCTGGTAAGAGTCACCACGATGCTCACGGTGGCCGTGTGTGTAAATGGTTTCATTTTCTCCTTTTTGGTTAGCTGTACTTTGTACTTGGGTCTATAAAAAACATGTAATATTGATGTAATTTAAAGTTCAGGTATGCCTACACCATTTGGTGTTCCCATGCTTAAAGGAGCTGTTCTCATACTTTGGATCCTTTTGAGACAGAGAGCCCCCTGAGATTTTACTAAAACTATAGGCTCTGTCCTCAGAAAACCTCTGACATGACCACACAGAGAAGTCATCTCCACAATGGGCGCCGACACTCCAGCCTGGCTGAGGAGCCGTGGGGGCAGTCCGGGCCCAGGGCAGGTAGTGCTGAGCTGTGGGATTTCCGACCTGAGCCCCAGAACACTGGGTCTCCTCGGAGGGCCCTTGGGGTCTCACATAGGTTTTATTCACTTTTATGAATGGACACAATAATGCAAGACTGCAACCCCCATTTCAAAAGGCTAAGATCATCCCAACTCCCCACATTTCTCTGTGGGTAGTTTACAAAAGTCACCCGCAACTGTAAGGATTCACAGGTCCCCTGAATCCAGACACTAAAACCCTCCGGCACCCTTGGATGACCTGTGTAGTTGTTTCTGAGTGAGGAGAGGGTTTGCACTGCGTCCCTGCTAGCCCTGTGGTGTCACCTGCTGAGCCAGAGTGTGTAAAACCCTAGGCCAGCAACAGCTTGGAAGGAACCACAAGGCTGAGAGGAGGAGCCACGCTCAGGCCTAAGCCTCACAACTGTCACTCCCTAACCGCCTGAGCTGGCGGCTCAGGGAAGATGACAGCGAGGACCCTGCCCCAGACAGACCATCTCTCTTCCCTGCAATTTTCCCTTTAAGACTTCCCAGGACCTCCGCAACATAAAAAAGATCCAGTCAGAAACAAAGGAGACACTAACTGAAATAAAGACCAATTTATAGGGAAACAACAGTAGAGTGTTGTTTCTTGGGTGAAGCCAAGAATCAAACCAATGATTTGGAACATAAAGAAGCAAAAAACAACCAGTCAGAACAAGAAGAAGAAAAAAATAACCCCCAAAATGAGGATAATGTCATGGCTGGTATGGCTTAATGGCTTGAGTGCCTTCCTTCAAACCGAAGGGTCACTGGTTCAATTCCCAGTCAGGGCACATACCTGGGTTGCAGTCCAGGTTCCCAGGAGGGCATGTGAGAGGCAACCACATGTTGATGTTTCTCTCCCTCTCCTTCTCCCTCCCTTCCCCTCTCTCTAAAAAGAGGTAAATAAAATCTTAAAAAACAAACCAAAAAAAAACACAAAAAAATGAGAAGTCACATAAACAGCCTCTGAGACAACTTCAAGATGTCCAACATTTGTCTCATAAGGGTGCCAGAAGAAGAGGAAAAAACAAGAAATTGGAAATCTATTTGAAAAAATAGTGAAAGAAAAAACTTCCCTAGTTTTTAGTGAAGGAAATAGATATGCAAGTCCAGGAAGCACAGAGTCCCAAACAAGATGGACCCAAAGAGGACCACATGAAGACACATCATAACTAAAATGCCAAAGGTTAATGATAAAGAGAGAATCTTAAAAGCAGCAAGAGTAAAGAAGTTAGTTACCTCCAGGGGAATTCCCCTAAGACTGTCAGCTGATTTCTCAAAAGAAACTTTGTAGGCAAGAAGGGATTGGCAAGAAATATTCAAAGTAAGGAAAAGCAGGGACCTACAGCCAAGATTGCTCTACCCAGCAAAGCTATCATGTAGAACTGAAGTGCAGATAAAGAGCTTCCCAGACAAGGTAAAACTAAAGGAGTTCATCGTCACCAAACCATTATTATATGAAATGTTCAAGGGACTTAAGAAAAAGAAGATCAAAACTATGAATGATAAAATGGCAAAAATATGTATCTATCAACAACTGAATCTAAAAAACAAACTAAGCAAACAAGAACAGAGACAGAATCATGGATACGGAGAGCGTTTTGATGGATGCCAGATGGGGGGGTATGGGGCAATGAGGTAAGAGATGGGGGGTTAAGAAGTAAAAACAGGTAGGTAGAGAACAGCCGTGGGGATGTAAAGTACAGCATAGGGAATGGAGTGGCCAAAGAACTATACGCATGATCCATGGACATGAACAATGGTGGGGGGACTGCCTGAGGGAGTGGAGGCTACTGGGGGAGGGGGGCAAAGGGGGAAAATGAGGACAACTCTTAACAGCATAATCAATAAAATATAATTAAAAAAAAAAGACTTCCTTTACTCAGGTTTCTTGCCAAACACAATTCTAAGTTCTATGAAGCCAAGTTATTCTTGTTTAAAATGTCATACTATGATGCCTTGCATGATTAGCACTTAATACATTAAGTAGAGTAAGAAGA
Organism: Desmodus rotundus; assembly: GCF_022682495.2. Taxonomy (NCBI): domain Eukaryota; kingdom Metazoa; phylum Chordata; class Mammalia; order Chiroptera; family Phyllostomidae; genus Desmodus; species Desmodus rotundus. The sequence goes on along the minus strand of NC_071393.1, from coordinate 135,860,814 downwards.
ATGATGTTTTGCTGATGAACTAGTAATAACACTTATCTGCCTAAAGAGAGACAAATACCTCCTTTCTGCTCTCCTTATTCTGATCAATCTCAAGGTCCATGGGGTTATTTCCGTTTGCTTCTTCTAGTTCGTCCTCGCTGAAAGATAAGAAAAAGTTACCAAAGATTACTTTGTACTAATTTTAATATATAAATATAAGCAATACATTGATTTAATGACATGTTTAATATAAAATTATTGTTTTCAGACTGTTGAGATAAAACATTTTTACAATTCGAGTAAAATACCAATTCCATAGTTCTTTCAGTGTAAATGATTAAGATCAATGATTAAAATAGGTTTCTACTTCCCAGAGTAGGTCTACAGACACACCTGAGACACTGTCCGAGAATCAAGTCCCCTGCACTGGGCACAAGTTCCCTGCAAGCAAGATGCCCCATCTGCCCCCTCGTGACCACCCACGTCTGGGCAGGGCAAAGGCCTGTGGGGGCAGGGACAACTGGTATTTTAAACTGAGTTTATCTCAAAAAGGACACTCACGTTGACATGGCCGTTCTGCTTATGTCCTTCCAGGTAGCATTTTTAATTAAAGAAAAAAAGACACCGACTCTGTGGCAGGTGAGAAGGTCACTAAAAACGAGAGCGCGGGCCCTGCAACCTGTCCAGCCGGCCCACAGCAGAGGCTGGCGGAGCTGCGGTGCGAGTACTCCCTTCCAGTGTCCACATTCTGCCTGGGCTTAGGAGTCCATCCCGATGACCGTGCCTACTGCTCCATGCTTCTCCGCGCCCCCACCCTCCCCTCCCCGGCCCAAGGTGGTCCAAGTTCTGGCGGAAGAGAGTGTCCAAGAAAGAAAGAGCCCAGCGTTTCGGGAACTCAGCCCCAGCCCTGCCGTGACTCCCCCACGCAGGCACCCTCCTCTCGGTGCGGGAGGGGCAGAGACCAGTTGGGCTGTCGCATCACACTCAGCGCAACAGATCCCAGTCCACTTTTGTATTTACTTCTGGTTTCAGCAGAGTAGACGGCATCTGTTTGCAGCAGTAAATCTAACTCACACAGTACATGAGGCCTGACGTACAGCGAAAATAAAAAATTGTCGTCGTAAGTTGCTGCAACACTAAAAACAAATTCATTTAGTAGGTTCGCCAGGTTTCTTTGGTTATTAAGAGTACCGATGCGTAGACAGACCCACCGGCACGTAGGCTGAAGACCAAAAACCATGCAGCTGTGCGCAGGCGCAAGCTTTCACAGACTCTGCCGGCTGCGAAGAGCTCGGGCGGCGCTCTCGTTCCCTACTTGGGCCAAGGGATCAGAGTTCTCCAAACGGGATCCTCCACTCTCAGTCTGTTCCACGTGTTATTCATAAAACAGTCTTCTGAGATGGGGCCAAATTGTTACCAATTATAAAAATACTGTATTATAGAAAGTGTGGAAAACTGTGATTTTTAATAGCCACCTACATTACACCGACTGAACACAAAAGCCACACGTGGTGCGCCTGCCTCTGACTGCACGCGGCTTCCACTTTGGAGCGGAGCGCCAGGCGGGGAGGAGCGCACTGAACGGAGCCTGGCCTGTGAGTGTGCGCAGAGCCCGCCCCAGCCATCCCCACAATGCAGTGCTCAGTACAGACGGCTGAGGACATGATGACCAAGACATGTCCTTTCGCTAGGCCACAGAAGGCTAGCGCAAACCACGGACCTACGACATGTTTCTCACTCACTCAAGCACGCACAATCGGACGCTCAGAAAGGGAAGAAGGAAACCTGAACTGTACTGGCATCTTGAACACCAAACATGAAAACATGTCGAATGAATCTGGACAAGCATACCAAGTACATTTCAACCTAGGAAACAAGATCCCTTTTATTTGAAGAAGACACCCTTAAAAGGCATGAAAGAACCTGTGGGAAAGTCCATGCATTCAAAACGGGAGCTTACTGACCGCAGGAAGAGTGGTGAGAAAAAGCATGCGTGGGACCCAACCCCGCTGCACTCACACGGCTCATTGACAGCAAGTGAAGGACATTCATGTGAATTTGGCTCAAGCAGGTAAGGCACTGAGAGAAATCCCATCCCTGCTTTTCCTTGTTGTGCGCCCACCATCTCACAGAACTCTAGTGACTGTGGATGTCCCTGAGAAGGGGCACCGCACCCCCAGGTACCACTGACCTTTCTTCCCGCTCGCGCTTCTGTTTGCGAGCATGGCGGTCCATCACGCTGGTCTTAGTCCTTGTCTTCTTCCAGGAGTAGTAAAATTTCACCAGACTTGCTATTGATTTATCAGGAAGCTAAACAAAAAAATGTGTTGCTTTAGATTTAAAGCTAGCCGTTCAGAATCAGACGTGTTTAGATACACATAATTACGATCACTCTCACGTATTCAGAAACATCCTAAGTCACAGCCCTTCTCCAATAAGGAAAAAAATTTATGAAAGAACCCTCATAAATTTACATCTTCAAATTACTAGGTGAGACTGTAAGTGAAACTCAGCCCATGAAAGAGTGTAAAGCCAGGTTAAAATGAGTCAGGGTTTGCACACAGCTCAAGTTTCTAATATAACTTTTGGATTATCTTTAAAAATTCCATTTTAGCACTAATGCAACTGTCAAAAGCTTTTGCAGTAGGGGCCCATCAAACAGCATTCCGGAATGTGAGAAACAGGCAGACCTCTTCTGGGCAGACGGGGCCCCACCTCATCAGATATACACCCAAGACCCTCTCCCTAAGCTAATCTACTGGAGGGTCCCTTCGAGAGAGACAGGGTGGGGGTGGGGTTCCCGCCACCCAGCAGGGAAGTGCCAGGAAGTGCTGCAAGTAGTACCAACAGCAAGCTCCAGCAGCAAGCCGTGCGCCAATTTTTCTAAAGGGAGTTGTCCTAAAAACAGGGGTGCTCATGCCTGTGGGAGACAGCCCTGTCTCTCGGGGGTATGGCAGAGGAAGGGGGTGGAGGGCGGGAATCAATGGCCTCATCTACTTACCATTTGTTGGATTCTATGAAAAGTCTTCCCATGAAAACTAAAGGCTTGCTCAAACAAGACTTTATCCTCCACAGTCCACTCATCTGGGAAGGGGGTAAAGTTGGGCAAATCAGCCAATGATTTTTCAATATTATGCTTATGCCAAAAGAGCATCCCAAGAGCCTAGAAAAATAGTATCAGTGAAATTTTAGACCGAAGATGTGAATGAAACATTAAAATGGAAATGAGGTCGGCAAAAGGAGAGTGTGAGTGTCTGTCTTCAGACTCAGCTGTGCTAAGTGGCAGTCCCAGAGAGGTTGCCTCTGGGCACTAACACATCCACCCCGCAGCCCTAGGAGAGCAGGGCCACCGTTCTCACTTCTCAAGTGCAGATGCAGAGGCCCGGGACAGTGAGTGACTTGCCAATGTGACCGAGCCAGAAAGTGGCTCTAGAACCTGTGCTCTGGCAGAGTCACACGCTAATGCTCTGCACGCGAGAGTAGGGGCCGAGTGATAAAACCACGCAATGCCTTTGTTACTGCTTTGCTCACATAACACAAATATTAAAAGAGTTTTTTTCAGTTCAAAAAGAAAAAACATACAAATGGGCAAGGAACAAATTAGAAATGAGAGAGGTAACTCAGGATACTTTTCTGAGAAAATTTCTTCATCACAACTCAAATAAAAACGATCATAATTTTGAAAATCAAAATTCTTAAAAGTTCATACAAGTATACTTAGCAGTTAATCACCCAATAATATTTATACTTTCTAAACTGATAATTTTTCTGGGCAATTCATGAAGTTCATGAGCAGGGTTGGAAAAGGAGAAGCATACATTTTTTGCTTTGAAAGAGTCTGGAATACTGAGTATCTTATCGTAATTGGCTTTTTAAACAGTTCTACCAGAGTAGAATAGCTACAAATAAGGCCAAGGCTAAAAGAAAGAGTCCAATTCTATATAATTTCGATTACTTGTGCCCTCAGTAATTGAAACTACCAGAATAAATGAAAAAATGTTAGTAACTTATAGGTTGTAAAATCCAGATCAATGCCAAGGAAAACAGGAATCCAACTTACTATGCTTATTTTTAAATGGTAATAAGAAATGAGGCTTAGATAAGATAATCACCACACTTTTGGAGGGGGGACTGGGATTCTCGTGCATTTCTCATTAACAGGCTCTAAACAATTGTTAAAAGAAAGCCTTAGCCAATTTTCACAACCTGAAAGTGACTCAAAACAATGTTAAAATACTATAGGTCTGAGTGTGACAGCAGAAACCATCACACACCCACAAAAATGACAGATCACACATTCCCACACAGAAGCGCTCCGCCCCGGGACCCCGCACCTTCCCGCCTCAGCCGCCGCAGCCCACAGAGACGCAGCTGCACTGCCAGCGGAGAGTCCTCTCACGCGCACCTGGGGCAGTGAAAAGGGCCCAGGGCCCAGTCTAATGCTGCTAGTAACCCCCAAAACTGCTGATGGGGAAACACTGCTACTCCGCACACACAAGTAAAAAATGTCAACACGTGAGCTCTAAAAACCCGTTTTTAGCAACAAAAGAAGATCACGTTGTTACCTGTTCCATGTTGTACCCGTGCTTCTCTTTAGCGATGGCAATGTACTCGTCCACTGAAAAACAAGACAGGGCCGGTGAGCACACCCAGGGCAGCGCAGTCTCGGAGCACTGGAGCCGCAAGCCACGCCCCCATGGCACAGTTGGCGCGGAAGAGCGTCAGTTCCCGCACAGAATCGCTGATACAGCCCCCCTGGGAACCCTACATATTAAACCCTGCAGGGAAACGGCAGGCAATACTCTCAAATGTTATCAGCACTTATCACTAGATGGCAAGATTATAATTCTTTTTTTAAAAAACTTGGTTCTACGTGGTTTCTAGGATAAACATTTCTTTGATATACTGAAAAATATTTAGAAATAAAGAGAAATATTAAATTTGGGTTCATTATTAAATCTTAGCCAAAGCCGAAGATCAAGGAACCTATTGCTTTATTTAAAAAAATCTAAGATAGCCCTGGCTGGTGTGGATCAGTGGATTGAACGCCAGCCTGCGAACCTGGAGGGGTCACTGGTTCGATCCCCAGTCGGGGCACGTGCCAGTGGAGGGCGCGTGAGAGGCAACTACACACTGATGTTTCTCTCCCTCTCGTTCTCCCACCTTTCCCCTCTAAAAACAAATTAATAAAATCCTTATTAATTTTAAAGAATAATACTTATTAATTTTAAAGAATAATAATAAAGAAAAATAAATCTAAGATAAATGATGTGAACCAATGTGTGGTATTTGCTTTCAAGCACTAAGGAAACAGCAAGGGAAACTGTTAGGTCCCCAGAAGCTGCCACCCCCAAAGAAGAACCTAGAAAAATAAGAGACTACTAGTTGATAGCACTTCATTAAATTCATGTATGACTTTTCTATATAAACGACAAAGACAACATGAGCTCGAAAACAACCAGTAGCATAGAACTGTGTGCAACAGGAGTAAACCCCCTCAGCCCCTGACCCCTCCCCTAGCCTCTCCCCAGTGAGAGCACAGGCTCCCAGGGCTCTGCCCACCCAGCCACAGACAGTGAGCCAGGGGATTGGCTGCAAAGGCTCAGCGCGCTGCTCAATTCAGCCACAAGCACGTCCCCAGCTGTGGTACAACGCATAACCAATTCAGGAAAAAGAAATCCATTTTGAAAAATAATTCAGACTCTTCTATTAGCATGTATTCTAATGCTAGGGAAAATTTTTCCACTGATACAGGAAAAAGTCAACTTAAACAGTAACTATTGCAACACGAAGGCATTCATTTTCTATTCCCTTTTTCAACATTCAAGTATAATCTAATTGCTTACGTCACTCAAAACATAGAAAAATTCCAGTGTACTGACAGTCAGTGAAGGACACACTAAATGACATTAAAACGAAAGGGTTTTACAGATGAGGGAGAAAATTACTCCCGAGTGTGTCCTTTACTTATCACTTCACAAGAGGGTGGATGATGCCACATACAAATGTTCTAAGGTTCTAAAAGAAGCTCATGTGAGGTGAGGCTGCACATCTAGCCAGAGCTCTGCTGAGGGGCTGGGTGTGGTGTTCACCAGGACAAGACCCTGAGCCAGTGGCAGCCTGGACGTGGGGGGTGGACGCAGGTCAGATGATGCAGAGGAGGTGATGAGAGGCGAGGAATGCTCATGTCCAGAGTACGGAAGGGCAGGAGAACAACACCGGACAGAGAACTGAGCGTCGGCCCTGGAGAGGCTCTGCTTCAGGGGTTTCTTCTTTGAATACCGATATGGTGAGCGTGCCACAAATGAACTTCAGCTCCTGCTGTGCAGCCTCAGCTCTGCGAGCATGCGGTTCCCAGATACCATCACCCACCTGAGCCGAGGGAGGGATGATGTGCCATGTGTGCAGTCGCCAGGCGGCCATGTGCCGTGTGAGCACAAGACCACACAGGCGGCCTGCACGCCCGCGATTCGCAGGCAGGTGCCTCTGCGGAGTCCGCTCTGCTGTCGCAGTAAACCCCACTCACTCATTAAGCCTGTCCCGCTGCTGCCCACCAGATTTAGCTAAAAACTTTAGCTGGAAAATTCAGGGAAACAAAAGTATTCTTTGAATGTACTCTATTTTCATCTGCTTTTTTGTTTTTTAACATAAAAATTAGATGGTGGTAGGAACAGTAAAACAGACTAAAAACCTGGGTTCTGACTGCTGCCACTGGGGTCAGAAGCAACATCTGCCAGGGTATACACAGCAAGTAGTCCACTAAGGTGGCCCTTCAAAACACACACCCGCTAGATTTTCTTGAAGACCACCCTGGGGACTCAAATCTAAAGTGAAGGAAGAAGGAACTCTATTACACTACTTAGGTAGAGTCCCGTGGAATGTCTACCAGGTCCTTGGAGGGGTGAGGGAGTAACTCAATACATGGGGAGTCTGGCAACTTGTGGAAGAATTACCATCTGACACCCACCAGCAAAAACACAACTTTTCATTGCCCGCAGTGTACAACAAAGATCAGACAAACACTTGCTGACAGAACTCCAGGGTGCTGTGATATGCACAATGTCAGTATTTTAGGTCTTTTTCCAGCAAGTTCAAAGGCAGCACAGATTAGGTCTGTGGTAAGACAGACCTGGGTCAAATCCCGGCTCTGTCTCCTGATCGATGAGTTCATGGGCAGCAGTGCCTGGCACTTACGAAGCACTGTATTTAAGACCGAGTTTCCTTTAGCAGATCCTTGACCTTCCCAAAATGACACCCCAGCAGAACCCTCCTCCACGGCCTCCCCCTCACACAGTGCTTAGGACCAGAGCCAATTCGGAGCAACACAGCTGAAGGGACAAACAATGCTGTTGACAGGCCTCATCGTGCCCCGCCTTCCGACCCTGTCTGGACCTGAGCTCTTCCTCCCTGTGGCAGCTAGGGGACACAGCTCTGCACCACGGCCTCTAGAGTCCCCTGTGCCCACCCCCTCAGCTCCCTTCTCCTTTACAGAGTATGCCAGTAGCTGCTGGTGAGACATGAGGAAAATCAATGTGTGAATTTTTCAAAACCTCCCACGTGGTTTCCTTAAGCAAAACTAAGCTTTCAACCTAAGAAAATAAAATCCACTCCCAACTGCCCTAATAAAACCAAAGGGTGTTTCGTGTGGTGGATAAAAGACAAAATGGAAAAGAGCAAGAGAAAGACAAGCTACCAGAAACAGACTGGTCTGAGACAAAGAAAACAAGAATCTTTGGGGGCTTGACTAGCACCTTCCTGCCTCTGGCAACAATAATCTTGATTGTGACTCTGAAAGATGAAAGGTTAATGAAGAGTCCATCCCAGTCAGGGGCAAGAAGAAACTACAGGCAGGGAGTCACTAAGGAAGATGTGATCAGGGCGATGAGCAAAGTCCGTCTGGCTTGAGGAAATGCCAGGCCAGTTCCATGGGCCTGGCCCTCTGCACCCAGCCGCCCTCCCCAGTGCACAGGGGCAGCACCGGGGAGTCATCTGGGTGCAAGAAGCAGACTTGCCTTGTGCAGCTGAGCTGACATCCTAAACTGTCTTTCAGAAGCAGAAGAATCAGAGTGAAGGGCAGTCTGCTTTAAAAGTAATCTATCATTGCATAACACACTATTTTTTAAAACTTAAAAATTCCCGAGGAAACCACCAAGGAAAACTCTCCAATCTTAAATTATGATGGGCAAAGGTATACATGACTCTGATTCTTTAAAAATACAGTAACTATACAAATCATTTACTTTTTTGAAAAGAACGTAACATGGAAAGCACAGGTGAGTGAGTTATGTTTTCAGGGTAACATCAAATACAGGTAGAATGTGTATAAGATTCATCAAGAAAATGTACAAAATAGTGTGGATCAGCGGACTGAACACCAGCATGAGAACCAAAGGGTTGCCGGCCCAGTCCCTGGTTGGGGGTAAGAGGCGGCCACACATTGATGTTTCTCTCCCTCTCTTTCTCCCTCCCTTCCCTTCTCTCTAGAAATAATAAATAAAATCTTTTTTTAAAAAGGAAAGAAAATTTACAATATAGTCAGCAGTATCATAACTAGGCATGGCGCCAGGTGGCTACTGGAAACACCAGGGGGACCACTTTGTATAGTGTGAGGCTGTCGAACCACTGTGCCGTGCCCTGGACACTAATACCAAGTGTAAACTGCAACTGAAAAAATGACATTAAGAAAGGAAAATTCACAAAATTCCTTAAAGCATCATTAAGCGTTTATTGAGCTACCCTTACGACATACAGAACGCTGTATCAAGTAGCAGGCCAAAATACAAAAGAAAGATGAATTGAAACAACACACAGATAACAGAAGAGAATATAAATACATAAAATAACAGTACAGATGAAGGAGAGTAAGAGAATACAAAATAACCAGTAAATAATGATGATAATGATAATAATGACTCAAGAAAAGCTTCCTAAAGATTCAAGTTACACTGATTAAGTAACAGTAGCAGCAAACACTTGAGAGTTCTTGTGCCAGCCTGCATTCTAAGCTCTTCACAAAGGTTATCTTTTTAACCCTCTCCAATAATTCTATTATCACTGTCATTCACAAATGAAGTGACAGGCTCAGAGAAGGTAGGTGATTTGGCCGGGATCACACAGCTGGAAAGTGGCAGAAGTAGGACCTACAGAAGCCCAGACTGCTTGCTGCCAGGACCCATGGCGTTGAAGGCCTGTCGACACACCACTAGCCTATCTCTTGAGTAAAGGAGGGTTAGGGAGAAGGCCACCTCAGATAAGAACAGTATCCATGGTACAGAGAACCGAGCAAAGCTAATCAACAGAGTCTAGGTAGCTTGAATGGAGCTAAGAAAATACAACCTGTGGTGGAAACCGAAGGTAACAGGTTAACGGCTGCCTTGAGCTAGGCTTCATTTGTTTCTATACTCACGTTTTAATCCATTGAACTATATATGCCCTCATATCATTAGTAAGAGTCTCAAATTCAACTGCAGACAAGGGAGAATGTGGATGAAAATTGCCACAGTAACCTTGACTCGCCTGTCCCTTCCCTGAGACACCGCAGAGTCGAACACCATGTGATCTTGAAAACTCCATGCAGAGCAGGAGGCTGACACCATAAGATGGGCTGAGGACAAAGCTACAGCTTTAACACAGCTTTTTAATATTTTTATTATCATAACATTTGCAGTAGCACTAGCTACTGCAAAGACACATGGCACCAATGTCTCAACTCAAACTGAGTGTGCCTAATTTTCTTCAATATCATAGCATCTCCTTATTAAAGTAAGAAATGTTACCACTGTAACTCAATCAAAAGGTGGTTAAATCACTCAGGAAAAACAATTATGCCACCTGGTGGGCACAACTATTACTACAGTTACCATTTTAATGACCCCCTTGAATATTTCCAGGGGAAAAAGAGGGCACAAGGAACAAGATAAGCCACAGAGACCCTGCCAGAGTATAATACAGTGAACCAGTCCTTCCTAGTCAGTAATATAAAGCACTTTCTTTATGAAAATGAAGTTTTATTAAAATTCCACTTTACAGAAAAAGCTCTCCCCACCCTCTAGCACCCAATAAATACCACACAATCCAGCCCAGTCTTGCAGACAATTGGATCAAGTGGAAATAAGAAACATGAGTACCCTGCCAAGCCTCACACATTCAATGCAGCTGTGGCACCCACTCCTGCCTACTCTGCACCTCTCTGCAGCCCTCTGTCCAGTATCAACTCGTCTGGCTTCGGGTAAGGTCTACCCTGCCTCTGTGCCAGTTTCCGACTCAGTGTAAGAGTGGCCTATTAGGATCTTAAAAGTGTCTTCCATGACTAACACTGTACAGTAATGTTTTTTAATCCTTGCCCAAGGACATGCTTACTGGTTTTATTTTTTAAAGATTTTATTTCTTTTGAAAAAAAATCTCGTTTGTATTTACCTGTTTAAAAGGTTTTACTCATTTATTTTTTAGAGAGAGGAAGGGAGGGAGAAAGAGAGGGAGAGAAACATCAAAGTGCGATTGCATACTGGGGACCCTACTGGGGACCTGGCCCACAACCCAGGCATGTGCCCTGACCGGAAATCAAACTGGCGACCCTTTGGTTCACAGGCCGGCACTCAATCCACTAAGCCACACCAGCCAGGGTTACTTATTGATTTGAGAGAGAGGGAAAGGGAGGGAGAGAGAAACATCGATCAGTTGCTTCTCACACACACCCCATGGGGGACTGAACTCGCACCGAGATATGTGCCCTAACCAGGGATCGAACCCTGCAACCCTTCATTTTACAGGACAACACTCCAAGCAACGGAGCAACACTGGCCAGGGCTATATGAGCAATAGTTAAAACTTTTGTTTTTCATCCTCACCCAAGGATATTTTTTTCATTGCTTTGAGAGAGAGTAACATCAGCTGGTTGCCTCCCATAATTGCCCTGACCAGGGATCAAACCTGCAACCTTTCAGTTTATGGGACGATGTTTCAACCAACAGAGCCACACCGGCCAGGGCTTTAAAGCTTTCTAATGTTAACTCTAAACATTTTTGTGTGCTGCATTTAAAATTTTTTCTAGTAAGTCCTGGCCCAGTAGCTCAGCTGGTTAGAGCATCATCTTGCACCAAGGTTGCAGGTTCAATTCCCAGTCAGGGCACATACAAGAATCCACAAATGATGCATAAATACACAGAACAACAAATCTATGTTTCTCTCTCTCTCTCTCTCTCTCTCTCTCTCTCTCTCTCTCTCTCTCTCTCTCTCTCTCTCCCCCCCCCTCTGAAATCAATAATCATAAATAATTTCCAATTAAAAAAAGGATCGGAGCATTCCACCCTTTTTCTGGAACGTCTACATTTGTACACACTCCAGAAAGGCAGATGCAGAACCTCCCACATTTTAAAAACTGATTGTCAGTAGAATGACACCTATTTTTGACTAATGAAGACAGTTTACTACCGTCTTGTCAACAATGGCCAAAGCCCACTTTAAAGAATAAAGTTGCGAGTGACACACGATCCCCTCGGATCTCTCCCAGCAGGTCAACTTACTTAATACCTCGGCCCCTCAGCAGGCAGCTGCACACTCAGAACAATTTTGTTTGCTCTCATGTATGTTTCGTTTTGTACAACATGAGCTAAGAAGGAAACCATGCTCAAAACAAGGTCTGCATGCCCCTTAAGTAAAGGCAACCTTTCCCTGACATTAGCGGGGGGGCGGGGGGGGGGGGGAAGCCTGGCACTGTCCATTTGGCCCGAACCAGACAGCTGACTACTGCAGAAAGAGCCCTGGACCCTGCGTCAGCCCTCAGTCTCCACCAGGAGCCAGCAGGCTGAAGCCATCTCCTCACCTCAGTAAGATCGGATATCCTGCTCCAACCCTTCCCACTGTGGCAGAGGAACTGAAACATACATAGGTAAAGTACTATCAAAATTAATTCCTTCAGCCCTGGCTGGTGTGGCTAAAGGTTGAGTGCTGGCCTGTGAACCAGGTCGCCAGTTCAGACTCCCAGTCAGGGCACCTGCCTGGGTTGCAGGCCAGGTCCCTAGTAAGGGGCGCTCAAGAGGCAACCAATTGGTGTTTCTCTCCCTCTTTCTCCCTCCCTTCCTCTCTCTCTAAAAATAAATAAATAAAATCCAAAAAGAAATGTAATTCCTTCATAAACATTTGTGAGATTCAGCTGGAGGAAAAGGGTGCAGTTTCGAACGACAGCACTCGCTGAGGGCTCAGAGCTGCAGCACTTGGTGGATTTTCAGAAAATAAACACACTTACGTGAAGGAAAGCATCGACTGCACTCTAGATGGTTTTGGCTTGTTTTTATAATGTTTCCAAGGGGTTATGATGGGCCAGTTTGAGAATCAATGAACAGAGCAGAACATTAGTGTGTAAAGAGCATAGGTTTGATAACTTTTTCCTTTTTAATGTGATAAAAATCATGTTGACAAGCACAACATTTTTAAAGGTTTTTGTATTGAAAAGATTACAACAACATCAAAACCAGAGAAACAAGGAGAAATGTACTGAGATTTGTGAGTTGTGAATTTCAATCATGCAAAAAAAATTTCCTTTCAGTGACTAAAGAGGGTCTTTTTAAAATTACCAATTTATTTATTTTCTTTTTCCTTTTAAATCCTAGAAGAAAGCATAGGCACTAAAATCTCAGGCATCTCTAGTGGCAGTATTTTTGCCAGTATATCTCCTACAGCAAGGGAAACAAAAGAAAAAATAAACAAATGGGACTACATCAAATTAATAAGCTTTTGCACAGCAAAAGAAACCATCAACAAAATGAAAAGGGAACCCATTGTATGGGAGAACGTATTTGTCAATGATATACCTGATAAGGGGTTAATTTATAAAATACATAAAGAACTTCTAGAACTCAACACCGGGAAAATAAGCAATCCAATTTTTTAAAAAAGATTTTATGTATTTATTTTTAGAGAGAGGGGGAGGGAGGGAGAAAGAGAGGGAGAGAAACATCAATATGCGAGAGATACCTGCAACCCAGGCATGTGCCCTGACTGGGAATAGAACCAGCGGCCGTTTGGTTCACAGGCCCACACTCAATCTACTGAGACACAACAGCAAGGGCAGCAGCCCAGTTTAAAAATGGGCAAGGGACCTGAACAGACACTTCTCCAAAGAGGACATACGGAGGGCCCAGAGATACACAAAAAAAATGCTCAACGTTACTAATCATCAGGGAGATGCAAATAAAAACTACAATGAGGTATCATGTCACACCTGCCAGAATGGCTACCATCTATAAATCAGCAAACAAGTGCTGGCGAGGATGTGGAGAAAGGGGAACCTAGTGCATCATGGTGGGCATGCAGACTGGCGCAGCTACTGCGGAAAATAGTATGTAGGTTCCTCAAAAAATTGTAAAAACAGAACTGCCTTTTGACCCAGTGATCCCACTTCTGGGAATATATCCTAAGAATCCCCAAACACTAATTTGACAAGATTAGGCATGTTCAGGGTAGGATGGCCTTATTAATTTGAAAGAATGTATGTGCACCTATGTTCATTGCTGCATTATTTACAACAGCAAGATCTGGAAACAGCCCAAGTGCCCATCAGCAGAAGAGGGGATAAAAAGCTGCGGTCATACACACAATGGAATGCTATGGGGCCATAAAAAAGAAGGAATTCTTGCCTTTTGTGATAGTATGGATGGACCTGGAGATTATTATGCTAAGCAAAATAAGCCAGTCAGAGAGACACATACCATTTAATCTCACTTACATGTGGAATCTAGCTAACAAAATAAACTGATGAACAAAATAGAACCAGAGGCATGGACACCTGGAACAAACTGACACCTGTGAGAAAGGAGGGGGTGGGGGAACTGGATGAAAGAAGGTGAAGGGATTAGCTAAGGAACGTATGTGCATAACTCACAGACACAGACAACAGAGCGGTGAAGGCTAGGGGATGAGGGATGGGACTAGCTGGAGGTGGGCAAAAGGGGCGGGGGGGATGGGGACATCTGTAACAGTATCAACAATAAAAATCAAGTTAAATAAATAACCAATTTCAAGCCTGCCTCCTGCTGAGGGGTTAGGCAAAGGGGAGAAAGGGGTGGTCAGAGAAGGCTGTGAAAGCCTGCAAGTCCCAGTAGTTCTTCGAGTTTGAACCCAAACCCGGCCTCACAGGGGCACTTGTCCTTTCACCCTCCCTCTTCCAGCCCACATAGACAAAGGTCCTGCCCTCGGTACAGTCCGTCTGTACACAAGGGCACAGGAAACAGATGTCCTCAATGAGATTCAAGTGGCCAAGAAAGGCTCGGTGACAGGAAGTGCACAGGGATGCGACAAGGTTCTGCCCGCCACAAACTTGACACAAGTCACTTCCCCTCTGTAGGCCCAGCACGTTTTGCTAAACTGGTGGGTGGTCCAGAGAGGGTACAGCGCAGGGGGCATGTCTGTTGGGAGGGGTCACGTCTTCCCACTGTAAACCCTACCGTTTACAGTGTTTCAGCCTCGTAGGGAGTAAGGGGGTCTTCATCCAGTGAAGAAACCTGAGCTTTTAAAACAGGCTGCAGAAGAGTGATGTTTTATAACAAACTAGTATGTTTATTTAATTTTCTCCACTGATTCAATAAATCTTTCAGCCCGACTGTGTGCCCAATGCTGCTTATATAGCCATGACTAAAAGAGACAGTTTCTCCCTTCATAGAACTCAGTCTGGCTGCTTAATTACAAAAATAACTAATATCAATTGTCCTAAGCGCCAGAGAAAAAGAACGATGAATGCACTTAACTGGGAAACCTGATCTGCAGAATCAAGGAAAGAACATTATAATTTCCTGCTTTCTCATGTGTTATTTATTGTAGGAAAAAAAAGAAAAAAATATAAATAGTCAAGAATAGGAACATGGTTAAATAAATTAAGCTACATGATGAAGGGACCCAGAGAAACGATGTGAGAGAGGGACATCGACTGGTTGCCTCCCATGGGCGTCCCGACTGGGGATCAAATCTGCAACCTAGGCACGTGCCCTGACCAGGGATCGAACCCCCACCCACTCCAACCAAATGCATCACCCGACCAGGGCTATATGCATCTTTTTTAAAATGTCAACGTATTTTTTACAGAACCACATGCCAGTATCATACCCAACAAAGGCAGCAAACAACCTTGACGTGAGAAACAGGGTCACACTCTCTGGGCTGTCTGAAATGGCCACGTCCAACAGTCTCAATTACTGAAGAGAACACGGAGCAAATAAACTCTGCACTTTACTGGCAGGAGTATAAACCAGTCTGGCCATTTCAGAAAGAAATCTGGCGTTCATACTAGAGCTGTGTATCTATGTTCTGGATGGATATCAAGAAACAGGTCAAAGAATGTTCCCAGCAGTAACAGCTGTAACAGTAGAAAACCAAATAAATCCCCATGAGAACAGAAAGAATAAATTATGGTAACAAAATTAAAATGTTTAAGTTTAAAAGGATGAAGCCCTGGCTGGTGTGGCTCAGTGGATTGAGCGCGGGCTTGCGAATCAAAAGGTCACTGGTTTGATTCCCAGTCAGGGCACAGGCCTGAGTTGCTGGCCAGGTCCCCCAGTAGGGGGCGCGTGAGAGGCAACCACACATGGATGTTTCTCTCCCTCTCTCCCTTCCCCTCTCTAAAAATTTAAATAAAATCTTTTTTTTTAAAAGATGAAGATAAGACACACTGATGTGATTAAAGGGTAAAATAACCCTTGATTTTAGTGGAGGGCTTCTGCTACAGTGTGTAAATTTAGCTTTTCTAGTAAGTTTTGTACATTTTCTCTAACTCTAGAGCACGTAAAGAGAACAAAAATAATAAAAATAATTTTCACAAGATAGAAAACATCATTTTAATCACAAGTTTCAAGCTCTATGACAATCAGTCATTCATAAAAAACTGAAAACCAAGGCCCATGTTAGCTTACCCCACCACTCCCCTGCACACCTTCCTTCCAGTCACAGGACTACCATGGGAGGACCTCAGGCCACCTGCCCCTCCGGTCAGTGAGCTGGGGATCTACCGGGGCAATCTCCCACCAGACTGGGAGCCACACTGGGCAGGGGCGCAAGAATGCTCATTCTGGTAGTCCTGCGGTGCCTGGCACACACACAGCCTCTCACCTATTTACTGCGTAAATGAATGGTCAGCACAAGGTGAGAGGCAAGGAAGGAAGTGTCAGAGGATTCCAAATGACCCAAGCCTTGAAACAGAGAGCCCAAAAGCCTACGTTCACCAGTCTCTGTAGAGGAGTGCCCACAGCCCCGTATCTTCTCACTCACTGGAGAAGCATTTAGGGGAGCCGCCGCATGCCGACAGAGGAGTGACCGGGAGCAGCACAAACGGAGCGCCTCCCTCACGGGTCTTCAGCACAGTGGGGACAGACACAAGCAGGGCCTGGCGGGACCCTAACCCATAGAGCAGAGGGAAGGAGATACGGAGGCAGCAGTGGTCTCTGAGGAAGGCCTCTCTGTCGGCGACATGGAAACGGTGAGCCGGGGTGGCTGTGGGAAGGGGCCCTGTGGACATTTGGGTACAGAGCAGCCAGACCGGGGCACAGAACAGGCTCCAAGGAGCATGTCTGGATGAGTTCAGGAGGGCAGAAGTCAGGTCAGACAATTCAGGGCCTCATGGTCAATACTCATGTCCTTGGCTTCAATTTGCACTGGACTGGAAAGCCGCTGGAATGTTTGAATACAGACTCCTGACACCTACTACGTACCTGTGAAACCTTCACACACCACATAACCCTGACAGTGTGTGCTGAAGTCAACTCACTAACAGAAACAACTTTTG
The DNA here is from genome assembly GCF_022682495.2 of Desmodus rotundus. Taxonomy (NCBI): domain Eukaryota; kingdom Metazoa; phylum Chordata; class Mammalia; order Chiroptera; family Phyllostomidae; genus Desmodus; species Desmodus rotundus. The sequence goes on along the minus strand of NC_071393.1, from coordinate 135,844,067 downwards.
GGTGCGCTGCAGCTCAAAGGGGGTTCTCATTCCAAAAAAGCTGAACTTATTTTAAAATCTCTAATTTGACTTCAGTTTTTGACACAATTTTGAATTCTTTATGTCTAGCATGTTATATGTGTTGTTTTTTTTCTTTACAGGTAGTAGTCAGCCAACTTTTTACAAGACCAGTGCCCTAACCTCTGAGCATAGGGCCCTACTCAGCCAACTTTTTAAAGCATCATCCAGCGTGATTGTCATTGGCACAGTTAATGTGTTCACTCTTTGTCTGTTTTAAAAGAGACCAGCGCTTCTCACCAGTGTACCAGTTTCTCATTTTTAAAAAATAAAAACAGGAGAACCAAGATGGCGGCGTAGGTAGACATACTGCGCCTCCTCGCACAACCAGAACTGACAGAAAATCGAACGGCAAGGACGTCTGGCACCAAGGAAATAAAAAATAAACATTCATCCAGACCAGAAGGAGGGGTGGGGATGGGCACCGGGGTGGAGAAGACTCACGTGGCCGTGGCTGGACTGAGACTGGCGGAGTGTGGGACGAACGGCGCAGGCAGTCCGACCACTAGCAGACCCTGCGGCCCCACATTTGCGCAGATAAACCGAGAGGGCTGGACTCGGAGTGGCGGAGAACGGGGCAGGCAGAGCGGCAGGTAGCACCCCGCGGCCCCACATTCGCACAAAGACAAACCAGACAAACGGTGGGGAGCGAAGCAGACCTCGCAACCCAGGGCTCCAGCTCGGGGAAATAAAGCCTCAAACCTCTGATTGAAAGAGCCCGTGGGGGTTGGAGCGGCAGCAGGAGAGACTCCCAGCCTCACAGGAGAGGTCCTTGGAGAGACCCACAGGGGTGTAGAGTGTGCACAAGCCCACCCACTCAGGAACCAGCACCAGAGGGGCCCAGTTTGATTGTGGGTATAGGAGTGAAAGACTGAAATCCGGTGGAGAGGGGAGCGGGTGCCATTGCTCCCTCTCGGCCCCTCCCCCACAGCAACACGGCCCAGCGACCAGTATTACCTCCTCCTGCCCCAGGAACACCTAAGGCTCCGCCCCTTAAAGTAACAGACAAGCCAAGACCCCCCCCCCAAAAAGGCCCAAATGACAGAACACTTCAAAGCTCCAGAAAAAAAATATAACTAAGCGACGAAGAGATAGCCAACCTATCGGATGCACAGTTCAAAGCACTGGTTATGAAGACGCTCACAGAATTGGTTGAATTTGTTCAAAAACCAGATGAAAAAATGAAGCCTATGCTAAGAGAAACAAAGGAAAATCTACAGGGAACCAATAGTGATGCGAAGGAAATTGGGACTCAAATCAACGGTGTGGACCAGAAGGAAGAAAGGAACATCCAACTAGAAAAGAATGAAGAAACAAGAATTCGGAAAAATGAGGAGAGGCTTAGGAACCTCCAGGACATCTCGAAACGTTCCAACATCTGAATTATAGGGGTGCCAGGAGAAGAGGAAGAACAAAAAATTGAAAACTTATTTGAACAAATAATGAAGGAGAACTTCCCTCATCTGGCAAAAGAAATAGACTTCCAGGAAGTCCAGGAAGCTCAGAGAGCCCCAAAGAAGCTGGACCCAAGGAGGAACACACCAAGGCACATCATAATTACATTACCCAAGACTAAACACAAGGACCTACATCCAAGATTAGTGTATCCAGCAAAGCTATCATTTAGAATGGAAGGGAAGATAAAGTGCTTCTCAGATAAGGTCAAGTTAAAGAAGTTCATCATCACCAAGCCCTTATTATATGAAATGTTAAAGGGACTTACCTAAGAAAAAGAAGATAAGAAATATGAACAGTAAAAATGACAGCAAACTCAGTTATTAACGACCACACCTAAAACAAAAACAAGAGCAAACTAGGCAAACAACCAGAACAGGAACAGAACCATAGAGATGGAGATCACATGGAGGGGTGTCAATAGGGGAGTGGGAGGGGGAGAGGGGGGGAAAGGTACAGAGAATAAGTAGCATAGATGATAGGTGGAAAATAGACAGGGGGAGGGTAAGAATAGTATAGGAAATGTAGAAGCCAAAGAAGTTATAAGTATGACCCACGGACATGAACTATAGGGGGGGAATGTGGGAGGGAGGGGGTGGGCAGGAGGTAATGGAGTGAGGGGGGCGGAAATGGGACAACTGTAATAGCATAATCAATAAATATATTAAAAATAAATAAATACAAATAAAAACAAAGTGCAAATACCTAAATAACTGCAAAAGCACTGATGACATACATTTAACCTATGAAATACATAATGCATAAATAAACGAGGGAGACCCCCAGATTCCCTGATGCCCAACAGCCAAAAGTTACGGCGCTAACATCTGTGCCCGAGACAGCTGCAGCTGGGTCTAGGGAATTCGCTTCTGCAGGGAACTGCACCAGTCATGGGCAGGGCTGAATCAGTGGCTTCCCCTCCAGCTCCGATTCACCTCTTCCAAACCTTTACTTAAAAAGAATCAAATAATAAAAAGCCACCCTCAGATTACTCCATTTCCTAACCTATTCTCTCTTCAAAAATTCTCTTCTGAGAGTTCTCCTAGGCCAGTTTTATATTAGATTTGGCCACACTTGCTTTGGTAAATTTTTTTGTTTTCCTTAAAACAGTAAAATGAACCAGACTAAGAGCTGGCCTAACTCTACATACATTTCAAAGAAGATAAGATTATCTCTCTAGTAAAAAATAAAAAGAACCAACCCTTTGAGATTGCTTGTCTTGCTGACCTTCAACTGTTCCTCATCACCAAGTACAGACCTGGGGCAGGTCTCTGTGTGAGCCGGGATCAGAGGGGCATGTCAGAGTCCGTGCCCGCACTGCACCCTGCACAGTGGCGGCCCATGGAGCGAAGACTGACTGATGCCCTCAGGTAGGGCAAGCAAAGTGGGCATGTAGGGCACGGACCAAGCAGAATGAGGTGGGAGCCCCCAAGGGAGGGTCGTTTGGCATGGGGTGGGGTGGACGCCCACGGGTGGGAGGAAGAGGCACTCCCGTGCAGGAGGGCAGCTGCCCACATCACAGCAGGAACGGGGGAGCAGAGCCAGCCCACAGTAACACAGTGCCCAGAAGGCACCTTCAGTGCCTACGTGTGGGTGGAGTCGAGGATGGAGCACAGCTGAGGAAGCTAGACAGCAAGCACCCTGCATTGAAGGCATGCTAACCAGGCCTCCGGGATGCCACATAGCCCCGCATCCTATGACCTCTACTGCCTTCGAGCCAGTTCAAACACTCCTGACATTGCTGCCTTGACTTCCTAAACCACCCTCAGCCTCCTGTAGCAGCACTGGCCTGGCAAGGGCCTCACACCTGGCTTACTCAGGTAAGCCACCAGTCCCCGTGCCCCTGCTCTAAACCACCAGGTGGTCAAGAGCTTTCTAATGTAAATTATTCTGCCTCTAGCTAAAAATCCCCCCAAACCCTCATCCCTTGAAGAAGTCTGCCTGCCTTCCCAGGTTCATTGCTTCCCAACTCTCCAAGGACCACACTTGTCGTGGCAGGCAGGTCTCCAAAACCAAGCCCGGCATCTCCGCCCCACATCTGCAGGCCTGTGCGAAGGCAATGCCAGCCTTTCTTTGTCTAGGATGCACTCGATCCCCTTGTCCAGCCAGCAAACTCATTCATTCCTCAATATTTCACTCAACCGACAACTGTTTTCCACGGTTCACGCAGCACTTCCTCCTGCTGGGTCGGAAGGGGAGCAGGAGAACACAGGAGATGCACAGGAGTACACAGGAGGTGTCTGATGCTAAAGCAACATAAGCAGCACCTGTCCGCTTCTCCGAAAGTGAACACTTTTCAGTTGCTCTTGCTGTCCAGCCTCCAGAATGCAACACATGATTCAACCGTCATCCACTCCACTGTCCCCTAAATCTCATGGCATTGTTTCAAGTAATTTTCCACAATCACTTATTACACTACGTACATCCTATTATGCTCATCTGTGCTGTTTGAAATTGCTTACATTTTCTCTACATGAAATGTCTCTACAAGGCACACTTTCTGGGCATACCCAAAGGTATCCCAGACACAGCGCACAACTGGTGTAGTATCAGTGTTTAATTGCGGTTTACTTGATGAATCAGGACATGAAGGAAGAGGTATGTAATGATGCAGTCTGCAGACCAGAAACCAGGACAACACTTGGCTACTAACTAGCTGCGGGCCCTTACACACGGTTAGACTGAGCTCAGCTTTTCACATCTGAACAGCAAGAGGTGGACTAGAGGAAATACATATAAATGATTTACTTACATGTTCATTTTTCCCCCTCTTTGTCCACTTAGAATATAAGTTTCCTGAATCCTTCATTCCTGGTACACTAAAAGGCAGCTCAATAAAAACATAAATCAAACCAATTCTCACTAAATAAACTCAAATTCAATGTGACCGTAATCAAGATACATTTGGAGGAAACTTGATGCCATGAGGCTAGGATTCACCTGGGAGAATAAACGCTTGAGCTAGGAACACTGGGAAAAATGAGGTGGTGCGAAATCAGCAATTACCCGATACAGCAATGAAACAAAATCCAGAGCCTGGGTATAGACCAAAGCACATAGGAGTTTAGTGTAAGTGGAGGGCACAAAAATTCAATATGCCAGATAAAGCAATGATGGAAACAGGAGGAGAGGGAAAGGAGTGGAGGACAGAGAAGTATCGGTATGTATGTCTATAATATTGGGGGGGGGGCTATTACACATCACAGAAACCACAAATAAGATTAATAAATTTAACTAAATATAATTTTTAAAAAACAAATAAAATAGCCCTGACAGGTGTAGCTCAGCTGGTTGGGCATCAACATGCAAGGCAAAAGGTTGCCAATTCAATTCCCAGTCAAGGCATATGTCTAGGTTGCGGGTCCAGTCCCTGGTAGGGGCACATGTGAGAGGCAACTAATCGATGTTTCTCTCCCTCTCTTTCTCCCTCTCTTCCCCCCTCTCAAATACATACATACATACATATTTCTTAAAGATTTTATTTACTTATTTTTAGAGAGAGGGGAAAGGAAGGATAAAGAGAGGGAGAAAAACATCAATGTGTGGTTGCCTCTCACACACCCCCTATTGGGGACCTGGCGTGTAACTCAGGCGTGTGTCCTGACTGGGAATCGAACCAGTGACCCTTTGGTTTGCCAGCCGGCACTCAATCCACTGAGCCACACCAGCCAGGGCTAAATAAGTAAGTATTTTAAATAAAACAAAAATAAAGTTAGGTTGACTGCTATTTATAGAATTTAATAAAAAGTCAAAATCCAAAGATGCTCAACCTCCATAATAATTAATGAAAATCCTTTCCACCCTGGCTAGTGTGGCTCAGTGGATTGAGTGCCGGCCTGCAAACCAAAGGGCGCTGGCTCAATTCCCAGTCAGGGCACATGCCTGGGTTCCAGGCTGGGTCCCCAGTTGTGTGTGCACAAGAGACAACCACACACTGATGTTTCTCTCCCTTCTCTTTCTCCCTCCCTTCCCCTTTCTCTTAAAATGAAAGAAAACTAGATAGATAGATAGATAGATAGATAGATAGAAAGATAGATAGATAGTAAGTAAAAGAAAATAAGCTATATACCTATTTGAGGGGCCAACATCCAAAACACTAAAAACAAACTTTAGTGAAGATGTGGAGCAACAGAAACTCTTATCTATTGCTGGTAGGAATGCAAAATGATACAGTCACTTCAGAAGACAGTTTTGCCATTTCTTACAGAACTAAATGTACTCCTACCGTACAATCCAGCAACCCAGCTCCTAGGTATTTATCCAAAGGAGTTGAACACGTCTACAAAACCTATGCCCATGTAAAAACCTGCACACAGACGTTTACAGCAGCTTTACTCAATATTTGCCAAAACTCAGAAGCAAACAAGAGGTCCTCCAGTTCCTCTCACGCATCAATGTTTCTCTCCCCATCTTCTCCTCTCTCCAGAAATAAAGTCTCTACAGTTTAAAAAGCGGACAGAATGCACTCACCGCACAGAGTGAGCCGAACACTGACTAAGGAACGACTGGGTGACCGCGCCGTGTCACTGCGCTGGTGGCACCGACCGGCCACTCCGGTGAGGGGCTTCCGTAGTGGGGCAGGCATGCGAGTGCCAGGACAGGGGCGTACAGAAAATCCCTGCTCTTTCTGCTCCGTTTGACTATGGACCTAAAACTACTCTAAAAATTAAATCTATTTTTTAAAAGAATAGAAAAAAAAATGAAATAATGTATGTGTCCCTTGTCCTAGGAACTAGGGATTTATCATAAAGAAGTAAGTGGTTCACTACAGCTTTTTTAAAAAGAGTTTGAAAAAAAGGACTGAAAGATTTTAAGTATCTACCAATAGGGAATTTTGGTTTTTTGTTTTTTGTTTTTTTTTTAAAAAACAAGACTAAATTGTAATACACCCATACTTGTTAAAAACTAAGTAACTGTCTAAGTGTATGAGGTCTGTATGCCAAAAGTCCAGCCACTGTGAATATAACGAGAACGGTGTGTGCGACATCGATGTAACCCGGCAGCCAAGGACAGTGGACTGGAATGCTCGTGTGTGAACAGTGACGACTTCACTGTACTAGTCAGTGGGGGTGGCAGACGACATTGAGTAAGCGTGTGCACTGTGTGGCCGTCACATTCAAAATGACTGAGCAAGTATAGCAACAAATCTGCATCCAATTTTGCATTAAGCTTGAACATTCCTCCACAGAAACTATTCCAATGATTCAGGAGGCCACAGCTATGGCAACTGGTGATTGGCAGCTTCATCACGACAATGTGCCTGCTCATGCCTCACGTCTTGTGCAGAGTTTTTTGGTGAAACATCAGATCACCCAGGTGACTCAGCCCCACTACAGCCCAGATTTGGTGCCCTGTGACTCCTGGCTTTTCCCGAAACTAAAATCACCTTTGAAAGGGAAGAGATTTCAGACCATCAATGACATTCAGGAAAATACAACAGGGCAGCTGGTGGTGATTGGGAGAACTATGTGAAGTCCCAAGGTGCCTACTTTGAAGGGGACTGAGGTGTCATTGTCCTGTGCACAATGTTTCTTGTATCTCCTTCAATAAAATCTTTAAAAATAAGAAAAAATATTTATTATGTGTAAAAACACTAGGATAAGCATATCTATTGTAAATAGTGACTATAAGAGGGATTTAATTATCTATATTACACACTCTGCATTGTTTGAAATTACAACAGCACTTACTTTTATAATCATAAAATAACTTTAACCCTAAGAGGCAGAACTCTCAACAGCTTCTTGAGAAGAAACACACACACACAGGAAAGGCCAGGGACCTAGAAACATCCTTACACACCAGAGGTATTATTTCGAAATCTACACATGCTCCCAATCTACTTCTATGTAGAGTCAGAACCAAACCAACATTAGGCAACCAACATGTTCACATTCTTTCAAAATAAAGCAGGTAAGTAGAACAGGCTTCTTTCGGCCTATATACTGGGGAAACGACAGATGTCAGACAACAAATTATGTGTGCTGGTTTGCAGTCACACTGTAATTACAGTTTATGGCCTCTGATCAGACTACCCGTTGAGGCTCCACAGGTTGGTACCTACCGAGAGGAAGCACACTCACACCTGAGACCAGGCAAACAAGCTCCCGTCAACCCACAGTTCCACTCCTAGGGGCACATCCTAAGCAAATACTAAAAACACAGTGAAACAATCACCACCACGACAACAAACAAAATAGAAGACAAACCTCTGTGGTAACTTCAGTTTACCACTACAGCCTTCTTTTACAGAAGCAACAAATTAGAAGCAACCTAAATTTTCAATAGAAGAATGGTTAAATATACTGATCTACCCATGTGATAGAATATTACAGTTATTATAATATATGCGTGAGGTTTTATCAACATGGGAAATGCTTAGGTCAATGTTCAGGAAGACAATACACAGACATATAAAGCAGGTCCTCAAATAACCTCGTTTTGTTACAGTGTTGATGGGGGTGGTGGGGCCAGAAAGTGATTCCCAGTTGGGACCACTGTCCGTGGAGTGTACCCAGTGTCCCCGTGCCTGGGTGGCCTTCCTCTGGGTGCTCCGGTTTCCTCCCTCATCATAGAGCCGTGCACGGGAGGTGAATGGCGTGTCTACACGGTCCAGTGTGAGTGTGTGTGAGTGGCCCTGCAATGGGAGGGCTTCCTGTCCAGGGTGATCCCGCCCTGCACCCTAAGTAGCCGGGAGAGGCTCCAGCTACCTATGACCCTGAACTGGAATCAGCAGGTTAGAAAGTCATCTTGTTTTTATTCATCTTTCTTAGATGTCTGTATAGCTCACATTTATTTCAATGTTTAATATTAGAAATGTTTTGAGTCTTCATTTGAAAGTTAAAACTGAAAACAGGCTGCAGGAACTCAACTCTATTCACATCAACTAGCCTAGGGTAACACTGGTTTCGTTACATTATGTTGTTTCCCTTAAAGTTGCAGTTACCAAGGACCTACTGCTGATGTCAAGTGAGGGCTTACTGTACACACACATATACAGAACACCACCATCGTACTCACATAAACGCACATAAAGCGCGGGGCAAGGGACTGGGAAAACATCCCAAAATACTTAACAGTTACCTCTGTATCATGGAATAATGAGTGTACTGTTTCTTTATGCTTTTCTGTATCTTCTGAACTTTTGACTATGTATATATATATATATATATATATATATAACAATAATTTTAGATTGTTTTAGATTGATTTTTGAAGTTTTAACCATTACCGGCAGGACTTATATTAAAACTGTAAATTTACTTTAGGCAATAACATTATTTAAAAATCTATTAACTTGTCATATTCTGCTCTTTTCTTATAGGGCTAGAAAAAGTAAGACAATACTAAAATTAAATTCTGACTCCAAAGACGCCAACGGGTAATACAATAGCAAGAGGCACTAATACAGTCTTGATCTGTAATAACAGAATCACGGCTGAAATGTAGAGAAAACTGACACTTAATGAATTCAACCCTCTTGAGAGATGCATTTAGAATGCCAACCAAGGGGAAGAGTCAGCAAACCTGGGCCAGCTCCACCACTTACTGTCTGTTAGTTCCACAACCCTCTTTGAATAGTGGAATGCCATCTATAAAATAGGGCCAAAACCTCCTCTTGGGTTATTGTGAAGACTAAATAACAGAGGAGCACAGAAAGCACTTTGGTACAAAGCTTTTTGTTAAGCAAAAAGGCTCAACAAAAGCTCACTGTTCTTAGTATTCCCGTTCTGGCCACCATAGTTTGAAATGGGTATTATAACCAACTGCAGTATACCCAGGAGGGCAACAGAGATGAAGAGAGACCCCAAGCAAACCGTCTAATAATCCTTAGGCAGGTTTAACTCGGGACTGGGACAGCAGAGGAAGGGAGATGACAACATCTCGATGCAGACGGGGCAGACTTATTCAGCAGAGTTAGGGAAAAAGCTTTCCCGGCAGGCGAACTTTCAGCTCTCTGTTGGGAAGAACATGGTTGAATGTGGAAGAGGTTGCTTCTGTAACTTACCACAAGTGCTCAAAGAAGGAGAGGAGATACCTTAAAGGTCCTCCCCAGCACAGTAAAGGCATCGGAAATGCCAACACCCTTCCTTCCGCTATTCTGCTCTCCAGTATAAACTCATCGAGCAACAGTCTGATGGAGGCAAAATTCAGGCATTCTTAAAATCAGGTTATACTGAGATTATTGTTGCTAAATTTAGCATTACTAAGAGTAGCTGAATTTCCCATGTTTCATGGAGGGTACTGTATCAAAAAAGGATCCTTCTTGGCCAAAATTAAACGTGTTTCTTTACCATATGAGCTCTTTGCATCTTAAAATGCTCACACAGACACTGAGCATACAAGAGGAGGGTGTTTAACACAGACAGTCTTCACACTCACGGGAGTGACCTGCCAACACCCACTTAACACTGCACACATGACTGGAATGCCATCTGATCAAAGCCTTCCGGCCGCTGCCCACAACCTGGCAGCTTCCTGCCAGCCATTCACCACTGGTGGCTTTTTAAAATAGAGCCCTACCACAAGCACTGATCATTGATTTGGGGGCGGGGGGGGGGGGGGGAGGTGAGGGGCGAGGGTCAAAGACCCTTTAGAAAATCCAATGTCCTTTCTCCAGAAAAATGCACATGTACCAAAACACTTTGCATGTGGGTTTCCAAGTTCACAAATCACCATTAATTCCATCCACAGAACCCGATAAAAAACTCTCAAAAGGGGATTTGGTTTTTCTTCTCTCTTTTAAGATACGAAGAAAATAAAAACTGAAAATGGCAGACTCTAGTAATATATTAGATACAAAGTTATTTGAGCAGAGGAGGCAAAAAGCTGAAAAAGCTAACTCTACAAATACAACTATTACTAACAGCTTTAGAACCCCTCCCCGACCCCCGCCCACAAATCCAAGTTAGCTCAGACGATTCATCCTAGTAAGATTCTAAATACATGAAACAAACAGCCAGTTCTGAAGTTTTACTGTTGGTGAGGCTGAAGTCTTGTATTATAATGCACATCGGACCTTTGCAGTCTTTCAAATTAGAAATCTGTTCAACTCACCATCTTTATAAATCTGTAAATTCCTAGCTGCGTTATAATCTTCCTCCTACTCTCTGCCTTTCCTCCTAGTTACTTCAGTACTTGCCTGTATCGCATTTTGAAAAAAGTAGATTGTATGACCACAGGTTAAAAATCTTTCAAACATCATGACAGGCCACAGTAAAGAAACACACACTTTCACATTCTTGCAAGAATTTGTTTGAAATGTAAGAGAACTGTAATATATGTAGGGACTTTTAGCTATGAAGCTTCTTTAAAAGTTTGCATTAAGTAATAAAGTAAAAAATAAACATGCTCTAAAACTTACGTTTTGCTTCTGATAGATTCTGATTAGGTGACCAGACCAGCATGCCAAGATTGTCTCGTTCTTGACTGCGTCTTGCTAATTTGGCTTGGTAGAAATAAAAGAGAAAATTCTTGTTATAACTTAGCAGACATATGAAGCAATGATCAACACCACCACTCTGGTCTTTTAACTGGAGCACATGACACCATCACCCACCCTTTGCTGAAATCTACCCCAGTGCTGCCCACTCACCCCCACTGGGTGGCGGTGGAGGAGGCTCTGAGGTCTCTTGAAACATTTCTACTTCTAAGTCTTTTCCTACTTAACTGTTCCTTACTTAATAAACAGGTGCGTATGCGGTGGGCGTAATTATTGTTCTCACATCATTACACTGTCAGGTCGATCAGCACTGAGAGGGCAGTCAGGACTGGGCTCAGAATGGCCGCGGCATCCCAGAGTTCACGCACTATGGACCACGGTGCTCTGCTTTCAGACATGGGACATCTGAAAGGGGCACTACCTGTGGCAAGATGCTCAAAAGATTCTATTAAAACATGAACCCTCAGGTGCACTCAGAATACCCTCACCCTTCCCTGCCAGAGTAACTCTTCATGACTTGACAGCGGGAACCCAAAGACTTTTCAACAACTTTACTAAAGAATAACCATTAAAAAGATTTAACTTGAAAGGAAGCTTCCCAAGTGCATTCAATTTCTTAAAAATCTTTGATACAAAATAGTAGACCAACAGGTTTACAAGTGCCATAAAAAAGAAGGAAATCTTGCCATTTGTGAACACATGGGTAGACCTAGAGGATGCTATGTTAAATGACAGAGAAAGACAAATACCGTATGATTTCGCTTCTATGTACAATCTTAAAAAACCAATGAAACAGAAACAAAGACAGAGAGGCCATTTTGCTAACTGCAGCACAGAAGGGGCTGTGGGGGCTGGGCGATAAGGGGAGGGGTTAAGAAGTACTGACTGCCAGTCACAAAGAGTCACGGGGATGCAAAGCACAGCACAGGGAACACAGTCAGTGATACTGTCACAATGGTGGTGCCAGGGGGGGCGTCAGACTTACCGAGGTGGCTACTTTGTAAGCTATATAAATGTCTAACAACATAGCATACACCTGAAACTAACATAAGTAGTATGTAAACTGTAATAAAAAAATTTTAAAAATTACTTAAAAATTTAAATTTGGATGGCAAATTAAAACCACATGAGTTATCACAACATACCTATTACGAGAGTATACAATTAAAAAGACTGACAATACCAAGGTCTGGCAGTAAATGTGGAGGAACTGGAACTCTCACGCACTGCTGGTGGGAATATAAAACATTACTATCACTTTAGGGTGAAATTCTGGAAGTTTCCTAAAATGTGGTGTGCTATATCCATTCAATGAAATAAAACTCAGCAATGAAAAGGAATGAAGTATGCAAGCATACAACACGAATGAAGCCCAACGCACGTCACCCCGGATGTGCTACGCAGTTGGTCAGAGCGTTGTCCAGATACACTGAGGTTGGGGGTTCAATCCGGGCACTGCAACAATCAGCCAATGAATGTATCAATGGCAAAACAGATCCATGTTTCTTTCCCTCCCCCTCTCTCTCTCCCCCAATCCCCCTCTCTCAAATCAATTTTTAAAATTTATAAAAAAGAAAAAAAATTAATGTCCTACAAGGAGTGAATGATAAACTGTGGTGCATCTATACAATGGAATAAACACTACACAGCAATAAAAATAAATAAACTACTGATACATGAAACAACATAGCCTTATCTCAAAAACATACTCTGAAAAAATCCAGTCTAGAAAAGATTCCATATTGTATGAATCCACTTATACGGCACTTTGGAAAACAGACACTACAGGGCTAGGGAACAGATCAATGTTCCGAGAGTAAAAATAGGAGGAGGGGCATGCGGTGAGTTTCCAAGGAGGTGGGACTGCTCGGGATCCCAGCTGTGCAGTGCGCACCAAAAGCCAGTCCGTTTTGCTGTACGTAAACTGAAGAATATAGAGCAATGCCATTCATTTCTGGATAGATACTGATTATTTGCTGAAGGCGCTAACTGAGGATGCTCTCCTTGTTTAAAAATCAATTACCAAGAGTTAAAAACTTTAAAAAAAATATGCACTGCTGGTGGGATTGCAAACTGATACAGCCACTATGGAAAACAGTAGGAGAGACCTCAAAAAATTAAAAATAGAGGGAGCATTTCAGATCTTACTCCTTGGCATATGTCATCAGATTGACTCAAATAAACTTTTATAAAAATTCAATAGCAAAACACCCTGGCTGGTATGGCTCAGTGGATTGAGTGCTGGCCTGTGAACCAAAGGGTCATTGGTTCGATTCCCATCAGGGCACATGCCTGGGTTGCGGGCCAGGTCCCCAGTGCGGGTGAGGCAAAAGGCAACCACACGCTGATGTTTCTATTCCTCTTTTTCCCCTCTCTCTAAAAATAAATAAATAAAATCTTTTTTAAAATTTCAAAAAAAAAAAAGAAAAATAGAGCTACCATATGACACAGCAATCCCACTTCTGGGTATTTATCCAAAGAAATCCAATACACTAATCTGAAAAAATACACGCATCCTAATGTCCACTGAAGCATTATTTACAACAGCCAAGATGAGAGAAACAACCCAGGTATCCATCAACAGACGAATGGACAAATTAGACGTGGTCCATATACACCATGGAATCCAGCTCAGCCAGAAGAAAGAATAAAATCTTACCACTGTCACATGGATGGACCTAGAGGGTATTAAGCTAAGTGAAATAAGGCAGACAGAGAAAACCAAATAGCATATGGTTTCACTTATACACGGAATCTAAAGAAAATAAATGAACAAACAAAACAGAAAAAGACTCATAGACAAAGAGAACAAACTGACGGTTGCCAGATGGGAAGGGGGTTGGGGGCGCTGGGTGAAGAAAGTGAAACGATTAAGAAGTACAAATTGGCAGTTACAAGATAGTCACAGGGTTGTAAAGTACAGCATAAAGAACACAGTCATTAATATAGTAAAAGTGGTGCCAGGTGGGTACTAGACTCTTCCGGGAGATCACTTAGTAGGTTACATAAATGTCTAACCACAATGCAGTACACCAGAAACTAATATACTGACTGTCAAATACAACTGAAAAAAAAAACTTAAAAAATAAACCCAGACCTAGCTGGAAGTAAGTGGGATGACAAGGCAATGGAAATCACCACCCCTCATCAGGAGAAAGATGAAGCAGCATTCACACCACCACTGGGAATGTGCTTTCACAACGACTTTAGAGGGAAGCTGGCCGAGCGGAACACAGCTGAGTATGGATACCCTGCAACCCAGACCTCTGTTTCTTAATAGAACATGCACACATTTTTCAAACTCAGGTCAGACCTATTAAAATTAATTTATGGGTCCTAACCAGCACTTTAAAAAAACAAACCCAAGATATTGTTTAACTAAGTACGTGTTTAAACTACTGGTGGAGATTTTTTACAGTTTAAAAGTCCCTGCCTGTAAAGACTCTATACAAGATGCACAAGAGGAAGGATAGGAAGCTGTTTCGTGTGTCAACTTGGGTGAGTTATATAGATAGTAATCAGTCATTTAATCAAACACTACCCCAGGTGTTGTGTGACGGTATTTAGTAGCTGTGGTTAACAACTGTAATCAGCTAAATTGAAGTAAAGTATCTCCATGATATGGGTAGACCTCATCCAATCAACTGAAGGCCTCAAGAGCAAAACATGCCATTTCCCTGGAGAAACTGTGCCCCTACACTGAAGCCTCAACTCCCCCCTTGCAGAACTGCCCTACAGATTCCAGACTTGCTGGGCATTCACAATCATGCAAGCCAAAATATTTAAGTATTTTAAATATCTAAACAAACACACACACCCTATTAGTTCTGTTCTCTGGAAAACACTGCCTGATGTGGATGCCACCACGACGCTGCTTATAGTACTGAAATCCAGGAAAACCTCAAAAATCCATGAGAAACTGGCTAAACCACAGCATGTGTATTCAAAGGAATTAAATACAGAAAATAAAACTACCAGATCTACAGATAGTAACAAATTTTATTACAAAAAGCAAGGTAAAGGAAATGTATGATACCATACTGTAAATATTAAAAATATAAAAAGGAAGCTACATGTTATTAGGGATATACATTTTAAGCATAAAACATGCACAATAAAGAATAAAGAGCCCAGGCTGGAATGTCTCAGTTGGTCGGAGCATCATCCCATAAACCAAATGGTGGCGGGTTCAATCCCTGGTCAGGGCGCATGTTCCTCTCTCACATCAATGTTTTTCTCACGCGGTCTCTTTCAAGGCATAAAAAAAAAGTCCTCAGGTGAGGATTAAAAACAATTTTTTAAAGAATAACAGCCACCCTAAGAGAGGCTATCTTACTTTGGCTGTCATCTATCATGCTTCATTACCTACTGCAAATCTGGGCAGTAAGTAGGAAAATACTATTTTTTTGTAGTTTCTATGTCATATAATTTCAAAACATTTTTTAAAATTAAAAAGAATACCTTCACTGTGTGATGTGGTCACCTAATATAGTATCTGTGTTTTAATTTAAAATAATCTTGTCCCACACTGAGCAAAATACTCTTCAAGCATAATTTCTGTTCTGCCCTGAAACCCTGAATTTGTTTGTTTTTTTAAAGATTTTATTTATTTATTTTTAGACAGAGGGGAAGGAAGGGATTAAGAAAAGGAGAAAAACACTGTGTAGTTGCCTCTTGCATGTCCCCTACTGGGGAAACTGGCCCACAACCCAGGCATGTGCCCTGACTGGGAATCGAACTGGAGACCCTCTGGTTCACAGGCTTGCACTCAATCCACTGAGCCACACCAGCAAGGGCGGAATTAGTTATTTCTTATTCTATAAATCATATTTGTCAACTGTTTGGAACCAAAGCAACATGTTTACACTTACATTTTACATTCCCACTGACAGTATATGAGGGTTCCAATTTCTCCACATCTTCTCTGATACTTGTTATTATCTGACTTTTTTCATTCTAGCCAGTGGGTGTAAAGTGGTGTCTCACTCTGGTTTTGATTTGCATTTGTCTGATGACTAATAGTGCTGAGCATGTTTGATGTTCTTACTGGCCATCTGCATACATTCTTTGGAGGAATGTCTATTTCAAATCTCTTGCCTACTTGTGAATTGGATTATTTGACTAGAATGATGAGAATGTAAAATGGTGCCTCTACTTTGGAAAACAGTCTAGCACTTCTTCTAAAGGTTAAACACAGAGTTACCAAATAACCCAGCAATTCTATTCCTAGGTATAAAACACTGAGAAGAGAAAGCGTGTGTCCACATAAAAACCTGCACACAAATGTTTAGAGCAGCATTATGGTAACAGCCAAAAAGTGGAAGCAAACCGAGTGTCCATCAATGATGAATGAATATATAGCGCACACAGTACAGCCATATGATGGAATATTTTGCTGCCAGGAAAAGAAATTGAGTGCTAATCCATGCGCAGTATAGATAAGAGCTGAAAATGTTATGCTATGTGAAAGCAGCCAATACAAACACACAAACACACTGTATGATCCCATTTATATGAAATGTCCAGAACAGGTGACTCTACAGACACAGCACAGGTTAGTGGTTGCCTGGGGGTGTGGGGTGTTTTGGAGAAATGGGAAGTAACAGCTAACAGGTATGGGATTTCCTTTTTTTTTTAATTCTCACTGAAGATATGTTTATTGATTTGAGAGAGAAAAACACTGATGTGAGAAACATCGATCAGTTGCCCCTCACACTCTCCCCAAACCAGGGATCAAACCACAACCCAAGTTACATACCCGGACCAGGGATCAAACTGGCAACGTTCTGGTGAACAGGACAATGCTCCAACCCAGTGAGACACCCAGCCAGGACAGGTACAGGGTTTCTTTACGAGCTGATGAGAACAGTCCGAAGCTGACTGTGGTGGTGGCTGCACAACTTAGTGAGTACACTAAAAGCCACTGGATTGTGTGTTTTTAAACACCTGAATTAAGTGGGGGTGGAGAGAATGACTTGACAGTGGAGAAACCTGACAAACGTCACCTCAGCCAGGTGGTGACAGTCCCCATCAAAAGTGACTGCGCTGCACTGATAGTTTCTACCCTTGATGTGATGAGAGTGGCACATCACCTTTGTGGTCTTTCTCCCCAAACCCTCAGTCCCAGCTGGAGAGCGCTGTACAGAAGCCCTGACCAGCCCTCCGCAGCACTGCTGCAGTCGCCAGAACCAAGAGGTGCCAACTGAGACAAGGCAACTAAATGTGATGTGTATCTTGGATGGGATCCTGGAACAGGGAAAGGACATTAGGTAAAAACTAAGGAAGTATGAATGAATGATGGCTTCGGTAATAACAATGAATCAATATTGGTTCATTAACTATAACAAACGTACCAGACTAATGTAAAACATTAATAAGGAAACAGGGTGTGGGGTACATGGGAATTCTCTGTATTATCTTTGTAACTTCCGTAAGTCTAAAACTATTCTAAAAAAGTCTACTTTGAAAAAAAAAGACCCTTCCATAGCTTCCGCATTGTCTTTAGCATAAAACTCATGGCATTCCAATTGTCAAATATCACTTAACACCTAGGATCTGTGCATTTTATTTCAATTACATCTTTAAAAAAAGAAGATTTTATTTACTTATTTTTAGAGAGAGGGGAAGCAAAAGAGAAAGAGAAGTAGAGAAACATCAATGTGTGATTGCCCCTTATGCGCCCCCTGCTGGGGACCCAGCCTGCAACCCAGACATGTGCCCTGACTGGGGATCAAACCAGCGGGATCCCCAGGCCGGCACTCAATCCACGGAGCTACACCAGTCAGGGCTCAATTATTTTTGTTTAAAAGACCTTTATAGTAAAGGTTGGTATAAATTCTAAAAGCCTGAGAGAAAAATATCACCTACAAATAAGTGATAAACTGACAGTAAAATTCCCAATAGCAACAGAAATCAAAGATAGTGTAATACTATTTTTTCTTTTTTTAATCTTCACCCAAGGATATGTTCATTGCTTAGAGAGAGAGAGAGAGAGAGAGAGAGAGAGAGAGAGAGAGAGAGAGAGATATCAATCGGTAGCCTCCCATACGCATCCCGAACCCACAACCTAGGTGTGTGCCCTGACCAGGGATCAAACCTACAACCTTTTGGTACACAGGACACGCCAACTAACTGAGCCACTTGGCCAGGGCTAGTGGAATACGATGTTTAAAGGGCTGAGAGGAAATCTTAGGATATATCCTGCAAAACTCTCAGAAATATGGGAGTTTTGTCTAACTTTATGCCTATTCTCAGGGTTCATGTATTCCCCCACATGGTAATCCCATTGCTGTCCCTTTTTACTTTCCCACATCTTCCCCCTTAAGGCTTCCTTCTCACTGCAAGGTCCCACCCTCTCTTTTCCTACCGCTAACTCCTACTCATCTTTCTAGACACCTCAAGGATTACCATCTTTGGAAAGTCTGCTCTACCTCCCCCAGGCCGTGCCAGCAATCCGCGCCCCCCAGCGCTCCCAGAGCACCAAGGACACCCTCCAGGGCAGCCTTGGCTCGTCATCAGTGGTGCGCATGCAAGCACCTGCTGCTGTGGACGGAACAAGGCCTTTGTAAGTAAGACACAAGTATCGTTGGTAGTATTGTGCTCCCTCCTTATTCACAGGGGGCACGTGCAAAACCCCCAGTGGAGGCCTGAAAGTGGAGATAGTACTGGACCCTCCATATACTATGTTTTTTTCCTACACATACATACCTAGACAAAGTTTAATTTATAAATTAGGGACAGTAAGAAGTTAACAACAATGACAATAAACTAAACTGTAACAATATACTATAATAAAAGTTATAAGGCCCTGGCTGATGTGGCTAAGTGGGTTGAGTGTCAGCCTGTGAACTGAAGGGTCACTGGTTGGATTCCCGGTCAGGGCACATGCCCGAGTTGTGGGCCAGGTCCCCAATTGGGGCACATGTGAGAGGCAACCAATGTATATTTCTTTCCCTTCCCCTCTCTCTAAAAATAACAAAATCTTAAAAACAAAAAAAAGTAATGTGAATGTGTCGTCTGTGTGTCTCTGGTAATCAATCAGGTCACTGAGATGGCTACTAAGTGACTAACAGGCGGGGACCATATACAAACATGGATACACCACACAGAGGGAGGAGTCACATTCTGGGCAGGACACAGCAGGATTGAGTGAGACGTACTCAGAATGGTACACAATTTAAAACTTAAAAATTTCTGTAAAGAAAAATGTACAGGGAACCAACAGTGATGGGAAGGAAACTGGGACTCAAATCAACGATTTGGAACAGAAGGAAGAAATAAACATTCAACCAAAACAGAATGAAGAAATAAGAATTCAGAAAAAATTAGGAGAGGCTTAGGAACCTCTGGGACAACTTTAAACATTCCAACGTCCGAATTATAGGGGTGTCAGAAGGAAAAGAGTAAGAGCAAGAAATGCAAAACTTATTTAAAAAATAGTGAAGGAGAACTTCCCCAATTTGGAGAAGGAAACAGACATGCAAGTCCAGGAAACTCAGAGAGTCTCAAAGAAGTTGGATCCTCTGGAAAGCAAGGAGGGTCACACTGAGGCACATCATCATCATTACATTGGCCAAGATTAAAGATAAGGAGGGAATATTAAAAGCAGCAAGAGAAAAGGAGACAGTTACCTACAAAGGAGTTCCATAAGACCATCAGCTGATTTCTCAAAAGAAACCTTGCAGGCAAGAAGGGGCTGAAGTCATGAAAGGCAATGACCTACATCCAAGATTACTCTACCCAGCAAAGCTACCATTTAGAATGGAAGGGCAGAGAAAGTGCTTCCCAGATAAGCTCAAGTTAAAGGAGTTCATCATCACCCAGTCCTTATTATATGAAATGTTAAAGGGACTTATCTAAGAAACAGAAGATCAAAAATACGAACAGTAAAGTGACAACAAACTCACAACTATCAACAACTGAACATAAAAACAAAAACAAGCCCTGACTGGTGTAGCTCAGTGGATTGAGTGCCAACCTGTGAAACAAAAGGTTGCTCGTTTGATTCCCAGTCAGGACACAGGCCTGGGCTGCTGGTGAGTTCCCCATTTGGGGGTAATACGAGAGGCAATCAATTGATGTTACCTTTCGCACATCGATGTTTCTCTCCTCTCTCTCTCCCTGCCCCATCTGTATAAATAAATAAATACATAAAATCTTAAAAAAAATAAAGGAAAACAAAAACTAAGCAAACAACTAGAACAGGAACAGAATTACAGAAATGGAGATCACATGGAGGGTTATCAGAGGGGAGGAGGAGGGGGAGAATGTGGGGAAAAGGTACAGGGAATAAAAATCATAAATGGTAGGTATAAAATAGACAGGGGGAGGTTAAGATAGTATAGGAAATGGAGAAGCCAAAGAACTTATATGTACAACCCATGGACATGAACTGACGGGGGGGGGGGGGGGGAGAATGCAGGGGTGAGGGGGATAAAGAAGGGAAAAATGGGACAATTGTAATAGCATAATCAATAAAATATACTTAAAATAAATAAAACCTATGAATTTCTGGAATTTTTCATTTAACATTTTTGGCCCACAGTTGACCATGGTTAACTGGAACTGTGGAGAACAACCCTGTGGATAAGGGTGGTCTACTATAATTATTATTAGTGGCTTTGGGATCACTAACATCTACCTGTAAGACACAAAACAACCCTATGAGATAAGAACTGTTCTACTTTGTTTGAAAAGAGGGTTTAAGTGGCTTGCACTAGAGCAGAACATTGTCCAGGATCTGAGCTCACACCTGAGACTAAGTCCATGCTGGCCTGAGTCCATTCTTAGCCACTGTCACTGAGTGACGATGAACTTAGCTTCATCAAACCCTGTTGAAAAATGGGGAGTATAATGCCTACCTTTTGTGCACAGGTTTCTGTGATTAGAAAAGGTACACTTTAAGTACCTAGTACATACTTAATAAATAACAGCTATTATTCTCTTCTATCTCTTGTTAGACTGAGGTTCTTGAGACCTCTGTACTTTTACTGTCTGGTACATTATAGTTGCTTCATAAAAGCTGACTAAATTAACATGCACAAACTAACAAGTTAGGTGCCCAATTAATGGAAAGTTCTAGAAGGTGAGCAGCACACTCCTCTATTCCCTTTCTTTCACTGCAGCTATCTTGACTGACGAGTGTGAGACCCAAATGGGCTGGGCAGCAGCTCCGGTAGCACTGACCTCTAGAAGGCAGCCCCCGCCCCACTTCCTGCGCCGCTCTGCGTAATAGCATTCCACCCACTCGGGGCACAGACTATCCCTAGGGGAGGCCATTTCAAACGTACTGTGGTTCACAATATTCCAAGTTGACAACACTAGGCGAATCATGTCCCTCAGAACTGGCTGCATTACTGTCCAGCAATCTAAGCCCAGCCAGTGCCCAATCCATGTCCCGTTCCTAATTCCCCAAGAAGCAAGTTAGACTCTAACCCAAAGGTACAGAGTAAACTCCGTCTACACTGGGAACTGGGGTTGCGTGCCCACTTTCTTTCTAACTAAAAACACCTTACTCTATCATGCTCCTTGACCTACAGATGTCTTGGACTCAGAATCAGTCTTCTCTAGATAAAACGAACACTTTCCTTCCATGTTATTAATTTAACAAACTCATCATACAACACCAACATAATATCACCGCATCGAGTCCTTAAACTAAAACAGAAAGTAAAAACGCGTCAGAGACCAATTAATTTCACAGTGGGATGTTTTATGCTCTAGACTTCCCTATTTTTCTCAACACCATTCTACCAGGAATGTCACAGAAGCACACTAATCAGATGGACCAGATCATACAGGCAAACCTCAGAGACACTGGTGGGTCCAGCCCCACACCACTGCTGCAAAACTGATACCACAAGAAAGTGAGTCACATGAATTTTTGGTCTCCCAGTGCATATAAAAGTTATGTTTATTCTATACTATAGTCCATTAAGTATGCAATAGCATTATGTCTAAAACAATGTACTGTATTTTTTGGACTATAAGATGCATTCCACCCTCCAAATGGGGGGGGGAGGGTGTGCGTCTTATGGTCCGAATGTAGCATGCCTGGCTCTCGGGGTGGGGTGGGGCAGTGGAGCAGGGCCTTTTTTCTATTTTCCTCTTCTAAAACCTAGGTGCGTCTTATGGTCTGGTGCATCTTATAGTCTGAAAAATACAGTACATACCTTTATTAAACTATACTTTATTGCTAAAAAAATGCGAAGCATCCATCTGAGCCTTCAGCAAGCCCTAATTTTTTGCTAGTGGAGGGTCTTACCTTCAATGTGTAAACAAGCGGTGTCTGCGAAGTGCAACAAAGTGACGCTCCATGCTACGAGGCTCTCCTGTACTGGTGTTTCACCACCAGGTGCTCCAAGAGGAAAACCCCTCCAGCCACAAGAAATACAGGGACAGCCCTGACTGGTGGGGCTCAGTGGGCAGGCGTCCTCCCAAGAAGCACAAAGTCACTGGTCTGATTCCTGGTGAGGGCACGTGCCTGGGATGAATATTCAGTCCGTGGGTGGGGTGCACTCCAGAGGCAACCGATCGATGTTTATCTCTCTCATCAATGTTTCTCTCCCTCTCTTTCTCCCTGTCTTTCTCTCTCTCTAAAATTAAAAAAATAAAATCTTTAAAAAAAAGAAATAAAAGAAATACAGAGGACCTGGTTCATCCTAGAACATAATATTCCCAATACCACCACCACCACTTCTCCATGGCCCAGTGAAAACTTCAATTACTGAACGGTTAGCTGAGAACCTATCTTTAAAATTATTCAATGTTATAAGAGTTTCCTTAAAAAAGTTGAGTTAGGAAAAAGAGAACATGGAATTTTTTCCAAAAGTTTGGCAGAGCAGGTTGTTTGTTAACAAGGGCAACAGAAAAAGTAGCCACCAAAAAGGCTGACAGTTGGTGTACTGTAAATTAGTTTAGGCTTTCTCTGAAGGGCAGTTTGGCAATATTTACCAAAGCCTTTAGCGATTTATCCTGAAACAAAATAATCAGAGAGCTTTGCAAAAACTCACCTACAAAGTTGCTCATCAAATGCTGCTAAAATGGCATTAAATTGAGAACAACTCAAATTTCCAATGAGAGACTTAAAAAGGTTGATAGCACTCTGCAGAGGAACCCACACACACATGAAAAGAAGCTGTGGAAGTCCATTCCCTGGTGTGGGAATGGTGTCTGTGTTACGCGAGGCCGAGTCAGCTCTGACCCTGTGAATGAGCAATGTCTATAACAGCCCTACTCAGCTAGCTCTGACAGACTCACACCTGTGGCTTCTATTATGGAGTCAGCCCAGAGCATATTTGGCCCTCCACATACATAAAGTAAAACTGAGCAGACTACAAATACAGCCTGCATGTTACAGAGTCATCCATTGAAACAACTCAGTTAAAACTGTTTCCATCAATGTCACTGCAGAGACTGAACTAAAAGCCTAATACAGCTGCTTTCTCAACCTACCCCCCCTGCAGATGTGCCTCTCCTCTCCTGTGCTCCCTCTACCAAGAGCACCTACTGCCCAGTGCCCTTCCCTAAGCTTAACACTTAATAAATGATTAAGTTGTTCACTAAATTTTTGGCAGTATTTTCTTCCCTCTGAAGTCTTACAAACTTAGGGGATACTGAAAGTATAAAGCCACTGGCACAATTTAATGAAAGAAAAAGAAATGAATATTCATTTTTTGAGGTGGAATAAAAAGCACAATGGGTCATATTTTTAATTTTTTTATTCTATATATTTTTACATTTTTCTTTATTGATTTTAGAGAGTGAGAAGAAGGAAGGAA
The DNA here is from genome assembly GCF_022682495.2 of Desmodus rotundus. Taxonomy (NCBI): domain Eukaryota; kingdom Metazoa; phylum Chordata; class Mammalia; order Chiroptera; family Phyllostomidae; genus Desmodus; species Desmodus rotundus. The sequence continues at coordinate 135,820,334 of NC_071393.1, read as the reverse complement.
GGAAGGAAGGAAGGAAGAGGGAGAGAAACATCAATTCGTGTTCAACTTATTTGTGCACTTACTGGTTGACTCTTGTCTGTGCCCTGACCAGGGATCAAACCCACAACCTTGGCGTGGGGGACAGCGCTCTAACCAACTGAGCCACCCGGCCAAGGCCTATGGGTCAGGTTTTTTTAAACCTACATGATTATTACTGATTGTTCCGTAACTAATCAAAATTTGTGAGGATTTTATTGTTATATCTCTACCTCCACAATCTCTCTTTACAAGGTGCTTTATGCCTCTGAAAAATTTTTACATTCCTGGTCCCACAAAGAATCTAGAAAAGCACTTCTAGAAGCATGACCAACACCGAGTACGCATTCATTCCTGACTGTAAGGCCATCAGCCCGATCAGACCCACTTGTCCTTGGCACCCAAAAGCTTAAATGCCTATACTTAAAACAAGCTAAGTTCCAGAAAGCGTAGAACCAAATAAAAGTAAGACTTTCTATTGTAATTTAAAACAGAAATTAGGGAATTCCTCTATTTTGATAAAGAGTGGTATGCAATCAATTTGATACTAGACTTTTGGGGCATCATCTCATTCCCGTAAGCAATGATCTTCCATTGTACATGCAGTCTGAACCTACAACCGTTACTACTCTAATTCAAACAGTCTTTGCCGAGAGTCGCTGTGGGTTCCTGCTTCAACAATGCTGGAACAGAACTGGGTGCTCAACTCCCCCACCCCATCCAGCTGCCCAGATCCATCCTTTTGCCACCTCCTCATGGTGCCCTTAGACTGCCCCAAGGTCCCCACCACTGCTCCCACTCCATGAAGCCACCTGTCCTCAGGCGCCATCAGCCTCCAGATCAACCTGGAGCTCTACGCTTCCTACATCTACCTGTCCATGTCTTACTACTTTGACTGCAATGATGTGGCTTTGAAGAACTTTGCCAAGTATTTTCTTCACCAATCTCATGAGGAGAGGGAACATGCTGAGACACTGATGAAGCTGCAGAACCAAGGAGGTGGCTGAATCTTCCTCCAGGATATCCTGAAACGGGAAGGTGATGACTGGGAGAATGGGCTGAATGCAATGGAGTGTGCATTACACTTGGAAGAAAAGTGTGAATCAGTCACTACTGGACTTGCACAAACTGGCCACTGGAAAAGATGACCTTCATTTGTGTGACTTCAGCAAGACGCACTACCTGGATGAGCAGGTGAAATCCATTGAAGAATAGGGTGAACCGTGTAACCAACTTGCGCAGGTTGGGGGCCCGTGGATCTGGCGTGGTAGGGCATCTCCAACAAGCACACTCCGGGAGACAGTGAGGACCTCAGCCTCAGGCTGCCTTCCCGGTGCCACGGGAGTGCCTTTACTGGTCATCAAAGCAGTGCGTGCATGCTGGAGTTACCTTCACCTTTTCCTTAACTTGTACCCATCATCCACTCATGTCCTCCATCTATACCATCCCTTCAAATAAAGTAATTTGGTGCCCCCCCAAAACAAACAAACAAACAAACAGTAGCATCTATACAAAAACAAACCTCCGTATAGGCCAGAAGAGTTTGGCAATATCACAATACACAGTTTTACTGGTTGTTTTCTTTTAAAAACAAATCGGAACCAATTAATAAAAGCCATCCCATCTAAGGAAACATCTATGTTTAATGTGACACTTAAGGCTGAAAGTTACCACCCATCTGCTCATTACCGCACCAAACTGATCCCATCACACTTTAACAATGGCAGAGACCAAACGCTGTCAACTTCTGAGCACCAGTCCCAGAGAAGACATGTCTCTTTTTTCTTATCTTAGAACAGATCGAAAAGTTGATTTTATGATACAAGATTTAAAAAGAAACTTATTTTTGTCCCCAAAGTAACCTATATATACAAAAGTATCTGTGCAAATTTTCACATCTTTAAGGAAATCACAACAAATACCACATTGTACATCAAATTCATAGAACTATTTCACTAAAAATCAGCAAAATGTTAACATTCACCAGACACATAAACCATACTCACTTTCACATCCTCAAAGAACTCACAGAAATGAACTGGTGAAAGAGGCTCAGAACTCTAGATTATTAAAGTTAGCATTCTGAGCCTGCCAATCACAAAGTTTAAGACACTGAAAAAGTTCCTTAGAAGGAAGTTTTTTCCTCATCTGCAAAAAGGTGGTTAAAAAGAATCTCCACCTCACAGTGGAAGGATTAAATGAGATAATATGTGTAAGGTCCTTAGCTAAATGCCTAGCACCGTGAACACTCTACTCACCAAACAGCTCATTTCTCTTATTAGAAACACCAGTGTCTGGAGTACACAAGCAAAAAACAAAACAAACAAACAAAAACCCAAAAAATAACTACACATAACTTTGCACTTCTTGGCTATGACTCTCTTCTCCAACATTCCCACACATATAATTGATCTAGGCCTTGTTCAGGCTTCAGTAACATCTTTATCAAACTTTCTGCCTCTTCTCCTTGCCTCCAAATTCACATCTATTGCATACACAGTGGCAAGAAATATCTCCTGTTAGATGATACTACTTTGCATTACCTTGTAAGAATTTCTCCAAAATTCATGCAAGCTCAGATATATCAGAGCTACAAAGAACTTCACAGATGGCATTTGCTTAAGTTACTCTGGACACACGAAGTGCCTTGCCCAAAATGGTAAGTGCCAAGGCTAACCCTAATGCTGGTTCCCGTCCCAGTTCCAGCCCAAAGTCCTCTTGATCACACTTGATTACATTCAGCTCAAACCTTTCTTGTTTAAGAAACAAGCACAATTCCACCCTGGCTGGTGTGGCTCAGTGGACTGAGTGCCGGCCTGTGAACCAAAGGGTTGCCAGTTCAATTCCCAGTCAGGGTACATGCCTGGATTACAGGCCAGGTCCCCAGCAGGGGGTGCACAAGAGGCAATCACACATTGATGTTTCTCTCCCTTTCTTTCTCCCTCCCTTCCCGTCTCTCTAAAAATAAATAAATAAAATCTTTAAAAAAAAAAAAAAAAAAGGAAGGCTTAGGGGCCCCAGTGATTCTGGTACCTATCTATTTACAAATGCTGATGAGATGAAAACACATTTCTTTTGATAGTAAAGATCTCATAATTTTCTATCAACAAAACAAATATACGCAAACAGCTAAGTTCAGTAATTCATGCAAATATTTATGGAGACTCTATGCAAAGAGCTTCTTGTTAAAATCAAATAAAAAGCCCAATAAACCAATAAAAAATAAATAAACAGCAGAGAAGATATTTCCTAGATAACAGCAGCTTCCCCCTAGAGTTTAAAATAATTTCTGTAAATACTCTCCTTCTCCTGGGGGTGGAGCTTAATCCTTCCCTCCCTCTACCCCTCCCTCAAATGTGGGCTGAACCTTAGTAACTTGATTCCAAAGAGTACAGCATAAAAGGGGGTGGGGGTGACTTTACAGTAGGGAAACCTGGCGAACATTACCTTGTCCAGGTAATCAAGGTTAACATCACCAGTGCTAATCATGATTATAGCAGCACAGCCCCCTCACTCCAATATGATAAGCTGTGAAGGGGCTCTTCACCTCCGTAGATTCTTTCCCACACCTATAATCCCACAAGCAAAAGGTCGGATAAATTGAGGAATATTATACAGAATACCTGACTAGAATTTCTCAAGACTCTGAAGATAGTGAATGACAAAATAAGACTGAGAAACTGGCATAAACCAGAGGAGACGAGGAGGCAGGACGATTAAAGGCAATGTGGTACCAGGATTGGATTCTGGAACAATAAAGCACATTAATGGGAAAACTAGTGAAACATGTATGAAGTCTGCAGCTCAGGTAATAGTAACATACTGATGGTAGCTTTCAGATCTGACACTGTGGTGGAACGGAAGGAGTGGTAGGAAAGGAACATTCGGGAAAACTGGGTGTGGGCTCTGGTGGCCTGTGGTATACAGGAGAGCGCTGAAAGCCACTGTTTCTGAGAAGTAACACTCTAAAAAAACCCAGAAGTAGAGCCATAACCCTAAGAAAAACATCACACAACTACAGATCGTGGCTCATTTTTTAATTTTTAAAAAAGATTTTACTGATTTATTTTCAGAGAAAGGGAAAGGAAGGGAGAAAGAGAGGGAGAGAAACACTGATGTGTGACAGAAACATTGGCTGACTCCCGAACACCCCTAATGCCCCCAGCTGGGGACCTGGCCCCCAACCCAGGCATGTGTCCTGACTGGGAATCAAACCGGAGACCTTTAGGTTTGCAGAACAACACCCAACCAATTGAGCTGCACCAGTCAGAGCAGTGGCTCACTTTTTTAAACAAAAACATCAGGAGCATTTAAGATCTTGCTCCCTGGCAGGTGGTCAGTGGCTCAAATAAACTCTTAAAAACAAATAAGTGAAAGATCACTCATCAGAAAGAAGGAAAGCCCTCCAGTATTTCAAGAAAGCAATGCAATGGAAAACTGCCTAGTTTAATTAATTTTATCCTTAATTATCGGATCTTACGAGCAAACATGTAATGTTTAAAATCCCACTAAATAAATAAACCAAAATTTCTAATATCAAAAAGGATGGATAAGGCTGTTTTATACTCCAGATAGTTTTCCAGGGTGATGACAGACAGTTTAATTACATACCAATTATGAAGTTCTTTTCATCTTCAAAAGCCATTAACTAATAAATCCTCACAGCTTCTCTGCATTATAGCAATCTTCTTCTGAAGTGAAGACGACCTTACTAGAAAGGTTAACACAAATCAGCTCTAAGTGGAAGTAAATCAGTCTTAGATGAGGGCAAAACACTTGAGTTTCAAGGCACCTAACAAAAAGTCAACATGCCTGTATGCCTTAAGCATGAGCGTGTAAAGCCGCCTCCGAGGACTCAGCAGGAATATGGCCCAGGAGAGAAACCCTGAGTCGGGACCTTGGCACACATCAGCATTCCCACTGTGATGAGATACCTTCAAAACTTTTTCCACAAGTTTCTACCCTGTGGGTATCTGGCTTTACACAGTCAGCCTAGTGAAATTATATAAGGGGGGGGGGGGGAGAAACCAAGACTAGCCATGAAGAATGGTTTGGTTTTGTTTTTTAATTCCCGAGCAAACTGAATTCAAAAAATGAAAATAACTTATTTCTGCTCAAATGAATGGGGTCACTAAGAAACATTACAACTCACACAAGGTTATGTTTGGAATACATTGCACTGCCTGGTTCACAATTTTTTTTCATCTTTTTTTATTTTATACACACTACTAATGGGAGGGAGAGAAGGGACAAGATAAAAGGAAATATTTATTGGTCAACTATTATGTGTACTTTCACAAACTTTAGCTTGTAATCATACTTTCATAAAAACAGAAAGACCATAAAAACATTTTAAAATGTCACAATAAAGCAAAAAGCAAATTACGACACACCAGCAGAAAGGCACCGAGAACAAGGAATGCCAATGAGCATCAAAGAAAAGAACTGTCTGAATGTGAGCCATTCAGCTGCCTGCCGTTCTGGAGTGCACCAGGTGAGATGCTCCTTTGTTAGGTGAGATTTAGCCAGTGTCAAAACACATATAGAAAAGACACTAAAAATGGTTTTCTCCAGTGAGGGGTAACACAGGCTAAATTCATTGTGCATCTTTTAACTGTGTGCTTCATACCTGTATTACTTATCCAAACATTCAATAAAATTTTACTTAAAGAAAAAAAGTCAACCACGGGGAAAGAGCTAGGGCGAAGATCACCGATTCTCAATCACACAGCTCAGTCTTGATGGCCGTCCCTGCCCGGGAACACTGGGGTCTAAGCAAACACCCTTCCTCCTGGCCTCCTCGGGGCACGTGCTGTCAGGGCCCCACAGCCCCCACAAAGCATTATCCCACCGCTCACTCAAATGAGAACTACATCTTGGCTTTACCCACCCTTCAGCTTACCCACGTGCCCAACACAAAACGGAGTCCCCATTTACACAATGGTTATAAACCTGTAATGTGAGCCTTTGAAGAATTAAGGATTAATACCATAAAATGTAAACAGCTTTCTTTCCATGCTCCCCTGAAATCCTGCAGTCACATAGCCTCCTATTTTATTTGTATAGTTGTACATTCTAAGTTCATTCACTACTTATCAATCATAATATTGTCAACTGGAAGACAGGAAGTGTTAAATGAGGTGGTTTCATTACAGGTACCCCAGCGTTTCCGAAGTTCACTTCACACCACTGTGACAGACAAGTGTTCAGACCATAGGTCAAGAGGTGAGAAGCGAAGCGTTCAGGCTTGGTTTGCAGCGTGCTGCTACAGAGGCAGCGCCCCATCAACACACAGGAACGAAACTGCCTCTTCACTTTATTCCATTTCAGTTTACGAAAGTTTCAAAGAAACCCTCTACTTTCAAACAGTGAGGGAAACCTGCACCCATCAAAAAAAATCTCAGCGGGGGCTGGATCTCGGTGATAGAAACAGTATGCTACAAAGTGATGCAGTTTGGAGAATTTTCACACAAATTAGGGTCTCGATGGAAGGACACAATACTTAAAAATGGATGCGGGTGGAAACTGCTCAGAGGAACAAGAAGATGGGTGAGCTTAATGTGAAAAGAACAGAAATATCACATGAAACACTAAGTTTGAGGACACAAGAATTAGGCAAAGGTCTGAGAAATCTGACTACTGCCAAGAAAGACAGAGCAGGGGAGAAGCTGCCTGTAACTCCCTTCTCAGCATCCCTTCTCCCGTCCGGGAAATGGACACCGAGCGCAGCAGACAGTGAAGTGCCACAGTCCTGGAAGGGAACCCAGCTCTCCCAGACTGAAGGAGAGGTACCTAATATCCATCTGTTTTCTGTTCTATAAAAATGGAGCAAGCAATCCCCTTCCTCATAGAGATGAAATAAAATAGCATTTAAAACAAGTAGCAAAGGGCTCTGGCTGGGTGACTTGGTTGGTTGGAACTTACTCCCATGCACCAAAAAGGTCACAGGTCTGACTTCCGGTCAGGGTGCATACGGGAAGCAACCAATCAATGATTCTCTCTAACACTGATGTTTCTTTCTTTGTCACATCAATGTCTGTCTGTCTATCTCTGTCTCTCTCTCTCTCAAATTTCAATGAATATATCCTAAGGTGATGATTTATAAAAAAATAAAAACAAAAAACAAGTAGCAAAGGTCCTGTGTCATAGTAGGAACTTAAAATAATCAGTCCAGGCACCAGGACTGGATTCAATCACAAGGATGTTTTTAAGAGACTCGGTTACAATGCTCTCATCTAAAGCAGACCTTGCAATTCCTACCTATTCCACCAGTTCTGCATGAAGATCCTCCAATCCAAGTTCCCTTTTATTTAAAAGCCTACGGATAATAGGCAACCCTCAGTCACAAGAAATCAGATACATGCAGCTATCTAAGTAGGGAACCAATCATTTTGCAAGTACTCATATCAATCATCTCTGCTCCAGTCTCTTAAACTGTTCTTTAATTCTATACCCCTCATTACTGGCGACATTCAAAACTTACTGTCAAATTATTCTAACCAATTACAGTCAACAATTCACTGTGTAACACTTACAGTTCCATCAGCTGCTAGTACATTAGGAGTTAACTTTAAAAGTGAGAACATTTCTGCCCTGACTGGTGTGGCTCAGTGGGTTGAGTGCTGCCCTGCAAAGTGAAAGGTTGTTGGTTCAACCCCTAGTCGGGGCACACGCCTGGGGTGCAGGGCAGGTCTCCTGTTGGGGAATTGGGAGGGGCAACCAATAGATGTTTGCCTCTCATGTCAATGGTTCTCTCCCTCTCTTTCTTCCTCCCTTCTCACCCCCCTGAAAATAAATAAAATCTTTTTTCAAAAAATGAGAACATTCCCATTAAGATATCTGGATACTATTATCAGTTCAAGTCATATTACCTAATACAGTAATTATTAGTGAGAAGATAATTAAACTACTCAGTAGAAGAGCAAACCACCCAACATTTAACAACTAAAATTAAAAATTCCAAAATTTAGAGTTTCATATTGTTAAAATACCTCAGGAAGTCAGTTCCTAACTCAGCTATGGAGAACATCCCTAATACCAATCAGCAGAAACAAAACCCAATAACCCCAGGACTTACTCCTTCACACACAACAAATGAAAACTAAACAATCTCTTCCAAAATTACACAAATTTTAAAAAGTACCTGGGGCTGTCTCCCCACCAGGAAAATGAGGGAACTGGACTTGATCTCTAGAGTCCATTTAATGAAATGGTATAATCCCATCCACTTTTAAGTCGGACCCCACTTTCCCACTACCCAAGGACATCCTGTTGGGTTTTACTGAGCAGGTGTGGCAAGGCTTGTAACATCTGTGTGCTGCTCTCACTCAATTCCCCCAGGAACTTCATCCCCACACTGACTGCACAACAGACTGCTGGTGACCCTCTGAGCGCGCTCTCTCCCCTTTCTTCTTGGCTTTCACGTACAACCAGGACAGAAACCAACCCACTTTCTTAGAGATCGCCAACTCCTAGTGACAATGTCTTCGTCAGTCAGGCTCTTTACCGTGAACAGAGCCCAGCCTAGCTAGTGTAAGCAACTAAGTGGCCCACACGATCTCTAGGAGGGTCAGAGAATCGGGCTTTAGCGGCCATGCAGCCAACAGGATGCCAGAACTACCCTGTAGCAGAGCTGAGGAAGACCCTATGGCTGCCGCTGCTGCCCGGAGGGCTGGCTGCCAGCCTGGCCTACTTCCTATCACTTGCCGCCCAGTCTCAGCCTACCCTGGTTCATGAAGCAAAAGTCATGACATGTCTAGCGCTAGCTGGTGTGGCTCAGTGGACTGAGTGCTGGCCTGTGAACCAAAGGGTCGCCTGTTCGATTCCCAGTCAGGGCAAATGCCTGGGTTGAGGGCCAGGTCCTCAGTAGGGGGCGTGTGAGAGGCAACCACACATCCGTGTTTCCCTTTCTTTCTCCCTCCCTTCCCCCTCTGCTTAAAACTAAATAAAGTCTTTAAAAAAATAAGTCACATGTCTATGGCTAGCTTCAACAAGGGTGGAAAAGCATATTGGCTTTAGGACTAATAAGGTGGGAAATTCCCCCCAAAGATTTCAAAAGATGCTGGTGATCAAACAGCACAACCAATAAATAGCCACAAGTGACACCACAGTGGCTGCTTATCGCCTAAGGCCCTTGTCTGTTTGGTCTTGGCTGATGCCCTTGACTGCTACCTCAAGTTCAGTGTCACAGCTCTCCTGCTCCTTCCTCCACACAGGGGAATCCCTTTCAACTCTATTAGCGGTTCAAGTCTTTCTAAACAACATGCTTATATGGCTACTGAATTTTTTCCCCGTTTCAATACTATCTACTCACCACCTTATATAGAACAGGAGCTGGCTTTCTTGTACAAACAACCTCTCCCTTCCTCCAATTATCCCACAATATGCCTAGCACATCTTGATTAAGTCAATGTATGTATTAAACAGTACACGGCACTGAGAACACTGCCCATAGCTGACTCATGGTACACACTATCATTACAGGCCAATTTTTGTGCGCTCTGTTCGATCTGGAACTGATAATCGTCTATTTTTCCTAGCTTGGTTTTCTGTGTACCTAATATCAATTTACTCCCCAAACTTTCACTAAAAGTATGAATCTCAACAGGTTATCTATCAGTTATTTATTTCTGGAAGACATCCCTTTGGAGCCCCGCCTTCACTTGCCAAGCTGGGCTGGTTGGTTGGTGCTTGCACAGCTATTATCCCAAGATCCCTCTTTACCACCACTCCAGGAATCCTCTTCACTTTGGCCCCTTGTTGAATTCTCTATTCCCTGGACCTGGATCCTGTGTCTGAGCTAAGCTTTCAAGATTAAGCAAATAGGTAAATACATGGAGGACAATGACAACCAGGACTCTGTCAGAGAGAAAAGTTACAGAAAAGGCAAGCCAGAAGGAAGCCTACGGTGCGAGAGCACCGCGTGGGTTCATGGTTGCTACCATGTATAAATGTGCAGGTGCAGAAACAGTAACAGGTGTGCAGATGTGCATGCGCAGATCTATTTCCTAGCTCTGCTCAGGCCTAGAAGCAGTGATGCCCTGGCAGCGTGAGCACATCGAATGCCCAGGTCTTGGTGTCTGCAATAGTAACCTCCACCGAAAGGACCAAGCGCCCCTTTAGGAAAGAGGTGACTCCAGCATGGGGCAGGGAAAACACAAGATGAACTTGGACTATTTTGACATACCAGCAAACAAATAAGTACTCAAAGAATGATGGAAATTTGTCAAAAGGACACAGGAGCCAGCTTAAAGGGGCTCTCACTGGTCAAATCTGGAATAATCTGAACATGAAATAAACAATGATAGTTATGAATTGTAACTCTGAATAAGATGGAAAACCATGAGTCCACACTGATAAAAACAAAGGAGTAAATAAACGGCAGAGAATTTAGAAGCCACAAACTACTTCCTCACAAGATATTTATTATACATTAATAAGTACAAAACAATACTTCCTAAATGATTTTACAGTGGAGAATCACGGCAGGCAATGAAGAAACCAAAATAGTATTATGTCTGTAACTTATTCTCAAATAGTCCCAGTAAAAGCCTTACACGTCTAAAAATGTCTTTGTCTTCACACTTTACACGTACAGTGCGCCAGACTCCTAGAACCTGAGGGCACCACTCCAGTGTCACCGACATCCCAGTGGGACACAGATTCTCAACCCACTGTTGTGACTTGATGTGTTCCCTCTGGAAAGTCTCGGGATCCCCTCTATTTTCAGTGTTCTGGAATCCTGCGGTACACAGATTCATTTTTTTAGTCATTGTGTTGGGCACTGGGTGGATCTGTCCCCTCTGAAGATTTATGACCTTCAGTCCTGGGGAAATTTTTTTAAAAGATTTTATTTATTTATTTTTAGAGAGAGGGGAAAGAAGGGAGAAAGGGAGAGAAACATCAATGTGTGGTTGCTTCTTGTGCGCCCCCAACTGAGGACTTGGCCCGCAACCCAGGCATGTGGCCTGACTGGAGACCCTTTGGTTCTCAGGCCAGCCCTCAATCCACTGAGCCACACCAGCCAGGGCCAATTCTGGGAAATTTTTAAATGTCAATGTGATCATTGTTCCCTGTCAATTTTCCTCCTCCTCTCTCTCCCAAGGACACCTAATAATTCAGATGTTGAGTCTCCTGCACTGATCCATTACCTCTCATGTGGTCCTTTCTGTTTTGTTTTTATATTATATCATGCCATAATTGCTTTAGTTATCTCGCCCCTCTTCCACACATACATCCACAAAACCATCGGAAAAACGCACACATGACAGTACTGAAGTCCTTCAGTATGCACTCCTGGGAATGAGGACATTCTCCTACATAACCGCAATGCCACTGCTACATGTAATTAATTAGCATTAATTCATCATCACTTAACATGCAGTCCATAGTCACATTTCCGCATTTCCTCTTCCCACTGCAAACATTACTTTTCAATCAAGGATCCAATCAAGGATCCAATCAAGGCTCAGGCATTGTCCCTTCTCTTTTTCATCATCTTGTTGCCTACTGCTTTCTGGAAGATCTCCTGCTTTCTATTGAAATTTTCCCTGCTACCCTATTTTTAACCCTTCTTTCTTGTTCTCTAAATGGTTCCCTACTTTATGCCACCCTGTTTTCTTTAAGCCCTTTGTTTTTGAAGTTTAACTTTCCTTCTGCAACTTGCCTGCATTTCCTGTTTCTTCATCTGGTTTCTTTAATCTGTTTGTGTCAGACTGTCAGAGGCTTTTCCTCATGTTTATAATGACCCTTGACTGTTCAGTCATAGTTAAGAAGGAATTACTAACCAAAATGTAGGTTTGAATTTCACATGCACAGATGGGCTTATTAAGAAAAGTAGCAGTGCTTGCCTGCAGGGTGACCAGACAGGGACCTGCTTCACGAGACAGTAGTTTCCACAGCTGACCATGGTATCTCCCATGTCACGCGTAACCAACTGCAACTCTTGCCTTCAAGAGGAGAGGCCTACGTTCCTACCACTTGAACCTGAGCAGATTTGTGACTATGGCAGAAAAGAGGTGATACAACTTCTAAGACCAAGTCACACAGAGATGAAACAGGTTCTGCCTGACTCTCTGGGCCACAGACTTCTGGGCAGGGGGCCTCCCTGGAAGCTACCTGAGAGCCTAGGGAGCAGCGCAGACCAGCGCACATGCAGGGACTCACAGAGAGGCCACGGCCACACGCAGAGGGGAGCCCAGCTGGACGCACTGCCTCCTCACCTGCCCTGTGCCCACTACTCTTCCGGCTCCACCAACTGACTGCAACCACAGAAGTGACCTGAGTCAGAATCTCCTAACCAAGCTCTCCCCCAAATTCCTGACCCATGGGAACCAGGAATTCCATTAAGTCATTTAACTTGGGGGGTCATTTTTAGGAAGCAAGAATGAGTGGGACAGAATTTGGTACCCGTAAGGGAGATGCTGCTACAACAAAAGCCTAGAACATGTGGGTCAGGCTTTGGACCAGGCGGCAGGTGGAAAGGGGAAGGCCTGGAGGAGGCTGGGGAAGTGGGAAGGACCTCCACAAGGAGACGGAGTAGAAACTCAGTGGAAGCAAGAAAAGGACTACTGTGCACTGGAGAAAACGGCCCCTGTGGCGCAGTGGTGGGAATGTGGCTGCAGTGAAGTGGGAAAAAGGAAGTGTGCCCAGGAAGCTCTCTCCTCTATCTAAGGAGATCTCCAGGGAGAACACTGACAGCACCACCCAGCACCTTCACACTGCCTCGGACAGGGTAGGGTGAGAAAAGCGAGAGATGAGCTGGGGAACACAACGTGTTAAAAGTAAAGAGGTCAAGTCTTGCTGGGTTCAAAAAGAAAGTATTTCTCATCCTCTCCTGAGGACACAATGATTCTCAAAATAAGAAATGGCTACAGGGAGAAAGATCAAATTCAGAAAGATCCAAGAAAGTTTCAAACTGGCATTCAAACAGATCCAGGGCCTGGTAAAGAGCTTGAGGACTGCCCCTGAAGATCTTCTGCATTAAACAATGGTGCTGCTGAGACTGTTACCAGGGGTGTCCCAGAGCAGACTCACAAGGAGTCCAAGGATGTATCACAAAGAGATATTAAGTATGGCTTTTGTTTAATGGACTGGATTATAAATTGGCACACAGAGGACCTACAAATTTTTAAAGCAATTGTACCAGTTTGAACTGAAAGATAAAAAATACAAAATGAAAATCTTTGTTCCTCCCAAAACATTATGAGTGTGAAATAGGCTGAGAAAACTAAACTGTATAAAACAGCCATTTCTTGGAGAAAATATATATCATAGATCTGATATGGGATTAATATCCATAATATACTGGGAATTCCAAAAACTCAACAACAAAAAACAAACAACCCAATTCAAAATGGGCAAAGACCTTCAAAAGACATTTCCCCCCAAAGATTATATAAGCATTCCTAGTTGTATTGTGCTTCACTGTAGCATTGTACTTCAAATGCTGCATTTTTTAAAACAAATTGAAGGCAAGACCCTTCCCACCAGCAAAAAGAGTACAACTTGTTTTAATGCAATACTCACTTTACTGCAGTGATCTGGAATCGAACCTGTGATCTCTCTGAGGTATGCCTGTATACAAATGGTTAAGCAGCACATAAAAAGCAGCTCAACTCCACTAATCATTAGGTAAATGCAAACCCAAAGTACAATGAGGTATTCACATCCATTAGGGTAGACACTGTACTACTTAAAAATAAAAAAAATAATAATAAGCATTGCTGGAAGACATGAAGAAATTGGAGCCCTTGTGCATTGCTGGTAGGAGTGTTAAAATGGTGCAGCCACTGTGGAAAACAGTATGGCAATTCCTAAAAAAACCCTTAAAATTACCATATGATCCAGCAATTATACTTCTGAGTACGTACCCAAAAGAACTGAAAGCAGGGTCTCGAAGAAATACTTGTATACCCGTGTTCAGGGCATTATTCACAACAGTCCAAACATGGAAGCAGCACAGTGTCCACCCACAGAGGAATGTGTGAGCAAATGTGGTGGATGCCCACAGAATGGGGTGCTACTCAGCCTTCGGAAGGCAGTTAGTTCTGACATAGGCTATCGTGTGGGTGAATCTGGAGGACACGACACTAAAGCACAGTCAGGCAGTCACAGAAACACAAATGCTTCATGATTCCACCTAAATGAGGTGTTTAGGCCCTGGCCAGGTAGTTCAGTGGTTGGAGTGTCAACCTGCTTCAGCCAGGTTTCAGGTTCAATTTCCAGTCAGGTCATATACAGAGAAGGAAACCAATGAACGCATCAGTAAGTGGAACAACAAATTGATGTTTCTCCCTCCCCCAAAGTCAATAAATTTTAATTTAATAAAAATAAATAAATGAGGTATTTAGAGTAGTCAAAACCATAAAGATAGAAAGTAGAGCCCTGGCCGGTGTGTCTCAGCGGACTGAGCGCCGGCTTGAGAACTGAGGGGATGCCATGCCAGCTTGGCTCCCAGTCGGGCACAGGCCTGGGCTGCAGGCTGGGTACCTGGTTCGGGGTGTGCAAGAGGGCAACCAACCAATACATCGATGTTTCTCTCCTTCTTTCTCCCTCCCTTCCCCTCTCTCTAAAAACAAATACATAAAATATTTTTAAAAAAGAAGAAAAAGTAGAACGGAGTTACCAGGGGCTGGGAAGGGGAGAGTGGGGAGTTGTGTATAATGGGTCCAGAGTTTCAGTTCTACGTGATGGAAAGAGTTCTGGAGATGAAGTTTTGGTAATGGCTGCACAGTATTATGAATACGTTTAATACCATAGAACTATATACACTTAAGAAGGGTTAAGATGGAAAATTTTGTGCCATGTGTATTTTAACACCATTAAGAAAACCAAAAACCCAGCCATTACTTACGGAAAATAGTAACTCAGAAGGCAAAACAAAACTCTCAGAGAGTCATCCTGGCTGGTGTGGCTCAGGGGATTGAGTGCAGGCCTGCAAACCAAAGGGTCCCTAGTTTGATTCCCAGTCAGGACACCTGTCTGGGTTGTGGGCCAGGTCCCCAGTAGGGGGCACACAAGAGACAACCACATATTGATGTTTCTCTCTCTCTCTCTCTCTCTCCCTTCCCCTCTCTAAAATTTTTAATTAAAAAAAAAAAAAAAATCTCTCAGAGAGTAAAGCCAAACATGAGAACTAAGTCCTAATCAATGAACTATATCAACTTCTGCCTGGCTGGATTTCAGAAAAGCTGTGAGCCAGGGACTGCTGTGTCTGCTTTCCCCTTTTCTGAATGTATGTGTCTACAGCATTAGTCCAAGTCTGACCCACCATTTTTACTGGGAAGGAGTGTCAGCCTACTTGTCTCTTGAGTTCACGTGTTCAGACCTAGAACCACACCTGAGCAGCCTCATCTGGGCACAGCGGTCCTGATTTAGTGACAAAATCCTGAACATGGAACAGTGGTCCTAGTGGGAGGAGAGCAGAAATACTGGGGGAAGGTATGAATACAATCTGCTGTAGTAGGAATGCATTACAACCAAAGGATAAATTGTGGTTAACAGTGTTTCCCAAATATGGCCACAACATCATCCTACACGTTCTCCTTACAATCTGACTTTAATTCAACTTCTACCAAGAAAAGGAACCTATGCTGCCTCCCCTTGAGGCTGAAAAGACTTGTGACTATGGCAGAAATGATGCTGTGGGACTCCTGAGGTTAGGTCATAAAGGGCGATACCACTTACACTTGGTTCTCTTGGTATCTGCCCATGCTGAGAGACCACAAGGATAAGGATGTTTGGCCAGCCCAAGCTGATTCTGCATCCCTACTGTTTTGGATCCAGCCACATGTGATTACAACCTAAAGAGAACCACCGCCACCCCCCCCGCCCCCCGCAAAAGAAAGAAAGAAAAATAATAAAATATAATATAATAAAATAAAAATAAGAAACCCAAGCCAGCCAGAACTTCCCAGCTAAACCCTTCCTAAGCCCTGACCACCAGAAACTATGAGAGATAATACAATATTGGTGCTATTTTAAGGCAACAGTAATGCAACAATAATTGGAATACAGAGTGACAAATATCAGGAGCTATATAGACCTTTACATGTGGGCCAGTTTTCTCCCAAAGAAACCTTCTAATCTGCTGCCTAGAAGGTATAAGCCAGGCTGCAAGAATTCTGAGATGTTCTGAGGTTCTCACCACTCGATGTGCAAGCTTCCACTTAGTCCATGTGCTTCCCATCCCTCCTCCCCTTCGAGTCCAGTGCCCTTTTGGTTCAAACTCTACAAAGAAAAAACCCTGATCTCTGATATAACAGGAAAGGGGCAACTGCTAGCCTGTTGCAAGTAAAGCCAGAATCTAAAGATCTAAGGACTTCTGACAGACTGTCAGTCAGTACTGCCCACACCACTCCTTGGCCTTTGGAGATTCCTGGTACCTCCCGCTCCTAGTCTTTTCTGTGTTCTGCAGCAGCAATCTGCTTGCTTCCTACTGCTATCACTACATCCTGTGGTTTCAGCTTTCTCGGTTCCTCCATGGTAATTACTTTACCTTAATCTATTGTTTCAGTTTCCAAAATATTAGTGACATCTTTCAGGCTGTTCTACTGTTTATAGTATCCCATTACTCAAGGCATCAAACCCAATCTTTCTACCTCACTTGCTGTATGGTTTGTTTACATCCTCTCAAATCTAGTCTCTTTTCCATTTGTAATGCTTAGTTCAGCCTTCATGATCAAGTTTAGAATAAAATCTTCTTTTTTTAATCCTCACCCAAGGATATGTTCATTGATTTTAGAGAGAGAAGAAGGGAGAAAGATAAGGAAGAGAGATAGAGAAACATCGCCGTTGCCTACTGTACACTCAACTGACCGGGGATGGACCCCGCAAACTGTTGGTGCCCAGGACAATACGCAACCGATCAATTTTTCTCTCAAATTGATGTTTCTATCTCTCTCCCTCTCTCCCGCTCCCCCTTCCCTCTCTAAAATCAGTAAGCATATCCTAGGGTGAGGATTTAAAAAAATAAATTAATACTAATAATAACAAAATAAAAAGTGTGGTACCCTCTGGAAATTGTGTGACTTGGAGGACACATGTAAGAAACCAATTACATTTCACTCTATTACCTTCTGGAAATTTAGTTGTTTTATAGCAATGACACATTACCTATTAAACATTTTTAGTTTAAACAGTTAATATTTTGCCCTGATCCTTGTGGCTCAGTTGGTTGGGTGTCATCCTGCAAAGCAAAAGGTCGCTGGTCTGATTCCTGGTCAGGGCACATGCCTGGGTTATGGGTTTGTTTAGTCCCTGGTCCGGGAACGTAAAAGAGGCAATTAAACAAAAAACAAAAAAAAAGAGGCAATCAATGTTTTTCTCCCTCTCTTTCTCCCTCCCTTCCCCTCTCTCTAAAAATGAATGAAATCTTTTTTAAAGTAATAAAATAAAAATTAAAAGTTAAAATTTCAAACAGAGTAAGAGACAGGTATCTCACTCTCCACGAGGCTGCCTTGGTTAGGAGGCGTTCAGAGTCATAAAGGGCCACCTGAAACAGCTGCTGCCGTTCTGCAATCCCGTCTGGACCCGAGGAGGAAGCAGGTGTTCACGGACAGCCCGCACACGTTTGAATACTGCCCTTGCAAGCCTAGGAGGCCAAGCTTACAGCATGTAATTAGTTATCTCCACTAACTCTCTTCTATGTTAAACATTCTCGTAATTAAAAACATGACCAGTTCTTTCCACTACAAAGAGTTTATACAATTTCAGTTATACTTCCAAACTATTCTGTTTAGTTACCTTCCCCCACAAAAGGTAAAACAGCCAAACACTTTTTAATGAGAAAATTTTATTACATACCGTGCTAGATCTGCCTAGCAACAAGTTATAAAGTCATGTCATCCTACTTATGTTCCCATGGATACAGTCATGAACAGTACAGTGGCAGCTGTACAAATCAAGAAAAGAATCCCAAGAAAATCACATTTAAAACTTGGATAGAGCCCTGGCTGGTGTAGCTCAGTGGACTGAGCATCAACCTGAAAACCGAAAGGTCTCGGGTTCGATTCCCAGTCAGGGCACATGCCTGGGTTGCAGGCCAGGTCCCCAGCTGGGGGCGTGTGAGAAGCAACCACTTGATGTATCTCTTGCACCTCCATGTTTCTCTCCTTCCCTCTCTCCCTCCCTTCCCCTCACCCTAAAAATAAATAAATAATCTTAATAAAACTTGGATAGAAAACAATACTATAAAGGTAGTAACCCTTCCCATTAAATCCATCTCTCCCCATAAGTCTCAAATAGTTTTCCATTAGAATCTACACTCTGAGCCCTGGCCAGGTAGCTCAGTTGGTTAGAGCACAGTCCTGATATGCCAAGGTTGCAGGTTCAATCCCCAATCAGAGCACACACAAGAAGCAAGCACTGAATGCATCAATAAGTGGAACAATAAATCAATGTTTCTCTTCCTCCTTTCCTCTTTATCTAAAATAAATTAAAAACGAATGTATTAAAAAAATAAAGATTCTCCCCCTTACACCTATCTCCACTCAGAATTCCTAAAAATTATTAATAAAGCTTCAGCAACAACTTCTGCATTACAGTTGATAATGCCCTTGGGCTATTTGTTAGTGTGGTATTCTCGAAACTGATACACAGTTCTTTCTGATGTAGCAAATTTGTCCAATTGGCTTGAACACAAGGTAGAAACCCATTCTACATTTTAAATCTGTAGAATTTGGGTAAAGTTAAATGTTTTTATTGGTTTTCTAAACCGACATTTTTAAACACTGACATCTGAAGTAAAAGAAGTACATAATCCAAGTTGCAGAGTAGACAATTATTTTAAATGTGGATATTTACTTCCAATGTTTAAACACTACAAGAACTATTTTTTAAATAAACTAAGTGTTGGTATACTGCTGCTAGAGAAAATAAAGGGGCACTCCCTCACTGCAGCTTAAGGGCATTCCTCCTTTGGTCAGTCAACTTTTTCCTACTTTGTAAAACTTCTAACAGCACAGATAAAAGGGCAAAAACTCAAGATTAAAAATCCCAGAAGTCATAAATAAAATGATAGATCTGGCCCTGGCTGGTGTGGCTCAGTGGACTGAGTGCCAGCCTGTGAACCAAAGGATCGCTGGTTCGATTCCTGGTCAGGACACGTGCCTGGGCTGTGGGCCAGGTCCCCGGATGGGGGTGTGCAAGAGGGAACCATTCAATGAATCTCTCACACATCTATGTTTCTCTCCCTCTCTTTCTCCCTCCCTTCCCCTCTCTCCAACAGTTAAAAAAAGAAAGAAAGAAAGAAAAGAACTGACAATTGCGCATAAAATAAGGATAGTTTCAAAATCTACATGGAATGAAAAACAGCCTTTGCAAAAGGCAATTTGGTAGTTTTTATCTAAATTTTGATCCAGTTGCTCCACTGCTAGGAATCTACTCTACAAAAGTGAGCAGAGACTTTCTGTAGAAAGATGCACGCAGAATTAGTTGTAATATTGTCAAAAACAAGAAAATGTCCATCAACAGGGTCAAATTATGGTTAAATCCATACACACACCATACACAATCGTTATGAAGAAATACAACTGCCTTTAGCTCATTTCTGTGTATGTATAATACACCCTAATAAATACATATTGCTTCAGTATTTTATATTCAGAGATGTTGGAAATATACATGGATGAAAAATTTTAAGCTTGCATGTGAAAAACTAGGAGAACTGAGACAGTGAAGGAGGACTTAGCAATTATAAACAATAGAAGCACATGCAAAAGAAACCAGAGATTTGACTTAAAAAAATTGTAAGTATTAAAAGGCAAGCAATCTTGAAAATATGTATTTGCAACAGATGACCACATGTTAATACCTCAAACTGATAAAACCATAAAAACCCTACTCAATGAGAAAGGACATAAAGACAATTAATTCATCACAGAGTATACAAAAATGTCCTGACTTTCTGTAAACTGGAAAAAATACTCATTAAACAAAGCAATCTTTTGCTTATTAAATTTATCTATTTGTCAGGTGCAAGCAAGAGTATATAGCAGAACAGTTTGTAGTAATATACTCCTGGTATAACCTGTAACATGCCTTCTGGAAAGTAATCTGGCAATATGTCTAAAGATCTTCAAAATGTTCATATATAAGACCCAGTAATTTCACTTTTGGGAACCTACAGAAATAATCCAAAATATAGAAAAGTGTTATAAATACATGGAGATTCATATCAAAGTACTTACAAAAATTTTTTTTAAACTAGCATTGCCAACAATAAGGAGTTGGTATGTCTGTAATCTATTCCATGGACAATTATCCAATTAGAGTTTTGAAACCCTGACTGGTGTGGCTCAGTGGGTTGGGCGTGGTCCTGCAAACCAAAAGGTGGCCAGTCAGGGCATGTGTCTGGGGTGCAGCCCAGGACCCCAGTGGGGGCCATGCGAGTGGCAACCACACATTGATGTTTCTCTACCTCTCTTTTACCCTTTCTTCCCCTCGCTCTAAAAATAAAGTCTTTAAAACAAAAACTTTTTAAAGACCATGCATATGTAAAAAAGATTAACATCATAAAAATACTAACAGTGAACTTCTTGTCAGACACTGTTCTCTAAGTACCTTGTGTGTATTAATTCACTTAATAACATTGTTGAGAAAATATTAATGGCATAAAGCAGTGGTTCTTGAGATTGGCTTTTCTTTTGAGTAAGACGCCACTGAGAATGTTATGAAAGCTATGGAGCCTGACATTTTCCACAAAAATCCACATACAACACTTTTGCACACAACTTCAGAGGGCTCATACGTCGTAAGTTAAAAAACCCGACATTCAGTACACTAAGAAACAGGCATATAAAAATATGAAGACCATGCAGCCAGATGAAAGCTTTTCCAGGGAGGTTGGAACTTTGTATTCAGTGGAAGATAAAGAATGCATGGCGGCCCTGGCTGGTGCGGCTCAGTGGATTGAGCACCGGCCTGAGAACCAAAGGTTGAAAGGCCGCTTGTTTCATGGGTTGGGGGCCAGGTCCCCAGTTGGGGGCATGAGAGAGGTGGCTGATCAATGTTTCTCTCCCCTTCTTTATACCTCCCTTCCCCTCTCTAAAAACAAGTAAATAAAATCTTTAAAAAAGAAAAAAGAATGCATGGTGTAGTTTCATGGTGTACTTGGGAAGAATTATATAATTTGTAAAAATTATGAAAATGGGAAGGTGGAAGGAACCAGGAGAATTTTAAAGTCAACAAACCTGAGATCAAATCCAAGCTCTGACAATTACTGGCTGTGTCACATACAACACTGGGCAAGTCAGTCTTAGTTCCCTGGTACGTAAAATGCCAACGTTTCCCTCGTGTGGAAAACACCAATGCACTGCCTGGCGAGGTGGCTCAGCTGGCTGGAGCATCATCCCATGCACCAAAAGGCTGTGGGTTTGATTCCCAGTTGGGTCACATACAGGAGGCAACAACTGATATATCTCTCTCACCTTGATAGTTCTCTTTCTCTTCCTCCCCCTTCCTCTCTCTCTAAAAAAAATAATAATAATAAAAACATATCCTCAGTTGAAGATAAAAAATAAAATGTCAATGTTCTTCACAAGATTGCTATAATGAGTACATACAAAAGGTGATCTATATATGGGTAAGTCTCTCCCTATGTGATTACTTAAGAACTTTAAAAATTAACATCATCTATGCCAAAGTCATCTTAAAAGTAAACAAACTCGCTAACATTTTCCCTGAATCTGAATACATGAGTCTGTTCAACAAATGCAAAGAGAAGTCCAACAATCATCCTGACTTACAAACCTACATCCTCCTCCCCTTCCCTAGGAGAGAAATTGCCATAGATGAAGGCAGCCCTCCTCGCTACAAAAGCAACTAGTGTTAGAGCTGTTGCATCATTGAAAATAGAACAGAATACGCCTGTGGAAATGTCCTAACTATGTGGAGTACTTATCTGGTACGCGCCACCTGAAATCAGTGTCACGGGAACCCTCTGCCCCTAGACGACAGAAAGCACAGAGCTTCATCAGACTACAGTCACATCAGCCACTTGTCCAGCCAAGACAGATCTCACAACTATTCAGACCTTCCAAGCTTGGTGTGGAGAGGTCTGCTGTGCTTTTACTATAGCCAGGATTAATAAGGAGGCTATTACACTGCGTGCACCCCTCACCAACTGGGCAAGACAGACAACTGCACTGAGCAGGCACTCCCCAGCTGCTATACATCCCTGCCCCGCTTGGAAAACCTCCGGAAAGACCAGTGGACCTTCACCCCGCATGCCTGAAGCACAATCATGTGCAGGTGCACAAGCACACAGGTGTGAGATCTTAAAGTAGGATCTTAAAGGTCAGGTCTCAGAAATCTACTTTCCATTATATAGAAAAGCAGGATGTTTAATTTTAGAATTTCCTCTTACAGTCAACTTTTCAAAATTTAATATTCTACTGACAACAAATTCCATTTTGGATTACAAACTAACTTCCCTTCAAAGTACAGAGGAAGAACTTTATCCATAAAGTTTTCTGGAATCCACCAGGCCGCAGATCACACTTGAACTGTGAAAGTCCACTTACAGCTCCCCAGCTGGCTTCTAGGCACCTGTGTCAACCTCCTGTAAGACTGGGCATGAACTCCAGAACTGGAGGAGACTTCTGAGACCATCTGGTTAACTCCGGAATGGAGCTGTATCTTAGGGGATTAGGTTCCAAGTTATCGAATCAGGTGAGGACAGCATAGAGGCAAAATCTACCTAGAAGAATAACATCAGGACCCTCTCCACGGGGGACCAACCAGCAAAACCACCTCAGGGAGCTCAAAGCCAGTCTTCCCCTCCACTGTTCAAGCGACCCCTCCCCTTGTCAGTGAGCACGCCAGGTTGTGGGGTTGTGTTTGGACATTATGTTCGATTTCAAACGCAAAAACCGTACTTAACTACAGTCCTATCTCCACACTAGCAGAACCACAAGGAAAGACTCAAGGTAACACCTATCTCTTGCTTCCTCCAGGGCACAGGTATGAGTATGATGACCGTATGTCCAGATTAGTCCTGGAGAGTTCCAGTTCACACCTGTCAACCCGACACAATTTTTTAAAGGCCCTGTTCATTCTCAAAAGAAGTCTGGACCAGTCTTCTACCAATGAACTTACCCCCATGCCCTGTATAGTCAACTCTCACAACCAATCTGGGCCGGGCTGTGACCCGTGTTAACCAAGGAAATGTGTCAGAACTGGTAATGTGCCAGGTCTGGGCCTGCACTCTAAAAGGACTAGTAATTTCTGCCCCTCCTTCTTGGAATACTTGCTTTGGGAAGCCCCAAGATACTGTGTAAGAAATCACGCTGCCCACTGGAATCTGCTCCCACTGAAAAAAGAATAGGCCCTGAGACTACATGGAGAAGAAAATAGGCCCAGCTGTCCCAGCACCTCAGTGCAGCCCCCAGGTGACACCAACCCCAGCCCCCCATACAGCAACCACACGACACTCCAAGCAAGCCTGGAGAACGGTGACCCAGCTGGACAAGGAGTATGAAACAGCAGCTGTTGTTTAATCCATGAGATCTGAGAGGTTGGTACCCTTTCCTGTGTGAGACAAGGGAACTCCGGGAATTCTTCATGCAAGACTCCAGAGGTGGATGGAGCTGACTGATAACTTGAGCCAAAATGGGCAAAACCCTTTGTAATGGCAATCACCACTGCTCTCCTGGAGTAGGAGAGGACCTCAGACCCAGGAACTTACAGGAGTTCTGACCCCAGGAAGGTCTGCGAAGGTTAAAGCTGAGCGAAGCTTGTGATTTAGCTATTTTTGCACTGATCTTAGACAGGGTTCCTAACTTTGAGCAGTTGCTCTGCACTGAGTTTACGCCAAGCAGACATTTAAATATTTACCACTACAGGGTTTAACAGCCTGCCCAAGAGCCCTGCATTCCTGCATGACACACAACGAGATGACACCCCTGTGTCTAGGAAGCAGCATGTAATGTAAAACAGTGAAGAACACAGAATCTAGGTCAAGGTGCCCCTGCTGGGTTCTGCCCCTTACCACCTGAGACCTCAGGCAAGCTGTCCAAGCTCTCCAGAGCTCAGTTTCATTGTCCATTACAAAGGGGGTGATGCCACCCGTGTTGTGGGACTGTTAGGAGGATTAAATAAGATCTTTATAAAGCTCTCTGGCACGGGGCTGGTTCTTACACACACACGTGGAGCTAGAGGGAAAGGAGGTGAGAAGGCTGGCATGGTGCCTTCAGAATTACATCAGCTCATCCATACTTAGACTACATAACAGGAATATATATAAAAGACATGTAAAAGGCATCTGTAAGCCAATAAAGGTATTCACTGCTAAGAAATGCAGGCTAGAAACCTCTATTTTTAAAACTTCACGGGAAGAGTTTCTGTCCCTGTTTTTAAACAATCAGAAAGTTGTTACTGAGAGACAAATTGTCACCAGGCACTAGTCTAGAAGCTGGAGTATAAAAAACAAGATTAAAAAGTCCTCACCTCATAGAGCTTACCTTCTAGTTACAGGAGTCAGACAGTAAACAAGATAAAGAAGGAAGTATGTTAGATAATGATAAGAGTGAATGAGAAAAAAATAAAGCAAGGAAGGGGAACAGGAAACAGAGATGCAGCTGAAATTTTTAGATTGACCAGAAAAATCCTCACTGGGAATGTGACATTTCAGCGCAGAGGGAAAGAAATAAGGCCATGAGCCATCGGGTGAGGGGAGAAGCAGAGGAGCCAAGAAAATGCACTGCAGGCAAAAAAGCACACACACAGAGACCCTAAGACAGAAGCATGGCTCACAGTGGTCCAGAAACAGCGAGCAGGCCCCTGTGAATGGGCAGAGAAAAAGGGAAGGTAGTTGGAACTGAGGCCAGGGGTGAGAGCGACCAGATCTTGTAGGGACTAAACTAGCACACTGTTCTAGAGGTCACGGGAAGAAAGGGTTTTGTGGTGGTTAGTTTTATGTGTCACCCTGACCGGGCCACAGAGTGCCCAGATATTGGTCAAATATTATTGACCGTGTCTGTGAGGACGTTTTCGGAAGAAATTAACACTTGAATTGGTAGACTGAGTAAAGTGGATTGCCCTCCATAATGTGGGTGGCCCTCATCCAATCGGCTGAAGAGAAAAAAAGCTTGGAGCTAAACAGTGGATCTCTTTTTTCTCAGGCCTTTGGACTTGGACTAGAACTTACACCACCACTTCTCCTGCACCTCCAGCTTACTAACTGCAGATCTGGGAACTTCTCAGCCTCCAGTTACATAGGCCAATTCTCCTTATAATATGTATATATGTGTGTATGTGTATGTGTTATGTATATATCCTATTGGCTCTGTTTCTCTGGAGAACCCTGACTAATCAGGTTTAAAAGAAGAGTGATCTACTGGGTCTCTTGGGGTAAATAGGTCAAATAAGAGAAGGACTGCATACTGACCATTGGGTTTAGCAATATGGAGGTCTCCAGTGATGTTATAAAAACTTATGGAGCCCTGGTTGGTGTGGCTCAGGGACTGAGTGCCGGCCTGCGAATCAAAGGGTGGCTGGTTTGATTCCCAGTCAGGGCACATGCCTGGGTTGCGGGCCATGTCCCCAGTAGGGGGCGCACCAGAGGCAACCACACCTTGTTTCTCTGCACGTTGTTTCTCTCCCTCTCTTTCTCCCTCCCTTCCCCTCTGTCTAAAAATAAAGTAAATAAAATCTTTTTTAAAAAATTATTGAGGAGCCCTGGCTGGTATAGCTCAGTGGACTGAGCACCAGCATGTGAACCGAAAGGTCACCAGTTCAATTCCCAGTCAGGGCACATGCCTGGGTTGCAAGCCAGGTCCACAGTGTGAGAGGCAACCACACATTAAAGTTTCTCTCCCTCTCTTCCCCCTCCCTAAAAATAAATAAATAAAATCTAAAAAACAAAGAAAGAAATAGAAAACACAATATAGGCAATTACACAGAGAAATTTTAAGATTTTATTTTTTTATTAACAGAGGAAAAAGGAGGAAGAGAGGGAGAGAAACATCTATGTGTGGCTGCCTCTAATGCGCCCCGTACTGGGGACCTGGCCTGCAATCCAGGCCTGTGCCCTGACTGGGAATCAAACTGGCGACCCTTTGGTTCACAGTCCGGCATTCAATCCACTGAGCCACACCAGCCAGGGCCAGAGAAATTTTTTTTAAACAAGGGAGAAGTAACACCCTATTTACATGCTGTTGAGAATACCACAGAAGAAAAATTCAATGACACAAATAAAGGATGAAAGAGTGACAGATAGAGTCTTTGAGTAGACAGAAGGCAACAGGGCCTCCTGCACATGCAGAGACATTAGCCTGGGCTCGGAACGCGAACAGTTAGCGAACCTGAGGCAGATGACTCGGCACAGATGTGGGAAGGCAGCACGTATGGCAGCAGGGGCCTGTGGAAGTTTTCTTCCAATCGCTTCCATTTTTTCCCAGTGCAATAAAGGAAGGATGTAGAAAGAACTGAAGGTTTAGGTGAGGTAAGTGCTGTCCAGGTGAGTAAACTGCAGCAGTAAAACAGAATATAATAGAATGGGCCTGCCTAATTTGGGTGATTAGGACTTTAAAGTGAGACCAGTCAGTACAGTTTCTCCAGCCACATTCAGCTATATAAATACAGGCAAAGAGTGAGCAAAAAGGCTGAGTTAAACAGGCTGTAACAGATGCAGTTCACGCACCTCCCCAAATCCTCTAAGACTAGCCCACTGCTCTGCTGCCCGACGGAACATTACCACAAGGGCCAGCAAAAGCTCATGAGCTTCACACGATCATAAAGCCCCAGCCTGTGACATGTGTCTCCTCACCTAATACCACCAGCTGTCTCTGCCTCCCCTGGGGCTAAGGGCTGGGCTTCGGTGGCCTACATCGTACCCAGGGTGGCAGAGCCACAGCAGCTCAAGTGCCCATTCAGCTGCCTCTCCAGCAGCTGCCTGGAGAGGCCCATGACAAACCCAACAGCACAGATGAGTGAAGACCCTGTGGGGCAACTCTGACCACGACTAGACAGGAGATGGGAAGGAGCCAGCAATACCGTATTTTTCAGACTATAAGACGCACCGGACCACAAGACGCACCTAGGTTTTAGAAGAGGAAAACAGGAAAAAAAAAAATTGAAGCAAAAAATGTGGTAAAATATTTAATAACATCCTTTAAAAGCAGAAATCCTTTCCCGCTTCGACATCTTTCCACAATTACGGTAGATTCAGCAGGAGACTATGGTACGCTATCATATCTTTCTACAACAAAACACAGTAATGACAGACTGTCAGCACTGTGTCCTTCATAGTTATGGGGGCTCTGTAGCTCAGAACATCAGTGGGTGATGCACTGTTATGAGGGGATCTGCTACTGACACCATATGGGGGGATCTGCTGCTGACACTGTTATGGGGAGATCTGCTGCTGGAGGACCACAGGTTGTACAACACTCTTGTATGGGGACAGCAGTTTTGCACAACCTGTGTGGTTCTGCAGCTGTTGCCAAATTACAGCTCCCATCATCCCAACCTGTCCAAGCATGATGGGAGTTGTAGTTTTGCAACAGCTGCAGTGGCCTATGTTAATGTTAATGGGGAACACGCCAGTCACATGATGGAGGCACCTACAGGCCCCACAGGCTTTCTTCTCCTAATGTGCCTGCACCGCCTGTACCCTCCTCCCTGGCACTACAGTCTGCCACAGCGGGGACTCCGCTCCTGCCTCCCTTGCTTCGCATCACCGGGACACCCCCTCCTCCCAGCCCAGGGCCCACAGCATTGCCCCACTCCTGCCGCCACTGGCTTCCTGCAGCAGAGACCCTGATCCTGCCTCCTGTGACCCTGCTCCACCACCGCCCCCCACCCCAGCGAGCCAGAGAGGCTACATTGGGACTGTAAGACGCACCCCCATTTCCCTCCCAAATTTGGGTGTGCGTGTTATAGTCCGAAAAATACGGTAAATGTTTCAGCTGTCCTCTCCTTATACCTGCCCCCACCCCAGGAGTGTCCCAAAATTCTTATACACTACCAGTAGGAATGTAAAGTATGGAAAAGTTTTCAGTTTCTTCAAAATTAAGCATACAACTACCAAATGATTTCATTCCTGAGTATTTTACCCAAGAGAAAATATACGTTCACGCAAAGACCGTACAGGGATATTCAGAGTAGCTTTATTTGTCATAGCCAGGCAATGGAAATAACCCAAATATCGCCCTGGCTGGTGTGGTTCAGTGGGATGAACCAAAGGGTCACTGGTACGATTCCCCAGTCAGGGCACATGCCTGGGATGCAGGCCAGGTCCCCTGTTGGGGGTGTGCGGGAGGCAACCAATCAATGTTTCTCTTACACATCGAAGTTTCTCTCCCTCTCTTTCTCCCTCCCTTCCCCTCTCTCTAAAAATAAATAAATAAAATCTTTAAAATAAATAAAATATTTTTAAAAAAGAAAGGAAGTAACCCAAATATCCATCAAGAGGCAAGTGAATAAAAAACTTCTGGTGTATCCATATAATGCAATACCACTCAGCAATAAAAAGAAATAATCAAATGATACATGCAACCACATGAATGAGTCTCAAAATAATGATGCAAAATGAAAGAAGCCAGAAAAATAGTACATAATTTAAGATTCCATTTATATAAAACTCTAGACAATGCAAATTAATCTATAGTGAGAGGAAGCAGATCAGTGGTTGCTTGGAAGGGGCCAGGTAGGAGGAACTACAAAAGGGCTCAAGGAAACTTTTGGGGGTGATGGATATAGTCACTATCTTGTGATGACAATTTCACATGTGTATCTGTATGTCAAAACTAATCAAACTGTAATCTTTAAATATGAAAGTTTACTGAATGTCAATTATACCTCAATAAAACTCTTTTTAAATGCAACATGTTTGAATCCTGATCTCAACAAACCAACTGTTTAAAAGTAGTTGACTGGAGATTTAATTATACTAGGAAATAAGTATTAATTTAATTGTGGTATTTGTGGTTAGGTTTTTTTGTTAATGTTGTTTTTTATATTTAAAGACATTTTTAGAACAATTTAGCTTTACAGCAAAATTGAGGAAGGCAGAGAGATTTCCCATATATGCCCTGCCCCAAGACATGAACAGCCTCCCAGATTACCAACACTGTCACCACGAGAGACATTTGTAGCAATCGATGAACCTACGCTGATACGTCATAATCACAAAAGGCACAGCACACCACAGAATTCACTTTTGGTGCTGTACATTCTATGGGTCTGGACAAACATCTAATGACATCAGTATGGTATCTACGGGACAGTCTCACTGCCTTAAAACTCCTCTGCGCTCCACCTATTCATCCCTCCCCCACTCTAACCCCTGGCAACCACTGAGCTTTCTCCTGTCTACACACATTTGCCTTTTCCAGAATGTCACATAGTTGGACTCATATAGTATGTAGCTAGACTGTATTTTAGAGGTAATACACTTACAGATGGATAGGTACGTAGGTCAAGGTAGGCCTCATTGAGAAGGTAATATTTGAGCGAAGATTTGAAAGAAAGAGATAAAATCAGAGAATAGTGCAAGACCAGACTAAGTAGGTCTTATAAGGCCATTTATAAGGCCAATGTGAGGTCTTTTGCTTTTAGACCTGAGTGAAATGCAGCCACCAGTGAGGTTGTGAGCAGCAGAGAAACATACTGACTTTTATCTTAATATACAGAAGCAGGACTTACTAAAAGCTGCAGCAGTAATTTGAGTTACAGATGATGACTGCTTATAGGATGGTAGCAGTGGAGGCGATGAAGCAACTGTATTTTCCAAGCTACTATAGATGGTCTGTAGACAAGGCTACAAAAATTATATAGGCAGTTCCCACCCTCAACAGGTACGGGAGAAGATATAGAAACTAAAAATTACTTAAAAACGGAGAAGTGCTACCGTGGCCAGACAGCTCAGCTAGTTGGAACGTCGTCCTGTGCCTGTGCACCAAAACGCTGCAGGTTCAATCCCTAGTCAGGACATGTGTGGGGTGGGCAGGAACCAACCTGTTTCTCTCTCTCCACCCCCCCCCACCTCCTCTCTCTCTAAAATCAACAAACATGTCTTCGGGGAGAGGATTAAAAAAAATAGAGAAGAGGTATAATAGAGGTAAGCAACACGGTACAACAGGAAAACAGATGAGGTGAACCCAACTGAGAGGAGAAATGAGAGAAGAGTCCATGATAATTCCAAATAAATGTGGCCTGAATTATTATGTGCAGGTATCTCAATCTCAAAACTCCTATATCCCCTATTTCAGTGAATGGCACCGTCAACCACAAGTCCCCTGAACCAGAGACCCAGGTGCACTGCGGCCTTTCTGTGCCCCATATCCGATACGTCATTTAAGTCTGTCCATCTAACAACTGAAGAGCTTTCCAATCCGTCCTCACTTGCCTCCTGAATCAGGACTCTCAGGGTGACCCCTCATCGGAGCTCAAGTCCAGGAGGGCTGTTCACAGTGCGAAGAGCTGCGACTGGCATACAGGAGATGCTCAGTGAGGTTTCTGAGTGAGTGAGTGGTCTTCCCTACTGTCCGTGAACCCATTCTCACAAGCCCTCCCCAACCCAACACGCAACAATCTTTCATGTTCCAACTGCATTCATGGCACTCATTTCACAAAAATGTTACACTACTGCTTTCATAATACAAACATTAAGGAAGGTGTGTTATTTTTATGCATATCAGAGACATGAGTCTTTATGATTGTTGAAAATCACTTAAACAACATTTAAAATAAATTCCAAATGGAGAATGACTGCTAATAAGTACAAGACTTCTTTTCGGGTAATAAAAATGAAATTAGATAATGGTGATGACTGCACAATTCTGAATAATACTAAAAACCACCAAGCTGTACACTTCAGAAGAGTACATTTTATGGTATGTGCATTATATATGTAAAAAGCTACTTAAAA
Organism: Desmodus rotundus; assembly: GCF_022682495.2. Taxonomy (NCBI): domain Eukaryota; kingdom Metazoa; phylum Chordata; class Mammalia; order Chiroptera; family Phyllostomidae; genus Desmodus; species Desmodus rotundus. Next base: position 135,789,448 of record NC_071393.1, on the reverse strand, counting down.
TTAAAATAAATCCCTTAGCTGGTACACAAGGCCCTTGTGATATGGTACATGCAAACTTCTGGTCTAACTTCTACCACTCTCCTCATTCTTCCTCAAGCTTCAATAATATCAAACTACTCGTGAATCCTCAACACAGGCAAGCCCTCACTAGGCACAGGGTCTAAACTTGGGGCTCCCTCAGCCAGAAGTATTTTTCCTTCATCTCCCCTTCAAGACCTATCTCAAAGGTCACCTATGGAAAGCAAGCTGTGTCTTTCACACACAGTTTCAACCACCTCACCTCCTCCTACCAGGCCCCCAGGCTTTCAGAGCATAGGTGTACCTCTGTCACATGGCACTTATCACAACAGACTAGGCATTTTATACCACGGAAAATAATAACTATCTGAAAACTAATTAAGTCTAATACATACACAAGTTTATTTTCCATAATGTACCAATGACACTCAAAAGCAAATTTACTAAACTTCAACCCCAAAAAATGCTTTTTGATTAGCAAATATAGCAGAACTCTTACAATTATTAAATGTGGTTGTTGGACATACAGGATTCATGAATATTTCTTTTTTAAGATTTATTTATTTTTAGAGAGAGGGCAAGGTAAGGGAGAGAGAGGGAGGGAAACATCAGTGTGTGGTTGCCCCTCACGTGTACCCCTTACTGGGGGCCTGTCCTGCAACCCAGGTATGTGCCCCTGGGAATTGAACCGGCGACCCTCTGGTTCTTAGGCCAGCACTCAATCCACTGAGCAATACCAGCCAGGGCTATATTTTTTTCTGTATGTTCAAACTTTCCACAAGCAAATTTACTGATGTAGGAAAACTACATAACTATGTAATATCCTATAACAGAAAAAGCAGTAGTGTCCTTGGACCACCAGAAGCAGCAGCAGTCCACCACTTCCTCACACAATGGGTTTCTGAAACCCATATGAAAGTGGAAAGTGTGAAAGCAAGGCAACTGACATGCCTCAAGGGGGATTATGTTCCTGAAAAGCTAAAAACTGAAAAACACTTAATTAAATCTCATCTTATTTTCCAGAGTACAATTCCAATCTCATACATGTTCTTAAGTAGCTTTTTTTCCCTTCACAATTAAATAGTCAACCAACTAATGTGTCTAACAGGGGTAAAAAAAGTTGCATGCTTTTAGAATGGCTAGTTATCATTAGCTTTGTCTCAACTGCATTAAAGTTTGTAGAATCTACACTTCAAACCACTGATACCGACACTTTCACTTTCCTATTGCTACTTGCTCTTATTAAGGCAGAAAATGTCATTTTAAAACTTTTTATAGCAATAACACTCTTACTTAAAAGACTACCCAGAAACTTAATATGCAAAAGCTAAGCAAAAGCTCAGCTATTCTAGTTTATACCCTGCCTCAGCAGGGTAAGGGGCCTACATCCCCACCACCTCTCAGCTGCTACTGCTGTGCAAAAATGGCAACACCATGGAAACTGACCTGTTGCCAAGCAAGCAGAACACCAAGCAAGGCTCAAAACCAGAGTTCATGAGCTGATATATAAAACCCTACCTGCCTAAGTTCAGAGTATCAATATATGGCATATGAAAAGCACCAGATGTCCAAAAGTAAGAAAGGCATCTAGCTGAAAGTGACTAGAAAACAACAGAAATTTCTGTAAGAAGTGCTTCGAAAGGAATACATATACACTCAAACATGCACACACACTCATTTTACTACATCCCAGCAGGATGGAGGTCCAAGACAGTCCAAGAATGAGATATTTCTAAATTAGACTCCTCAGAAGTAAATTAATCAGAAGTAATAATTTTTAATAATTTACTTTTTAAAGAATAGCTGATTTTTAAAAAAACTATCCTCCTTTAGAAAATTTTGGGATACAATTAGCAGATTTCAATGAGTGGGGTAGATCAGACTGAGTACTTTATCACATATATTGAAATAATTAGTGGCTATATAAAAATAAAATTTGATATTCTAGTTTCAAAAAACATTATTATTCTATTTACAGAATGCTTTCATGAACATAAAAAACCAGTTTCCTTTTTAATTTTTATTTAGTTACTTTTACAGAGAGGGGAAGGGAGGGGAGAAAAGGAGAGAAACATCAATGGACTCTCATACACACCCCGACTGGGGACCAAACCCACAACCCAGGCATGTGCCCTGACCAGGAATCGAACCAGAGACCATTCACTTTACTGAGCGACACCCAACCAATTAAGCCACATTGGTCAGGGATAAAACCCAAATTTTAAAGTTTAAAAGTCGTGGCAACTTCAAGAAGAAATCAAATAGCATAGCGGTAAAAGAAAACATAAGAAGGGCAAGGGTCATCAATGAACATGTATGAAGGACCCATGGACAAAGCCAAAGGTGGGTAGGATTGAGGATGGGAGGTGGGAGTGGGTGGGGGAAAGTGGTGGTGGGAAAATGGAGACAACTGTATTCGAACATTAAGTAAATACATAAATAAATAAAAACATATAAATACATATCAATGTTTTCTAACAAAAAGGAAATATAACCAATTCCTCTATTATTCCTTTTTTAAAAATCTAGACTGACTTTTGCTCCCATCCAAGGTGGAGTGACATAAAGCATTTACCCTATAGTGTCTCAAACAACTAAAAACTGCACAAATATAAAAAGCAACAGTTGTAAAGACACTAGACACCAAGTAACAAAGTACAGAGGTCCCCGAGAAATGGGAAACAAATGAAGTAAACCCTGTAAGTGCCCAGTTGACTGCCTGGAGAGAGTTTCCAACTGGCAGCTTAGGGAGGAGGCACCCAAGGGAAGTCAGCAGTCCCCCTGCGTTGAGGAGGTTAAGCTGAGTACAAGGAAGTCAAGGCAGCTCCAGTTTGTAGGGCAGACTATCAGAAAGAAACAGCCACACAGAATGAGAGCTGCAGAGATCTGCAAAGGGTCCCCCCCACCCTTGAGTATTCAGCACAGTACTGACCAGCACAAGCCTGTGAAGAAAATACATGGGGTTTCTGGATAAAGAAGCATCACGAAGAATAAAAGGGAACAATCCACGAGGTTCACACATTGCCAAGGAGAGCGCCTGTTGCCAACAGCCAGAGTGGAAAACTTCAGAATTCATGGAATATTGAGTAAAAGTATACAGTCACAGCAAATAATTAGGCCTAGACTAAATGCTGCTCTGATCCCACCTAACGAAGCTTAAAAGCACCCCCACTAACCTGCAACCCAGGCACGTGCTGACCAGGAATCAAACTGGCAACCTTTCAGTTTGCAGGATGACAGTTTGCGGAGCCACATGGGTCAGGGCTAACGTGAACTATTTTTAAGAACTCAACCATCTAGAACAAAGCTCAAGAATATTTATGGGAATACAAAAATATCCAGCATCCATCAAGGTAAAATTCATAAATGACTGGCATTTAAACAAAAATTTCCAGACAAGCAAAGAAACAGGAAAAGACAATCCATAATGAGAAAAATCAATCAACTGAAAACAACCCAGAAGCGACTCAGGTGACAGAATTAGTGGACAAGGGTATTAAAACAATTATAACAGTATTTCAGTGTGTTCAAGAAGTTAGAGGAAAGACTGAATACGCTAAGCAGTCACGAAATACATTTAAAAAATGACTCAAATCAAACTTCTAAGTAGGAAACCTATAATGTCTGAGATTTTAAGATATACTGGATGGGATTAATGGCAGATTAGATACCGCAAAAGAAGATTCGTAAACTTAAAGCTATAGAAATAAAAAGTATACAAGATGAAAAAAAAAAAAAAGGAAGAACAAACAGTTAAGTAATGGGACTTCAAATAGCCTAATACAGGGTGGGGCAAAAGTAGGTTTATAGCTGTTCATATGGAAAATAATACAGTAATAAATAATAATACAAGAATAAACTGCCCTGGCAGGTGTGGCTCAGTGGACTGAGTGCTGGCCTGCAAACCAAAGGGTCACTGGTTCGATTCCCAGTCAGGGCACATGCCTGGGTTGTGGGGCAGGTCCCCAGTAGGGAGCCCATGAGAAACAACCACACATTGATGTTTCTCTCCCTCTCTCTCTCCCTCCCTTCCCCTCTGTCTAAAATGAATAAACAAGATCTTTTTTAAAAAAAAGAATAAACTCACGTACTCACAACTGTAAATCTACTTTTGCCCCACCCTATGTGTAATTGTAGATTTTAAATATGTACAGTTTATTTTACGTCAATTATACCTCAATAAGGCTGTTTCTAAAAACCTAACCTTTGAAGACATACTGTTGTTCAAGTCCTACATCCATCCTCAGTATGGCCACACATCTCTACCGTCTGTTTGGTTTAAGTAGGCACTAAGTAACCACCTCGAAAAATAAAGCTTCCCTAAACTTTCCATTTTCCAAAAAGCTTTCTACTTGGCTTTCTCAAGAAGCCTTATTTTGAATACCTTAGTAACAATATTTTAACAAATACTTCATTAGAGGAACTCAGTACACAGCTATCATATTTATCAGCTGTACCAATATCACTGTTCACCATGCACCTTGATTAAAGAAGCAAAACTTCTGAATTACAAAAATTAAAAACAAGGAAGATCTCAATCCATCAGAACCACTGCATCAGTGCTACCAGAACTTTCTGGGAGAATGAAAATGTCCGTTTTATGGTCTCCAATACAGTAGCCAGCAGGACTGCCAGGCACTTGAAATGTGGCTCGTGTGGCTGCAGTGCATTTTCCATTTAATTGTAATAAATCCAAATAGTTACATATAACTAGTGGCTACATTATTGAACAGCAGAGCTAAAGACAAAAAGAAAATCGAGATTAAAATTTTCAAGAATGATTTGAATTTGTAAAGTAATTTTTATTTTTCTGTATTTTTAAAGGCTTTATGTATTTATTTTTTAGAGAGCGGGGAAGGGAGGAAGAGAAGGAGACAAACATCGATGGGTTGCCTCTCGCACGCTCCCAACTGGGGGCCTGGCCTACAACCCAGGCATGTGCCCTGACTGGGAAACAAACCAACAACCCCTCAGTTCTAAGGCCGGCACTCAGTCCACTGAGCCACACCAGGCAGAGCTCAAAGCAATTTTGGAAACATTTATTGCTTACATATTATATAATACTAACTTTTAACCTAATAAACACCATAGAATCATAAACAATGAGAAACTCTGGTTTAAAACTTAGCTGAAAGGCCCATTTTGCCTAAAACTTCTTCCTGGTTTCCTCAAGTGCCTCCCCAGCACAGGCAGACTAAGGTGACGGCCTGCAGCCGGCCATACCTGAGTGTGCCCTCTGTGTACTGTCATCAGCGGTGTAGGAGGGGCTGGGAGAATGGGGAATGGGAAGTAACTGCTTAATGGTTATGAGATTTTTCTTCCGGGCGATAAAACCACTTTAGAACTAGACCAGGTGGAGTTTGTACAACACCGGATATCCAAAATCCCACTGAATTGTTCACTTTAAAATGGTTATTATGTTACATAAATTTCACCCCAATTTTTAAAAGATTTTAAGAATATACCTAAGCAAGCCTCAACTGGTGTGGCCCAGTGGGTTGAGCGCCAACCCATGAACCAAAAGGTCACTGGTTTGATTCCCAGTCAGGGCACAGGCCTAGGTTGTGAGCCAGGTCCCCAGTAGAGGGCACACGAGAGGCAACCACACATTGATGTTTTCCTCCCTCTCTTTCTCCCTTCCTTCCCCTCTCCCTAAAAATGAAGAACAAAGAAGAACAAAGGAGAAAGAAAAAGAAGAAAGAAGATGATGATGATACCAAAGCAAGCCGTGGCTGGTGAGGCTAGATTAGTTGGAGCGTCATCCCATACACGGAAAGGTTGCAGGTTGTGGGTTCCATCCCCAGCCAGGGCGCATACGAAGAACTGATCAATGTTTCCCTCTCACATCAATGTCTCTATTTCTCTCTCTCTCTCACCTCTCTCTAAAAGGAATGAAAGTTCTGACTGGTGTGGCTCAGTGGGCTGGGGATCATCCTACACAGCGAAAGGTCACAGGTGCGATTACAAGTCAGGCCACTGCCTGGGTTACCACCAAGTCCCTGGTTGGGGGCACGCGAGAAGCAACCTATCGATGTTTGTCTCCCTCTCTTTCTTCTTCCCTTCCCTGCTCTCTAAAAATAAAGAAACACTTTCAAAATAAATAAATACAAGCAATGACAAAATGCCCTCAGGTGAAGATTTTTTTTTAAACAAGAAAGAAGCCCTGGCTGGTTTGGCTCAGTGGGTTGAGCGCCAGCCTGCAAACCAAAGGGTGACTGGTTCGATTCCCAGTCAGGGCACATGCCTGGGTTGTAGGCCAGATCCCCCGGGGCGGGGGAGCCAGCAAGAGCCAACCAAACATTGATATTTCTCTCCCTTTCTTTCACCTTCCCTTCCCCTCTCTCTAAAAATAAATAAATATTTTTTAATGTCTATTCAAGGAAAGTCAGTCACACCAAGCATGTGTTCTTATTAAACTCAGAACCACGTTCAGCTATGACAAGTTAGCAGAAGACAGACCTGAACCAGCAGCTCAAACAACAATGGACCATCCTCTAGGAGAGCAGAAGTACAAGACACCACTAGCTCCCACAGGCTTCATGGTGCTGGGAAGTGGAAATGGACTTGTTTGGAAAATACCAAAGCGTACAAATAATCTGTGCACATTATCTACATGCACAATTAGTTCCTTTTAGAAAAGGACTGACAAACACAACACATACTGTTTATCACACATATAATGTACTGAAGTACGACAAGGTGCCTGGGAACTCTGGTGGCCTCAGAGGGTGCCATTCAGATCCCCCTTCAGAGGGACAGTGCTGAGTAATGTAATCAGCCGACAGGCCAGCAGCCAGCAGGCCAGCACCTTAGGGATTCACGGCAGCAGGAATGCCAAGGCCAGGCTAACGACGGAGTACAGCAAGGCCATTTCTGCCCAATGGACGCTTCCAACAATCTCTGCTCTGGCAGAAATCTTCCCCAGCTGCACCGCAGTCCTGGCCCCAGATCCAGGATCAGTCTCCCTGTTCTGTTTCCCTTCACAGGTATCACACCCACACCCAGTCTGAAGGTTTTGACCTCCTCGCCTTCTTCCTCCCCTCTTTACCCTGCACAGGCACTGACACCCATGAATCTCTTGCACATATAAATCTCAACATCGGCTTCTCAGAGGATGCAAACAAACTGTCACGGGAATAAATAAACCAACTTCCGAGTAGTGAAGGAGGGAGTGGAGAGATTAGCCTCGGCTGCACCTGAAGCACGCAAGGCTGAATGTTAAGTGTGTGATCACAGTGGTGGGTACGTAAGAGTGCTGTATGTGTTTTCTGTTCTCTCTGAACATTTTTTTAACAAATCTATTTTTATAATTCCATCCTACTTTATGTTAATTTGCAAAGACATTCAAACATCCACAATAACTAGCTAGTCACTTCAGATTTGAAAGTTTAACTTTTATCTGGGTTACTGCACCCAGTAACAAAGTTCTGAAACTTCTAAAACAATGAAAGGTTTTTTTGCTGTAGGACTAAGTGAAGAGAGCTAGCTTTGGCGGCTCACAGAGTAGAGCATCATGATTTTCAGTGTTTGAGAGAAAATTGATGGAAAAAGTTTGCAATACTCAACATGTATTTGCATGCACAAAATGAAATTATTTGTCCACCTTAAAATTTTTTTAAAAAATAAAACAATAAAAGTTTGGAGTTTGGCCTCACAGGGCCCTAAGTCTCCCTTGAGATACTTTCAATAATTGGGCACTGACAGACAGACACAGGAGTCACTTTATCTCTCTCGGTCTCACTCTCCTTGTCTAGAACACAGGAAGGCTGGAGAATAGGGACATCACAATTTTCTCTCATTACTTTAAGGGGGGGGGGAAATTCAGAAATTTCAAAGAATTAGGTCTACAGTACCATTTTTACTAAGATCCACATCTTAAAGAATTTGACTACTTTGAAAAAAATAGGAGTTTTAGGGGTATTAACATTTCATTTAAATGACACTTTAATGTTATTTTAAAATGTGTATTTCTCTCAAACATTTTAGTAAAACACTTTTGCCACCTTACATCAACTTGAAAATATTGCATGTTTAAAAATCAACAGAAACCATAAAACTCAACCAGAGGTTGAATATATGTATTATTAAAACTTCCAATACACAAAACAGAAAAAATTGTTATATTGCAATTATATCCCTCCCTATCACTTCTAGGATAATTTTCCACAATTGCTATTTAATGCTGTAGGAATTATTAACTCAGTCCAAATCATGAAATCAGCGTCTCATCCCCAATTCCTCCCTTTCTCAGACTCCTACTGTGCTGCTACAGAGTCAGTCTCACCAGAAAGTGATTTCAAGTTCTCTGTTTCCAACATACATATTTATTACATACTCCTTAGCAAAGATCACATTGTCCCTTAGAGTAAGGGGACAAAACAGAAGCCTTATTTCTTACTTTTAAATTATGCATGGAAGAACCTCTGAGAAAGACTAAGAAAGTGAGGGCTAGCTAACCTGTAAGTCAATTACAACAATCTCTGTAGCAAGAGGAAAATATAAAAAGTTTGATAAACTGGAATACAGTAGTTTGGATAGAACTTTGATGTTTCCTCTCCAAGACCTTTTTAAACTAAACTGCCCCACAGAACTTTATAATGCCAAGGAAAATGAATTAAGAGTAAGCCTAAATCTCTTCAGTACAAATGACGTTAACAAGGCTTTTAAAACAACTCTGCTACGGTCAGCCTCAACCAGCTAACCTTTTCATCACAACCATCACCTGTGGAAGGGTACCACTGCGATAGAGCATGTCTCAACAGTACTAACTCTCAAAGACACGTTTAAAGCAAAAAACTCCCTAGCTCAGAACCTTCACGTGCCTGGCCCACAGATGGATTCAAGTTTTCTTTTGTACATCCAGAACCTTGATCTGAACAGGTTCACCTATTCTCTCTGGAAACTCAGTGTTCTTTTCTACTATATGTTTTCTAAAACATTTTCTAAATGTTTTTGAACTAGTTCTCTCTCTTCCAGGAATTTACCAAAATTGCAGCAGGTACATGTAACGCAAAAGCAATCACCTTCTAACATCTCAGTGTAGGATTTGCATTCAAGTCAACGGCTTCGTTACAATCCACTCTTGCCTATGCAGTCAAGCAGGCAGTGCGGGGACCACTACCTGGCAACGGAAGTGCCGGCACCGCTAGGACAGCAGAAAACGTTCCCGCAGCACTCGCTGCACGCCGGGCCCCGTGCTAGGCATTTCAGGAGTATTAACTCCACTGGTCCCTTCTCTCGAGGAAGTTCCATGATCTGCTTTACAGACGAAGGCAAAAATGAAGTCGCTTGCCCAGGGTCAACAAACAGCTGGCAAGAGGCCCTGCAGGATCTGACCGCGGGTTTCACAGTTCTAACAGCCCAGCTCCGGGAGTCTAGTCCACATTGCTCTGAAGTAAGATGAAATGTAAAAGGCGACTACAACTGACATCATCACAGACCGCAAGGGAAGAAAGGACCCTGACTCACGACTGAGGAAACGGAGGCTCCTGGGGATAAAATGACCAGCTCTACCTCTGTCACCTTCTTAGTCACGGAGGAGGGCGCGCAGTCTCTGGCAACCCACTGGAGGGGCCTTCCTACCACACGCCCTGATGAAGGCGATGGATCACTCACTACCCCGACCACTCACTGAACAGGAACAGCACCTCAGGTGTGTGTGAATCACAAACCATTCACCAGAACTTGAATTTTAGGGTATCCATAAAACTGATTTTTACACTCAAACTAAAGCATAGAAAATAATGTGTTCAAAGGGATACACAGAACCACCAGTAAAAAGAAATGAAAAGCAGATCAAGATGCCCTGTTCAGTAAAATTATTCCACATTAAAATGCAACACACTTTTAATACCAGTCAACTCTGAAGTGGTATTTGAGCAGATGACAACCACAATTTTCAAATGTGACTAAACCTATTAGAATCAATGTTTCAAATATGGGTTGCATGTTTAAAGGCCCCTTACCACAAAAACATTTACCACTAACATCTTCTCTTCTGTAAGAGTCTTAATTTTACTATCAGTGAACTGTGACACTGAAAACCAACTCAGGACAGAACGTGACAGTAACACCTGCTCCAGAAAACAAAGAGCTCAAGTCAACCCCCAAATCCTGTGCCTGTGCTCCTCCAGCTAAAAGACAACAAAGACCACCAAACAAACCATCAAAAAAATATAGGGGCTACACGGCTTCTTCCTTTGCATGCCTATTGGGAACATTCCCATTTTTGTACAGAAAACACTACTCATTTCAAAACAAATCATCCTTTGCAACTGCAGAAAATCACCAAGCAGAGGACGACAGACTGAGCATGCCTCCTTTTCTCTGCTCTGTGACTACTAAATTTTAGGGGAAACCGATGACAACTCAGCACGCACTGTGGCACTGAGACTGGAAAGAGGCCACGTGAGAACAGAGCCTAGTTAATGGTGCAGAACTGCATGCCAGTCTTCCTTTTTCAGTCTAATTGACAGAACTTTTTCTATCGCTATAAACATGTATGGTATTTTAATTACCAAGTCACGTCATAGTCCACTGATGGGCTGTGAGGAACGACAGACAGAAGGGAGTCTTCCTTGGACTAATGGGGAATACCAGGTGGTCCAGGTTTCAATCATTTGCTTTTAAAGCTAAATAGGGTCAAGTTGGGATACCATGGGTAAATAAAACCTGACTTAAAAATTACAATCCACTTCTCCCCTCACACACCTTTACCACAGGGGCAAAAATGCCTTCCGATGAGCTTCACATTCACCTACCTGTTCAAATTCTGGTAGAGAGAAAGAAAGAGAGGTGCATTCAAAACTCAGGCAGGGAGAAAGAAAAATGAAAAACAAAAAACTCAGGCAGGGAGGAAGAAAAAGCAGTAACAAGCACAACTTAATCCATACTATTCCTAACTTGTACTCAGGGAAAGAATGTCTTAAGTCTAAAGACTTAAAAAGAATTGTCTTGTTCCATGAAAAGAACACAGTGACCATTTCTATTCCAAAAATGGAAGTCGTCTCTTCCCTTAGATGTTAAGGTATATGAGAACACACCTAAAAAAAACCACTAGGAGACAAACCCCACAATTTCCTGCAATATCTAGGAATGTGTCCCACTGATCAGACTGGCAAAACAGGGTCTGAAATGCTTTCATAGCAGTCAGATGCCCTTCTAGGTTCAAACAAACACAAAACAGGAAGTTTGGAAATGTTAATACCAGGACCCAATCAACTGGCAGTAAAACTATGCAGCAGCACATCTATAATGTTTTACTTTTTGAATGGCAGGTCTCTGGCAAATATACGCTTGTACCAATCCCACCAAAAATGCAAGGACAGCTCAAAATATGATCCTATTACGTTTGCTGTTTCAAAGAGAACGGCTCTAGGCCCTGGCTGGGTAATCCAGGCGGTTACAGCGTCATCCCCATCTGCCAAGGTTGTGGGTTTGATCCCTGGTCAGGGTACAACAAGACAATCAACCAAGGAGATATAAAGAAGTGGAGCAAAAAATCAACCAATTGATGTTTCTCTCTCTCTCTCTCTCTCTCTCAAATCAACAAATAATTAAATTTTAAAAAAGAAGAGAACTACGCTAAAGTTAGGTTCATCACTAACAATGCAGCACTAAACATCAATACTTCGAAGAAATTAGTTCCTATGGCTGCCATCAAATACGCTCTTTCCCTTAGTCACATCCAACATATTTAAAGAGCTTGCAAAACTAATGCATATAACCCAAAGATACCAAAAACTGACCAACTTACTAAAACTAAACACTTGTGCAAGCTGATCTGTAACACTATGTGGGGGCTGTAACTTGGTGACAAGCTTTGCTTTATGTTCTGTATATTAAAACAAAGATGGGCTTGACCTACAAAATGAAGGTAGGGTCAACTGTAACCAAAAAACAGTATGCTTCCCCTGGTGGCCAACCCAGGAATGGAGGAGCCACGCACGGAGGAGCATCGCCGGTCTCCTGCCCCGTCCTGTCACCCGGGGAAATGGGAAGTGACTGCCAAAAAAGGAAGATGCGGGGCAAGGGGAAACTATCAAAAACACCAACGGGAGTCTACACGGAATACAAACCTGGGTGTCAGACTCCCTAAATTAACCCAAACTGAGATGGCACACATGGGAAAGGTCCTTTATTTCCAGAGAGCCCAAGAGCTCCCTCAGGGATCCCGGGGTGTTTTCACCTCGAAGAACACCCGGAGTTCAGCACCTTAGTAACAGCTGGGGAGCACCCGCCTCGTACCACGACTAGATCCGTGCGGTTTTATGCAGTCTTGTTTCCAAAGAGAAGCATTTATGCGTTTATTTTCTCAAAGAAACTAGCAGGATAACCTACAGAGAGAACCTCCGGCTCGAAAGCCCTCCAACCGGGAGGTCTGTTAACTCCAGTTCTACATGACTCTCTTTTGAATTTTACTTCGGAAAAAATTAAATAACACCATGTCCTTTGAAACATTTTCTATGCCAACAACCTTTAAAGACAGCCGCACACGGAGACAGGCTGGAATCTCCTGCATTAGAACCTGGCGAATTCCTTTGTCTGATTGGGTTTTTCTGGTACCGCTTTAAATCTGCTTCCCCGCAGAGCAGCAGCGAAGGAAGTGAAGGCTCCGGTCTGGGGTGCAGGGAGCGCTTCGGGTGGAGGTCCCCGGTGAGGCTCAAGCGTGGGCAGGTTCTATTCCTCCATAACCCCTTCCTTCCAAAGCAAGGGGGAGGGAGACTGCACACACATTTGCAGCCTGGTCCTAGGGCTGCGGCAGGCGGCCCCCCCAGGAGCGGATCTGGGAAGTCGGGGCGCCTCTCGCCCTCGGGCTGCGACGGGAGTGGGGGCGCTCGGAGCCCCGGGGCCCGAGGAGAGGCCCTGGGCAGCACTCGCTAGTGGAGCACGGGGTCCGAGGCCGCCCGGGGTCCGGGCTCGCGGGATGCTAACTCTCCGGCGCGGCCACCCTCCCCCTGGCCGGGGCGCAGCTCGTCCGGACTCGGCACAGCCGGGGCCCCCAGGCCAAGGTGGCCGTCCGGGGCCGCCTCGGGTCCCGGGGGCGCGGGGGGCGGCAAGCCCTCCCGGCGGGCAGAGGCGCCGGCACCCCACGCCGGTTGTGCTTCCCTCCTGGTCGCGCCTGCTGTTCCCCCCGCGGACGGCAGGGCGAATACACAAAAAGAAAGTTGTCCAAGGGCTCCCGCCCCTTCGGGCCCCAGCCGGGCGGCCGGCCGGGCACTACTCACCGGGGTCGAAGTCGGGCACCGCCGCCTGGTACTGGGGTCCCACCCGCATGCCGCCGCCACCTGCGGGGAAGCAGAGCACGGCGGTCAGCGAGCGCGGGCGCGGCGCGGGCGGCGCGGGGCGGCTGCCACCTACCGTGCTCCTCGTCGCTGGACGAGCCCGAGCTGCCTTCCTCCCAGGAGTTGCTGCTGCTGTTGCCATTGGGCGCCGCCGCCGCCAAACTTTTATTCTGCCCATTACTGGGGGCGGCGGCGGCGGCCGAGGCGGCCGAGGTGGCGGAGGAGGCGGCGGTGGCCGAGGCGGCGGCTGAGGCGGCCGAAGCGGAGGCGGCCGAGGCGGCGGCGGCCGAAGCGGCGGACGAGGCGGCCGCGCTGGCCGCGTTGTTCCTCCCTCTGCGCTTCCCTGACACCTCGGGGCCCTTCTCCACCATGGTCGGCATCGGCGGGGGCCGGGGCCGGGCGAAAATGACGGGGACCCCCGGCTCCTGAGGAGGGGGCGCCGGGACAGGGGGAGGGGTTTGCGGGTGGAAGCGGGGGCCTGTCGGGCGCGGCGGGCGCGAGCTCGAGCTGGGGTCGGCCCTGGCGGGCGGAGCGCGGGGCCGCGTTAAGCCCCCAGCGCCGAGCCGAGCGCAACTTTCGCTCTCATCGCCGGCCGCACTTCACTGGCACCAACTACTCCGGGAACAGCGGGCGGGAGGGAGGGGAGGGGCCTGGGAGCCGCGCGCAGCCCAACCCCTGAGTGGCCCCGCCCCCGCGTGGCCCCATTGGCTCTTGTGGGATTTTGACGGAGAGCGGCAGCCCGGTTGGCTCGGTGCACCTGTCTGTCCGGGGAACGGGGCGGGAGAGCGAAGAGGGGGCTCGGGCTTCCGTTGGTCAGGTTCGGTTGACGCGTATCGCCCGCTGTACGTGGTTTGAGCTTTGCAATCTCTCTACGCCCCATGATCCATCTCTCTAGGCAATAGCGAGGAGTTAGCTGCCCTCCCCGCCCCCTCCCTCTGCCACGGCTCCCACATCCTCACCTGTGCGCAGCCTCTGCGGCTTCGGCCCCCCCCTATTCCTCGAAGGGCCCCACCGAGGGTCCCATCGGCTTCAAAAAGTAAAATAGGCTCGACACGAGGACACAAATTGAATGCAAGGTCGGGACTACTTTCCCCCTCGCGCGGAGGATTACATGCCACAGTTTGAATGGGGCTATACAAAGAGGGGAAACTAATTGAAAGAAACTAATTGCGCCCCCACTTTCCCCAAGGGATTGGGGGGTGTAGCGGGGCCGGGAGAGCCCTGGTACAGAGGACAGAGTTCCTAGGTGACAGTTTCCCCTGGAGGAAATGGAAGCAGTGTGGGAGCTGGCGGCGTGGTGGAGCGTTCTGCTAATCGGGTGGGGGGAGGTTGGAAGTCACCGTAATTGCCCGAGTTGTGGGGTGCGCCGTGTCTCCAGAGGTCGGACAGGAGGGTCTCTGTCATCCTGATGGCCGTTTAGAGATCGACGAAGGAGCCGAATTGTCCCGGGGGGAAGGGAACACGTGCAGATATGGGGAGGAGGACTTAGAGAAATGGGCTGGGGGCCCGGATGGGTAAAGAGGAAGAAGCTATTTTCATCCCAGGCCTTGGTAGGGGAGGAGGGTCAACTTCCTCCAAGGCAAGAGCCACTTTTCCGGATCTGCTGCCTGTCTTGTCTCCCCCACACCACGCCGGGCACGGCGAGGGAGACCACGACCCAGCCCGAAACATCCGTGCTCTGGAAACTGACCATCGGCCGGCCTAAGGGTGACTTAATAGCTAGATGGGGGGTGGGGGGCGGGGGAGTGTGTGACCTCTCTGGAGGTCCGTATCTGCCCCGCCCCCACCCCAAAACTGATGGTGTTCGTCCATAATTAGGAGGCGAAAGAAGGTCTAGAAAAAAGAAAATGATTTTTTTTTAATGCAGCGGTGGCATTTTTCCTTTTAAGTTACTTCAAACCTGAGCTTATTATGGGGACAGTTTACACCAGCTCAGGATATAAATAGCTACAGGGAGAAATCTGGAGTTTTATGGTTTTAAAGCCCGAGTAAATAAGCAGGGTGTTCGCTTCCACGTTTTCTCCAGCACGAACCATTATCATTAACTTCAATAAAGTGACCACGTTCATTTCTGCTTACGTGGCCTTTGAGAAAAGGGGCTGGGGGCCCTCCCTTCCCATGGAGGAGCCCTGCCCCCACCTAGAGTCCATACTCCTGGACTCTCCTTAAAAGTAGAGCCCTCTCCTTGGAGAGACCAAGGTAGTGCAGGTGTGGACCCCTGACATACTCCCTGCCAGCCGGCCTGTGTAGGATGTAGACAGCAAAGCGAAGGGTTAGGTACCACAGGTGGCATTCCCCCTGGGGCTGGGCCACATGGCTAAAGGCTGTGACATATCTGGAGGTGAGAAATGAGATTCAGAGCAGGATGCTCTGCTCGCTAGTGTCTATGAAGTTCTACCACTAGGCACTGGAAAGATTAGCCTATAAGAGCTCAAAGGTAATACTGAGTCATGTATTAGGGCAGCAGGCATGGCACAGCACGCAGTCATCAGAACCACCCACCTACTCCAAAGCTGGGGCTGCTTCCTGTCTGGATTAGACTGTGGGTGCACCACTGGGTGTTCCAGCTACTCACATTTTTCAGCAAATATTTATTAATACCTAACATGTACCAGTCCCTGTATTAGTTTGTCAGACCCCAAGACCATGTGGATATTACATTGGCCTTGACCCTCTCAGCTTCCTCATCAGTAAAACAGATAATAGTATGTTCCTCCTGGGCGGGGCAGTGTTGAGTTCATCATCCCACCTCCTCACTCCTTCCACAATAGGAAGCTCTCCAACCTGAAGAAAAGCCCCACTTCCTGCTTCTGCTATTGCTTGGGGTGGGGGCTTCCACACACAACACTTCTGATTGGGAACTTGTGATCTCAAATTTCAAACAGGCACTCTATAGAGTCAGCAGCTCTGCCATGTTTTTTGGTGACATTCTCTGGGACTAAAATGTCACACCTTCTCTCCCCTCTCTACACCTCCCATGGCCCCTTCTGCCTTCACTCCCAGCCCCCGGCCTCATCTCCCTTTTCAGTGGAAAAACTGAAGCCATCAGATAGGATCCCTGTCATCTTCCAGGCCCCAAACTGACCCATCTCCCTGACTGGCACCCACCTGCCCCTCAGGCTCTCCTGCCCTGACCTTGATTGCAGGCACCCTTCTCTTGCTGCTGGCGGCCCCTTTATGCTCTCCTGTGCTATCAGCCTCTGTCCCCTTGGTCAGCATTTTAAAAAAAGGGGGAGAGGGAATTCTCCCTTGCTCCTAAATGTCCTTCTGCCTCCTCCCCATTTCTCTACTCCCCTAACAGAAAACTCCAAAGATTGGCCTATACCTGTCTTCTCCATCCCCTCCCTTCCCAGCCTCTCCTCACCCTGCCCCAGCAGGGCTGTGTCTCCACTCTCAACTCTTGCTGTGGTCACCCACAACCTCCCCACTGCCCAATCCAGCGGTCACTTCTTGGTTTCACCTGAGTCCACCACTCCCAGAAACTCCCTCACTTCTCCGGACCTAGTTCTCCTAGCTCACAAAGCAATCCCCTTTGGTTCCCTCCTCCCAACCTGTGATTGTTGGGGCCCCTCCTGGACCCACTGCTCTGTGCCTAGAACATGTTAAATATCTGTGGAGAAATGAACGATAGGGAATTCAGGCTGCTGTGGATGCACAGAGCAGAAGCCATTCCCAATGAGGGGTGGCTGCCTGGGATAAGGGAGGTCTAACCAAGATATAAAATATGCCTCACGATGGGGGGTTGGGGTTACCAGCCCAGCATCTCCCCAGAGGTAGCCCCTCCTCAACCACCTCATCCAGGTGGTTGGTTTGAGGCTTCCCATGCCATCCCAACCAGTGTAGGCCCCAGGCCTGGCCAATGAGAGCACCCCAGCCCTCTGACTGCAGCGATTGGCTCCGGTTTGGGCACATGACCTAGCCAGGCCAATCAGGGCCCTTTCAGGAACTTTTTCTGGAGCTTTCAAGGAAGAGCTTCTCAGGACCTAAGGACTACAGAAACCTGGGTCCTCCAGGGCGGGGCCAGGTGCTGGGAACCGGAGGAGGTTCCTGCACTCAGGCTCCTGCAGCCTGCACGAGCACCTGAACGCCGGGCCTCGCTGTCCTACTCCAGTCTGGGCCCTGCTCCAGGGAGCCCAGCCTCTTCTGCCAGTCCGTGGAGAGAGGAGGGTTGAGTCCTGATAGGATCTTTGTACTCTCTCTCCCCAGTGCACCCTCCCCATAAGCTAGGCCTGAATTCCTGGACTTTTAAATTGAGCCATTGGAGTTTCTGTTACAACTCCGAGAATCCAGAATGATGCAAATTATTAGACATTGACCTGGTGCAGAACAAGGAAAGTCTATACAGGCAAAGGAAATAGCACCCTCCCCTCTCCTGTGGAAAGCTTAACGGGCGATAGCTAAAATCTTCAATTTGTGCCTGGTTCTGCTCTCAGCTGGAGCCCTTTTAATCCGCCTGATAATCCCACCAGGTGAACGGTTACGGCTGGCTCATCCAGCCTTGAATAGAGGAGACTGAGGCTGCTAGAGAAGTCGTCTGCCTACGCCGGGCAGCTGGCGTGCGGAAGAGGCGGCAGGTCTTCTCCCGGGAGACCTCCGAAGCTGGGAGGGCGCGGAGGGAGGTGTGCGCCGATGCCCCGACTGCAGTACAGTGTTTACCGTGCTTACTGGGGCTCTGTTTCAGTTTTAATGTTACTATCGTTAGATGGCTTCTTAGAAAATTCTAGGCAAGGAATAGCTTCCCCGCGGCTGGAGCCAGGCCGAGGGGAGCAGGCTGGGCTGGGGGTGCCAGGAGGACAACTCTGGAGCCAGTCTTGGAAGGCTCAAACCCCCAAAACACAGTTCAGAAACAGAGGCTTTGGGCGGGGATTTTGCCCACCGCAGGAGTTCTTAGCCTGAAGTCGGGGACAGAATTCCAAGGGACCATGAACCTGGGAGAGTGATTACAGCTTTATTTAAATGAATCTTTAACTGAAATCCAGCGTTTTGTTCAATTGTGAATGTAGGTGGTATTAGCAATGGCTGCCACTACCTGCATCCCCCTCAGAAGTCATGGTACTGTCACCTTACAGTGAGAGGGACCTCAGGACAGTGAGTACCCTTTTCTCCAAAATCATAGGAGATGCTAGGCCCTCTGCCAGATCTTGTTACTCAAAGTGTTAATAACTCAAGAAATAATTTGAAATGGATCATAACCCAACTTTAAGCACTAAAAACCATAAAACTGGGAGAGGCCTGCTGGTGGGGCTCAGTGGGGTGGGCGTCATCCCATAAAAGGAGAGGCCACCGGTTGGATTCCCAGTCACCGTGGTGTGTGCCTGTGTTGGGGGCCAGGTCCCCGGTTAACTCTTAGGAGAGAACACAGGAGTAAATCTTTGTGACCTTGAGTTAGGCAAAGGCTTCTTAAACACAATTCCAAAGGCATAAGGAACAACAACAACAAAAATAAGTAAACTGAACTTCATCAAAGTTAAAAACTTTTATGTCTCAAAGGATCCATCAAAAAAGTAAAAACAGGGGAGGGTGGGAGGGTGGGGAGGGTAATTCCTTGGGAAAGGCCGCAGAATAATAAAAGTATATTGAGCCCTGGCTGGTGTAGCTCAACACATACCAGTGGACTGAGCGCGGGCCTGCGAACCAAGGAGTTGCCAGGTTGATTCCCAGTCAGGGCACATGCCTGGGTTGCAGGCCAGGCCCCCAGTGGGGGGCGTTCAAGAGGCAGCCGCACATTGACGTTTCTCTCCCTCTCTTTCTCCTTCCTTTCTCCTAAAAATAAATAAAAATTTATCTAAAAATAAATAAAATCTTTTTTAAAAAAGTATATTGAGCATTTTTTTTAAGTATAAACAGTCCTCACAATGGGAAACAATGGCAAATCATCACTGGTAAGGGACTTTACCTAGAACTCTCACTCTTCAATAATAAAAAGATGAATAACCCAGTTTTAAAATGAGTAAAGTATCTGAATATACATTTGTCAAAAAAAGGACATGCAAATGGCCAATGAGCCCATGAAAAGATGCTCAACATTAGCCATCAGGGAAATGAAATCAAAACTACAGTGAGACACCGCTTCCCACCCACCGGGATGATGAGAACGAAAAGGAGAGATGGTGCGGAGTGTTGCAGAGGATGTGGAGAAACCAAGCCGCATGCGCCGGCGGCGGGGGTGTGGAAGGGTGTGGAAGGGTGTGGAAGGGTGTGGAAGGGTGTGGAATGGTGTGGAATAGTGCGGCTGCTGTGAGAAACAGGCCGGCAGGTCCTCACAGGGTCAAACGTGGAGCTGCCGTAGGACCCACCAATTCCACCCTCCAATACGTAACCGAAGGAGCTGAAAACACACGAGCGCACAAACACCCGTACGCCGATGTTCACAGCAGTGTTAATCACAATAACCAAAAAGTAGAAACAACTTTATGTCCATCAACCGATGAATGGGTGAACAAAATGTAGTCTACGAAAGACAAATATAAAAAACAAAGACAGAAAATTTTTAAAAAGACAAAGAAAAAAAGAAAAAGAAATAAAATTTAATTTAAAATGTGGTCTACAGCCCTGGCTGGGCAGCTCAGTTGGTTACAGCGCCTTCCCAGTAGGCCAAGGCCGTGGGTTCGAGCTCCCACCAGGGCACATACAAGAAGCAGGCCGTGAATGCGTAGGTAGGTGAGACAACAAGCAGATGTCTCTCCCCACCCCCACCTACTCCCTCTCTCTCTGAAATCAATAAATAATGTTTTAATAAAAATAAAATGCAACAGTATTCAGCCATAACAAGAATGACGTAATGACACAGGCTACAATGTGGATGAACCTTGAAAAAAATTATGTTAAATGAAAGAAGCCAGTCACAAAAGGCCACATATTATATGATTCCATTTACATGAAATGTCCAGAACAGGCAAATGTATAGAGACAGAAGGAGGACTGGTGGTCGCCAGGGGCCACAAGAGGAGGGGACCAGGCAGTGACTGGAGACGGGCACAGGGTTTCTTTTGGAGGTGATACCATCAATCATCTACAGTTGATTGCAGGGATGATTGCTCGGCACTGTGGCTATACCGAAAACCACTGAATCGCATGGTTTAAACCGCACAGATGAGGGACGGAGGCCGGGCCCCAGTCTGTCATCGGGGTAGGGCTTGGGAGGGAAGCACCGGCCCGCCCCTTTCCTGCCTCTTTACCCGAATACCTTCAGGAATGTTCTACTCTTTATCTGAGAAAGCTCCCCAGTGGGCATGGGAGCTGGCCACAGGCCTGGGGGCAGCTGCCCAGAGTGCCCCCCTTAAGGGGCCACAGGCTCATGGGATGGCAACTGAGACAGACCCCAGCCCTGAGAGATGACTGGAGGAAGTCTCCAGGGTGAAGACCAGCCGTCCTCCAGCCCCAGGTCAGTCTCAAGATTCCCTAGTTTGGGGACCTTCTCTCTTCCTGTGGGAGTGGCTCAGAGCATGCCGCTCCCACCAGTACACATGGTCTGAGTTGTGCCCACCCGTCCTTCACGTCTCAGCTCACAGGCCACCTCCTGCAGGAAGCCCCTTTGACTCCCCTGACCACCTCAGGCCCCTGCCCCAGCCCCGGTCCCTGTGACACTCCTCTCCTGGCACCGGCCACAGCTGTAAGGGCCCGTCAGTCACACCGGGCCCTTTAAGCAAATCCTGAGTCAGAGCACACACGTCTCACACGCGAAGCCCGGCTCTGGCTTCACAAGCAGTGCGGTTGGCAGATGCGGCAACTTTCAGGCTGCCTCTGGCTGCACCCCAACGTCTAGCCCCTTGAGGAGGAGTGTGCCTCTTGTGGACTGGAAGCGGCCTTCCAGTGTGTGGTGCCCTGTCTGTGACCCACTCACCCCATATCCACAAGATTCACAAGAGTGACCACCCGTCCCTCCCCATGCTGGACCTGGGGCGCCCACTGAGCCCCCTGAGGTGGGCAGTGAGACTGGTAGTCTGGCGGTGGGGCTGCAGGTGTGACAGGCCAGTCAACATTCAGTCCTGGGGACAGGTCACCCAGAGGTGCCAGACTCAGGAGAGCCAGGAGGGGCCTTCCCCAGGGCCCAGCAGCACAGCACAGCAGCCACCTGTGTGTTCCCTGGCCCCTCCCAAGCCTCCCCCCTCCCCACAGAGATCTTAGAAAAGTGGACTGCATCTGGTCCTTCCAGGCTTAGAACACTCCCCCCACTCCCCGGGGTTTCCTGCTGAGCAGAAAATTCAAAGTCCTCTCCTTGCACTCCAGCCATCCCCCCTGCCCCATCTCCCTCCTTGATCTCCACTCTCCAGACCTCTTCCTCACCTCCTGGGGACTTTGCATAGGCTGTTCCTCAGCCCGAACACCTCTCCCCATTTTATAGGCTGCCTCCTCGTCATTCCAGAGCCTTCCCCACCAGCCCCTGCAGCAGACCCCACTGGCCTCCGCCCCACCCTGCCCACCCAGCTCTCAGCCTTATCTCCAAGACTTGCTGTGGCACCTTTTGTTCTCTTGGGGCTCCCTCCCTAGACTCCGCCCAGGCACTGGGGCCTGCTGCCTGTCTACACTGTGAAGCCCACCAGGCCCTGCCCCAGGCCAGTGCCTGGCCCAGAGGAGAACCCAAATACCCTGCCTCAGTGTCTTCCCTGTGGTGACCAAGAGAGAGGGGGGCGGAGCACTGCAGGGGAAGGTGGGCCTGGGGAAGGTGTCCCATTGCTCCCATTTGCTAGGGCTGTCCCACCAGCCTCCCTTCCTTACAGCCCTAGCATCTGCCCTGCTGGCAGCTGCCCTCACCCCACTCCCACTGGACTAGCACACAGTGGGCCTCCAGAAGAGTTTGGGGCTCTGAATGGGTGGACCACGAGGGAGGCATCCTTATAGGTGGGGGGACAACACAGATAACACTTTACCAAATGCCAGACATTTCGAGCCAGTGGAGGAAGCAGGCTGACCAGGGCCAGAGGCTCTGCCTCTTGGGTGTGGATGCCGCCCACTCAGGCCTCCCTGCCCCTGTTCCCTCTTCAGAGAGGGGCTGCAGCCTCTCCCAAAAGGCAGCTTCAGAGGTCACAGAAATTCTTAGAAGGAATGGAAAGATGGCAAGGCAGCGGAGAGCCCATTCAATTGACTTCAGTCCTGCCTGGAGCACCACCAAATAAAAACACAGGGACAATGACACCAGAAGCACAGAAGGACAGACAGAAGCAACGCAGTCTTGGAAGCCAAAATCACATCACTGATGGGGTGACCAGGTAGTGCTGGTTCTCAATCTGGCTGCGGGGTCAGCCAACTTGCAGACCCCCAGACACTCACCCTTCCTGCCCCCTCGGCCCAGTGACAAGTGGACTCACTACTTCCAGGGGTATTTAAGTGCCCTCATGACAACCCCACGAAATGGGATGGGGGACTCGGCCACTCAGGGTCACAGAGTTGTGCAAAAGTGGGGTGCCTGGACCCCAGAAAGGAGTGAACTATGTACAGACACAGGCTACACATGGGGGAACTGTGAAAACGTCCTGCTAAAGCAGCCCCAAAGGTCACATGGGGTCTGGTGCCAGGTGTGCGAAGTGTGCAGGAAAGGCCCCGGCCACGCGGCTCGGTGGGTGGGAGCCTCGTCCCCTACACCCAGAAGTTGTGGGTGTGATCCCGGTCAGGGTACAAAGGACAGGCAGCCCGTCGATGTCTCTCTCACAGGGATGTTTGTCCCCCTCTCTCTCTCCTCCTTCCTCTCTCTCTAAAATCGATAACCATGTCCTCCGGTGAAGATTTTTTTTAAATGTGCAGAACAAGCAAATCCATAGAGACAGAAGGTTGATGCATGGTTGTCGGGCGCTGGGGGGCGGAGGGAATAGGAGTGGCTGTTTAACAGGTGCAGGGCTTCCTGTCTGGGTGACGGGAAGTTCCAGAGCTAGGTGGTCCAGACAGTGGCGTGACACTGTGAATGTACTAACTGCCCCCGAACTGTGCGTTTCAATGGTTAAAATGATCAACGTTGTGTTATGTGTATTTTAACACACACACACACACACACACACACACACTGAGGAACCAAAGGTGGAGCCCAGCCTTCAGATCCGACATCAGGGCCCACCTACAGGACCCAAGGGGACAGCACACAGGGGACGCACTGCTCGGGGAGACCCTGGTCTAGATGTGCCCACGTACCCCATGCTCTGTCCCTCGGCCTTCCCGCCCCAGCTCTTGCCTAGATGACAAGCCCTGGATTCTGGGACTATGACAGAAGGTCCCAGAGGAGGAAATGGTCTCTCACAGAGGGGCCTGAGCGAAAGCCACGACTGTTACAGTAACAGTGAAATAACCACGAGGAGCCCCCAGCAGGTGCAGGCCCCGCAGCAACCAGAGCCCTCCGCTGCCCTGTGCCTTGGCCAGAACGGCTGCTCTTGTTGTCTGGCCCGGCCCCTCCGCTCGCTCACCCCTTGGTGTTCTCAGGGAGGCTCGTGGCTTTGAAGACACTTCACTCCCCTGACTCCCGAGTCTGTGTCCCCAGCTGAGACTCATCCCTCCACTCCAGCCACCTGCTCTGGTCTGCCCAGGGCTGCCCAATGGAAACTGAAGGGCGCGACACTGAGCCTCCCCCCCCACACCTGGGGACGTGTCACCTCTTCTCCCCTGTGCTCACGTCAAAACCTTGGGAGCACCTTGCCTCCTCTCCTCCCCAAACGCCATATCCAGCATGCACTCTGCCTCCAGACACATCTGGAAACCAGCCCCCTCGGGTCCTTCCACTGTCCCCACCCTGGTGTGGCCCCAGCACCTCTCCTGCATCATCACCACTGGCCACTCTGCTCCCGCCACAGACCTGGGACCTACGGGCCCCAGAGGAGCACCATGAAGATGGAAACCAGACCGTGTCTAACCCTGCTCTCCAGCGGTATGCGAGGCCCTACCCAGCAGGCCTCCAGCGATTTCAGACCGTCTTGTCACCTTGCCTTCTCCATGTCACCTCAGCTTTAGTCCCATGGCCTCCCTGCTGGTCCTGGAACAAACCCAACCCAGACCTCAGGGCCTTGGCACCTGCTGTTCTCTGTGCCAGAAAGGCTCTTCCCCAGTAACCCCCGGGGCTCACTACTCACCTCCTTCAGATCCTGACTCAGCTCTGACCTTCTCGTCCAGCCACTCCCCGACACACGCGCATGCCCGCATTTCAGTTTCTCCCTCGCATGTGTCTCCGCCAGCAGCCCGACTGATTTGTGCTGACCGGCTCCCCCTTAGGATGGCAGCCCCTTGAGGGCAACCCACCCGTCTGTTTTGTTCGCTGCAGTTTCTCCAAAGCTCACAGCAGTGTGTGGCACGCAGTGGGCTTCGTTAACCAGCTGAGATGGGAACAGGCCATTTTCGGGTACAAATTCGAGGCTTTGGCGGGGCAGGGGG
Organism: Desmodus rotundus; assembly: GCF_022682495.2. Classification (NCBI taxonomy): domain Eukaryota; kingdom Metazoa; phylum Chordata; class Mammalia; order Chiroptera; family Phyllostomidae; genus Desmodus; species Desmodus rotundus. Next base: position 135,764,798 of record NC_071393.1, on the reverse strand, counting down.
CACTGCTGCTGCGGCTGGCAGCACCGGTTTTCTCCAGACCTCTCCCCCAGGCTCCAGATCCTTCCGTCTACCAGTGCCTGTTGTTTTTGTTAGTATCCACCCGTATGGGAGACAGAGTGTTCCCACAGCATCTTCTTGCTGAGAAGGCAAATATTCAAAAATACTTTGACAATGACATTCTGCAGTTCCCCAAGGCTGTGTGAGATGCCAAAAATGAAGTGACTAATTAGGGGCACAGCTCCCCACACGTCCTGGCATCTGTGTCTCCTGGGGAGGGGACACATAGCGGAGACCCGGGAGTGTCTGGGTGAGACCCCCCACCCCCAGGGGAAAAGGGCGGTGCCACAGGACTGTCTCTGCCTCTGGCCGCCTGAGAGCCCCCGAGCCCGTGCCCAGACCTCTCTGGCCTCAGTCTCCCCATTTGTAAAATGAGGGGCTTTCAGCTCAGGTTCAGGGCCCAGTGTTATCCGGCAGAGGAAGCATCCCCCAGTTCCTAGAGGGTGGGATGCAGCATGCGCCGGTGCTGCTGTGGGTTCAAGTGGTTCTCCAGAACAATCTTGGGGCCTGGGTGGCTTTCATCCAGCCCCACACCCCTGGGCACCTGGGCTGTGCTAGGCGCTCGGACTTGGCAACGAGAGTTCACATCAAGGTCGGCCCTCTGCGGGGCCTCTGCCCCTCCCGGCCCCAGCCACCGCTCACGGTGTCCCACACAGTGTCAGTGCCCACGAGGGACAGTCGGGTGGGGTCAGCCACCCTCCATCCAGGGCGGCTCTGGGCCAGCCACTGTCCCTTTGAGACAGGTGTTATGTGATGTTCCGAGAAACCCCAGGGGGCCTCCGATGCAGGGGTTAATGACCCCATTTTTTTAAGTTATTTTTATTCATTTTTCATTTAACAGTTTTTTAACTTTTCAATTACAGGTGACATTCAATGTTCTATTACTTTGAGTTTTATTGTTCCCATCTGCTACACGTGGAAAGGGGGGCCCCAAGAAGGGAAGAGACATGTTCAAGGTGCCGCAGGAAGGTAGACGGCAGACCCGGACCTGGAACCGGGGCCTTCTGACTGCTGGGCCGGTGGTGGAACGAAGGCGGCCACAGGCACTGTGTGAGCTCATGCGCATGACTGTGTGGCCATAAAATGTCACTTCACACACTGAAACTTGAATTTCACACAATTTCCCTGTGTCCAAGATATCTTTCTTTTAATTTTTTTTTCAACCTAAAAAAATGTAAAACTATACGTAGCTCCTGAGCTGTATGAGACAGGTGGTGGGCTGAGTTTGGCCATGGGCAGCAGTCTGTTCTCGCACCCTAGAGGACAAAGCACACCCAACACCTTCCCCTGCCACTCAAGCTCCTGCCTGTTCCCCGCCTCATCTGCAGCCACATCCCCACTCGGAGCCTGCGCTCAGGCCATGGGGCATGTTTTTCCAGGAACAAATCACCTTCTCCCGGTCCTGGGGGCCTTTGCACAGGCTGTTCCTCCTGCTGGAGCGCCCTTCCAGCTCTTCTTGGTTGGGGAAACCTGAGGCCTCGCTGGCTGAACCTGGGAAGAATCAGGAGCTTCCACCGTTGTTGGCTCCTTCACTCCAAAGGTGCCCTTCTGTCTTATATTCAGATTTTTAATAAATGGACCTGTTTTCCCAGCTGGGCCATGAACTTCTGGAGAGCTTTTCAGAAAGTTTGCCACCTCCCCTCCGCCACTGCCGCCACTTTAGGCAGTGGCCACCAGCCAAGGCAGGTTCCCAGAATCCCAAAGGGGGTTCCAGGAACATGCATCCTGTGAGATGCTCCGGGACAGTAAGTCTGGGCCGCTCTTCCTGCTGCATCCAGCTCCCTCCCAGGAGGGACAGTGACTGATGGCGCTGAAAAGGCACCGGGGAGTCCTGCAGGACAGAATCTCATTTAACTCCAGTGAATCACTCGAGGTGTCCCACAAATACTTGAGTCCTCTTCTTCAATGCACATGGGAGGACTGCCTGTCTCCTTGGAGGTAGGCATGGCTGGGTGACTCACTTTGCCACTGAAATGTGAGTGGAAGTGACACATATTACCTCTGGGTGGAAGCTTAAAGAGCAAGCGGGTGACTTAACACGTCCTGTTCCTCTCTGCCATGGCAACCAGTGAAGCTCCATCATCCTGGGTCCTGGAGTGAGGACTCTGGGAGCAGAGGCCCTGCCAGCCTGTGAGAGACAGGAACCAAGAGTAAGTCGAGGACCCTGGCTGTGCTGCACCATTAAACAAATGGGAGGGGGTGTATGGGGAAACTCCACCTGCCACTGAACTTGGTGTGGGACCTAAAACTGTTCTGAAAAACAAAGTCTATTATTTTTAATGGGCAGAGGACTTGAATGGCTGTTTCTCCAAAGATAAGCAAACAGCCAGTGCACTCATTAAAAGATGTTCAACATCCTTTGTCACCAGGAAATGCAAATCCAAACCACAGGGAGACATCACTTCAGTAAGACGGCCATCACCAAAAAGACAGACAATAACAAGTGTTGACAAGAATACAGGGACACTGGACCCCTCACGCACTGCCGGGGGGAGTGAAAACTGCTGCCGCCGCTTCAAAAAACAGCCTGGCAGTTCCTCCGAAAGTTAAACACGGAGCGGCCTTGTGGCCCAGAAACTCCACTTCTCAGTACACACCCAGCACCCTTCCTAATGGCTGAAAAGTACGCACACCCCACGTCCAGCCCCCGCAGAACGGTGAATGAGGCATGGTCCGGCCACGCGGTGCAGTGCTACGCGGCCACTAAAAGAAAGGAAGGACAGCATGGATGAGCCTTTCAAACACTCTGCTAAGTGAGAGGAATTTTTTATTCGCAAGCGGCCATGTGCTATCTATCATTCCATTTACGTGAAATACCCAGAGTAGACAAACCCACAGAGGCAGAGAGATCGACGGTTGCCGGGGGCTGCGGGGAGGGGGAAATAGTGGCTTCTAATGGGCCCGAGGCTCCTTCAGGGATGACGAAAATGTTTGCACTTGTGACGGGGGCACGACTCTGGGACCAGACTAACAGCTGCGGAGTTGCACATTTTTTAACTATTTCCTTTGAGAGAGAGAGGAAGGAAGAGAGACAGACAAATGGACAGACAGCCGTCTGCTGATCCACTTACTGATGCACTCACTGGTTGGTTCTTCTTTGTGCCCTGACGGGGATGGGGGGGGGTCCAACCCACAACCAACGCTCGGACCAATGGACCCAGGCGGCCAGGGCCGAGTCACACACTTTAAATGGGCCAATTTAATGATATGTGAGTTATACCCCAACAAAGCTGGTAGGCAAAAGTATCTGCAGGGTGTTTGGCACTGTCACATACCCTGGCCCGTCCTGTGTGACAGAACTCAGAACGAGAAAGCGACTTGCCCAGATCTCACAGCCAGTGGGCAGCTGGGCTGGCCACCCGACCCCAGGGTGTGGAATGAGGGCTCTGACTTTGGTGGGACCCGTGGCCTGGAGAGCTCCTGAGTGAGTGCACAAGCGGCCCCCTACACCTCACCTGTCCCCCCACCCCCTGCAGGGGACAGCTGTGGCTTCCTAGAGAAACTGCCTAGCAGCTGCTGTGCAGGAGACAGCTGAATCCCCAAATAGAATCCCCATCCTAACTGCCTGATAGGCTTGCCCTGAGCAGAGAGTGGAGTTCCAACAGCCCATTCTCATTCCCTTTATGCCTTGCCTGCCAGGAAACTCATAGCTCTATTTGATGCTTAGTTACCAATCATTACTGCACTGGAATTGGGTCAGTGCATGTCTTCCACATTCTTTTTCTTTTTTCCTTTTTTTGAGGGGGAGGAAAGGGGAGAGAGAGAAATGCCAATTTGTTGTTCCACTTACTGATGCATTCACTGGTTGATTCTTGTATGAGCCCTGACTGGGGATCAGACCCACAACCTTGGTGTATCAGGATAATGCTCTTATTCCTGCTCCTTCTATCTTGGTCTAGTTTTCAGGCTCAGCTGGAGGGCATTCTCCATCACAGAGCCACTTCCCCCGACCCCCCGAGCCCAGGTGACCTGAGCTGTTCCCTCCATTACACTGTGAGAGGGGTGGACAGGCCTACATCGTGGGCATTTCCTGAGTCCTCACAGAAGTGATTCCAAGGTGAGGTCTTCCTCATAGCAGCTTGGACCAAAGCACCAGGGGACATCAACCTGGGCATGTGCGGAGAGGTCGGCCTTTGTGGTGGGGCAGTGCTTGGGGCCCAGGACTGCCCCTCATCCGGAAGGGAATTCCCACCCCAGGGAGAATGGGCTGAGGCACTCTGAACTCCCTGCCTCCCCCCATCGGTGTGGCCCTCCTTGCCTCCCATACTTCCCGTATAGCTTGTTGATTGGCTAACTGCTCCCTGTCAGAGCTGCCGCCAAAGCCCCCCAAGCCTCTGCCCCTGGGCTGGGCAGGAGTGCCAGGGTGCATGGGGGCTGCCACGGCAGGCATCGCAGACAGGGCTCAGGGGCCAGGATGTGAAGAAGAAGGAACTCCAGGCCCAGGGCCAGGATCCGGGAGGCCTAAGGACAGCAGGGGGAGAGGGACTGCAGGGCCAAGGACACTCGCTGCCTGACTCAGTTGGTCTGCACCATGTGTGGCGACAGTCGGCCAGGTCCTGCACCCAGAGAGAAACAGAGGACATCACACCCGGCAGGGGGTCCTGGGGCCCTCACTGAGCCCATGGGCCTCCTGAGGGTGGGCTGGACCAGCAGGGCTGGCTGGGCCTCTTGGATGACACCCCCATCCTCTTACGAATGCCCTCTCCACTCCATCCCCACCCCCAATGGTCAGAATCACCGCGACACCAGGAGGAACTGGGTTCACGCCAGAATATGAGATGAGGCATTGAGCCCAGGCCCAAAGGCACTAGGGAGCCTGCTGACCCCATACTTGGCCTGCTCTGCTTGATCCTGGCTCTGAGTGTTCTGGAGGGCAGGGGCAGGGGGCAGGGATAAGGCCCAGCCCTCCCTGGCCCCTGGCTTAGAGTCCAGCCAAAGGGAGCTGGGCAGGGAAGGAGACCACCTGCCACCACAGACACTCTTTGGTTGCCCTGGGGGTCAGAGCAGCTCAGAGCAGCTCACCGTGATGAGAACAAGCCTTGGGGAGCCTAGGACCACACGAGCTGCTGGACTCTAAACCTTTGCTGATCCCCTTTTTAGAGGTGGGGCAACGGAGGCCCGTCTTGAGATAAAGGGGATGACTAGTGTCCCCAGCCTGTGACTGCAGACTAATGGCCCGGGGGGGGGGGGGGGGGGGGGGGGGAGGGCCTTACCTACCCACCAGGAGGGCATGAGTGTCTTGGAGGTGGAGTGACTTGGGCCTCTGCCACCAGGTAAGTCGTGCCTGGTCCTGTCAGGGACCTTGGGTTGTGGCCAATGCTGAGAGAGGGCCTGATCAAGAGAGGGGAATCACCCGTGTCACTCCCGTGCCCCCAGGGCCTGGCCTTAAGCTGGGAGGAGTGTCTCGGTTCTCCACAGTGCCAGGTAACCCTCCCCTCCCCCTGCCAGGCCTTAGTCTCCTCTTCCGAGTGGTAGAAGGAGAAGCCTGGGCCCCGCCAAGTTCGGCATGCACACCCTAGACCCCCCTTGCAAGGACATTCCAGATTTATTTTTGCCGAAGGAAGAGGCGAAAGAAAAGAACAGCCAAACCCAGCGAGAACCCAGGGGGCCGTCGGGACCCTGCACTGTTTGTCCAGATTCAGAAACTGAGGCCCAGAAAGACCGTGACTAGCTCAAGGCCACCTGAAGGCCAGGCCTGCATGCAGCTGGACCACCAGACTTCCACCAGGGTCTCCGCGTGCCCGCGCCCCTCCTCCCGCCACCATGCTCTGCGCGCGCAGCTTGTTCTTTGTCTCTCCTGGTCACCATGACTACGGTTCGCAGCCGCCGCCTCCTCCCTCCGCCGCCGGGATTTCTCCGCCACGTGGGCAGCGAGGACCTGGCCCGGGTTGGGGACAGGCGGGGTGGGCAGCGGCCTCGACGCCGCCCCGGAGCGCAGCACGTCCTAGTGAGATCCCCGGTCACCCCAGGCCGGGCCTCAGTTTCCACACCAGGCAAATGGGAACCCCGTAGAGGAAATGCCCTGCAATCGCGCTGGAAGCAGAGATCCCGATTTTTTCCCCTTGGGAGGTGAGGGCAGGCCGGGAGGCCCCGTAGGTCCCCCCGCCCACTCCCAGCCCCCGCGGGTACCCGCACGCCCGCTGACCGAGTGTCCTTGGGCGGTCCCTGGCCTTTGTGTCCCGATGATGTCACATGGGTGCCATTCCACGTGATGCGGGGAGGTCAGGGGAGCCCTGGGACCTGGCTGAGTACTCGGAGCGGTAGCGACTTTCATCATTCGGAATCTAACGCGGTGACGAGCTCAGCCGATTCAGTCATCGGGGCAGGCTGGGCGGTGCGGGCAGCTGCTCAGCCTCCCCAGCCTCCCCCATGCGGGCTGTAGGGAAGGGGGCGAGCCGGGATCTGAGAATGTAGGAAGCTGCCCGGAAGGGCTTTTCGTGCTAAGAGAACGGCGTAGTCCGAGTTCCAGAGGCCAGACGTCTTGGGGGCCTTTCCCAAGGTGCAATTCTGTCACAGGAGGACCCCGCAAAAGCACCCAGGGCCCAGCACCCAGGGTCCCCCAGGGCCCTGCGCTCGGAACAGACCACTCTGGGTCCAATGCCCTGCTGTGGCATCTTGAAATTCGTAATTTTTGAACAAGGGGCTCCACAGTTTCATTTTACACTGCCCCCCACCCCCCAAATTGTGTGGCTGGGACTGCAGTGAGGGTAATGCAGAGCCAAGGAAGGGTTTGTTTTTTAAGTTGTGTCAAAATATACATAAAATTTACCATTTTAAGGGTACAGTTCAGTGTCATTAATACACGTTGTTGTGTGATCATCACCGCCGCGTATCCATGGAACTCGCCCTTCATCTTGCAAAACCATAGCTCTGTCCTCAATAAACACGACGTGCTGTCCCTCCCCTCAGCCCCCCGCGACCACCCTTCTGCTTTCTCTCTCCAAGAATTTGACCACTCTAGGGACCTCGTACAAGAAGGATCACGCAGCGTTTGTCTTTTTGTGGTTGGCTTATTTCACTTAGCATGTCGTCTTCCGGGCCCAGCCGTGGGGTAGCGCCTGTCAGTTTCCTTCCTTTTCAAGGCTGAGCATATTCCATTATGTGGATATGTATGTTTGTTCATTCAACGGTCAATGGACATCTGGGTTTTCCCGCCTTTCGCTATCGTGCATAATGACGCTGCTATAAACACAGGTATGAAGCCATCTGTCCCCATCTCCCTGCTCTCAGTTCTTAGGTATCTAGAAGTGGAACTGCTGGGTCACATGGTATTTCTAACCAAGGGAGGGAGGGCGGGTTCTCAGCAGACTGCTGTGGTCAGATGGGGCCATCAAGACACTCACTGGCCCTGGCTCGTGTGGCTCAGTGGGTTGAGCGCCGGCCTGAGAACTGAAAGGTCGCCAGTTTGATTCCCAGTCAGGGCATATGTCTGGGTTGCGGGCCAGGTCCCCAGTTGGGGGAGTGTGAGAAGCAACCACACGTGGATGTTTCTCTCCCTCTCTTTCTCCCTCCCTTCCCCTCTCTGTAAAGATAAATCAACACAATCTTAAAAAAAAAAAAAAGACACTCATTGGCTGGGTGGCGAATTGATGGTGGAGGCTGGTGCCCTGTGGTTGGAGCGTGGCTTGGGGACACACTGGAGTCGGGGTGTGACTCAGTCCTGCCATGCGGGGCCCTGGCAGGGAGACTCCACTCTGCCCTGTGCGTCCTTGCGTGCAGATGGGCGACTGCACTAGACCCCGCCGGGTCGGGGGTTAAATGAGTTACTGTGCACCAAAGTTTAAGGCTGTGCGTGGCGCAGTAGCAACTGTCGTCATTGGCAGGGCCTCCATCGGGGGCGGGGCTGGGCACAGCAGTGCAGGCTCTTTCTCCAGCCCATGTGAGCACCCAAAGTTCCACACTGGGGGGACCTGCCAGATCTCCTCCACCCCCTGGCCAGAACTGGTCATGGAAAGCTGGTAGGAGAGTGGCTTATACAAACATAGGGTGGTAATTCTGTGGGTACAGCAGGGGCCCTTCTTGCCCAACCAGAAGGCAAAGCTGTGGACCCAGTGCCAGGCCTGGCAAGGGCAGGTGGATGTCATGCGGCCAGCAGAGCTAAATGGTGAGTTTTATTTGCTTCACTCTGCTTCCTGCATGTGGAGGCCCTCACAGCCATTCACAATGACCACTGGGCTCCAGGTGCCACAGGCCCGGGAGTTTGCAGCTACACAGGTGGGGCTGGGAGTGTCCCCAGCTCCAGGGTGGGCGGGTCCTCAGAGAACTAATCAGGAACCAGGCCTCAGCCAATCAGTATGAGGCATTTATGAGCACAGTGATTGGGTCAGAAGGGACAAGTGGCTGCCCAGAGAGGTTCCAGTTTAGCTGGATTCCACCAGGCTCAGTGAGGAGCAGCTTCCCAGTGCCCAGAGGGTAAAGCCAGTGGGCTCCCCGTGGCCTTGAGCCCCTCACCGTCACCCCAGCCCAGCCTCAGCCTCACCTGACACTACCCTCCCTCATTCTCAGCTGTCATTGTTCTTTCGTTCATTCATTTTTAAAAAAAGGAATATATGTAAAGTCCGGCACAGGGAACGCGGTCAGTAATACTGTAATAACTATGCGTGGGGCCAGCTGGGTACTGGAAATACCAGGGGAACACTGTGTAAAGCACATGATTGTCTAACCACTGTGCTGTACACATGGCACTGATACAAAGTAACAATAAATGTAAAAATAATAATAAACGGCTCTCCCTCTTGGGAACACTGCCTGGCCTTCCCGTCCCCTTCTTCTTCCCCCTGGTGCATCCACAGAATTCCAAGGGCCCTTCTTTGGCTTCTGTAACTTGCTCCCTGAGCCCATTTCTTCTATAGCTCACTTCTACCTCTGTGACTTCCTTCCTTCCTTCTTTCCTTTTTCTTTCTTTTTAGGTTGCCTGTCACGTGCCCCATACTGGGGACCTGGCCTGCAACCCAGGCAGGTACCCTGACTGGGAATCAAACCAGTGACCTTTTGATTTGCAGGCAGTTGCCCAATTCACTGAGTCACACCTGCCAGGGTAAAATCAACTTTCTCTTATATTTTGAAAAAATAAGAATAATAAAATAAAATGGAGTTTCACTTGTAAAAACCAATCCGTGTCAGACCCTGAGGTCCATCGCAGAACACAAGACCTGCCCCCAGAGGCACCCCAGGGGTGGGGGTGGGGGAACAGACAGGTGCTGGTGGAGGGTGTCAGGGTCTGCCCACCTCAGGACCCCTGCCAGGCCCCTGTCTGCATGATCCCTCCCATCACCACCGGGGGCTAACGTTCCCAAAGCGACCTCCCCAGCACCCCAGCCCGGTGCACGTCCACGTTTTCTGCCCCTCGCCAGTGTTAGCCGGGCCCGCATTGCAGGCCACGGATTCCTTAGCAGGTCCTGAAGCCAAGGTATGGAAATGCCAGACATTTGTCTTCTGTTAGGCACAATTGTCATATAGTGCAATGCACCCATTTTAGAGTATCTGGTGCTCTGAGTTTTGACCAACGTACGCACGGGTCACAATACAGAACATTTCCACCACCCTAGAATGTTCCGCTGGAGTGCCCCTCCCCCCACAACCCCCCCCCTCACAACCCCCCCCCCCCCCCCAGCAACCACTGATCCCTTTTCCGTCACCTAGACTGACTTCGCCAGGTCCAGGACTGCTCGTGGTATCGTATGAGGACTCCTCGCACCGCAGGGTCTGTGAGACTCGTGCTCAGGGTGGGGGAGGGTGTATTTAGTAATTTGTTCCTCTTCACAGCAGAGCAGCATTCCTTTGTACAAATACACCACGTTTGTTCACCTGTTCACCAGTGGCTGGGTAATTGGGTTGTTTCCATTTGGGGCAAACATGAATAAAATTAGGAATAATTTTAAGGAATTAAATAAATCAACCAAGCCCTGCTGCTGTGCGGGGGGGGGGGGGGGGGGCTCTGCTCCACAAGTGGGGGTGTCCCTTCTGTCCCTGAGCACATGTCCAGGGTGCGGGACAGACCAGACCTGCCCCTGCAGGGGTGTGCTCCGGGAGGCTGGGTGCCAGCAATCAGGCAGGGTGTGAGTTGGTAGCCACGACCCTTCGAGGAGGGGGCTGCTGGGCCCAGAATTTGGTGAAGGAGACAGGCTTGGAGATCGGGTGCACCAGCACTACCGCAGAGGGGCTGGGGCCACAGGGAGGGGCAGCTCAGACCCACATTCTGACACCCCCCTCCGGTTGCTAGGTGTGCCCTTGATGTTGTCAGGCTCCAAGGCCCTTCCAGAAGCCCCTTCCCCCCCAACTGCCCCACCATTCTTGTCTCCCCATTCCTTTCCACCGAACCCTCCTCCCAGGTTCAGGCTGCACAGCTGCTGGGCCTGGGCCTCCAGCCAACAACCAGCGCCCCTAGACTCCCAGGGCAGCTGTGTTCCCCAGAGGGGGCCAAAGAAAGCCTGGCATGGTGTGCAGAGGTGTACCACTGGCAGCTGGGTTAGTAAAAGCAACATCCTGCACCTGAACACCCCCCACCCCCTCCTGCCTGCACCAGTGGGGGTCTCTCTGCACGGAGGCCTGGAGGAGGAGTAAGGTGTCCCTCCCTGGGTCCCCAGGTAGTGTGACATGGCAAGAGCCCTCGACTGGCTATCCTGCGGCTGGGTGAATAAAACAGGGCTGGGCCTGTGGGTGCTCAGAGAGGCTGTGTGTGTGTGTGTGTGTGTTTTAGAGAGGGGGGTAGAGAGAGAGAGAGGTGGGGGGACATCCAGAGGCACTGGAAGCACACCTGGGAAACCTGGGGACCCAACACTCGTCACTGTTGGGCGGTGCTTTTCCAAGACACCTTGTGCCTCCTGATGGTTTTCCCAGGAGCGTTCCTTACTTAAATGAAAACAAAGTATAGAAGATCGACTGAACTAAAAACTAACGCCCTGATCAGAGCCTTCAGTCTTCCCAAGAAAGGTCTACGGAGAAGGGGACTCTCAGGCACGCGGGGGCATCTCCCGCTGGGCCTGCGGCCCCGCCCCCACCCTGCGGCAGGGGCCCCTTCTGCCCCTAGCTCCCCAAACCCTGCAGCCCCGGAACGCCGGCGTCGCAGTCCCCAAGCAGTTACCTATTCTCTCTGCGGAAGCTCTCCGACCGTATTCCCGTATTCCCCCGTGGACGTGCCTTCGGTGTTCCCAGAGGCTACCACCCCTCCCGACTCTCCAGCCCCTCCCCCCAGGGGGAAGCTCGGGACCGTTCAGGAGCCCTGGGGACTTCTCACTCTTGAGGCTGTTTCTCCTTCCCCTTTATTTTTTCTCTATTCATTAATGTGTATTTTTATCCAAGTCAGGCATTAGTTTAAAGGATACCCACATGAGATGCACAGAATTTTAAAGGATAAATAGGCCTAAAAAACCAACATAGGTCTAGAAGGAAAAGCAGCAGCCCCTCCCACCTGCCCCACCCCCACCCCACCCCTCCCCAGGGGCGAACTCATTTAACTCTTGGCTGCTTCTTCTGGACGTTGTTTGAACGCGGTGGTGGTGCAGTCCCTGGACTCACCAATCTGAGCCACTGCCTGTGGACTTCCTCTTCCTTCGGGAAGATGAGCGCTGAGCCTTCTCACACCCCGCCCTGCCACTCACCATCTTCCTGTCAACCTCTGTCTGCCGTTACCAATACGTAACAATTCTGGGTTAAACCAATATTCAGTCGTTTCATCAGAGCGATTCTACAGGCTTTGTCTGCCACCGCGCCAGGCACTGCAACCATCTAGAACCACCCACTGCAACCATCTAGAACCACCTCACTTTCAGTTGCTCACGGAGCTGATTATTACCTTTGGTCAGGCAGCTTCAGGAATGGCTCCTGCTCTGACCCGCGTGGCGCGGCTGGTTGGGCATCATCCGAAAAAGCAGAAGGACGCCAGTTCGATTCCCAATCAGGGCACACGCCTGGGTTGCAGGTTCGGTCCCGGGTGGGGCCTGTGCGGGAGGCAGCCGATTGATGTTTCTCTCTCAGTTGCTGTTTCTCTCCCTCTCTTTCTCTCTCCCTTCCCCTCTCTTTAAAAGTAAATAAATAAAATCTTTAAAAAACAAAGAATGGCTCCTGTCATCACAAGGGTTAACTAGACTCATCGTGACGCTCACTTCACAGCAGACCCCGCTGCCCGCTCCTGATGCCGGGCACCTGAAGCTCACCTTAGACGTCAGTGATGTCTCAGCAGGAAATGGCAGCCAGGGACGCCCCCACCTGGCGTTCACACCTGTGGGGAGCCCCTCCCCTTGAGTGGGGGCATGACCTGTGTGTGACTCACTCCACCAGTAGAACATGGCAAAGGGCCCATGCGATGAGGTGGAGAAGGGTCTGCGTGAGAGCGCAGCAGGCCTCGCTCTGACCCCGAGGAGTGTGGGGGGCGGGGAGGCGGCCTCCATGTTCTGAGGGCAGCCTCTGGCCCACAGTCGGCCAGGCAGGGAAGGCTTCGGTTCTACACAGCAAGGCGCTGAATGTCAGCAGCAACACAGGGGAACCTGGAAGTAGACCTTCTGCAGCGCAGCGGAGCCTCTAGGAGGGCGCGGGTCCCAGCATGCCCGCGTGTGCAGCCTTGGGAGACCCTAAGAGCGGACCCAGCTCAGTCACGGCCAGACTGTCGACCACAGGGGCTGCGAGACAAATTTGTGGGGTTGCGTGGCGACAGAGAACACACAGCTGTCTTCCCACCCAGCTCTGTGCGCTCGGGGGCTCCGACAGCCTCTCAGCGCTCTTTCCCAGCCCTCACAGGCCTGTCCTCGCCACGGCCCCCCTCCCCTCCCAGCCAGACGGGCCCGTTGGGCATATCTGTCAGCTGTGCAGCAAAGGCACGCTGCAGTAACAAACCACCCCAAACCTCGGGGGCATACAAAGCCTTATGTCCGCTCCACGTTACATGGCACCTGCGGGTCGCTGCAGCTCCGCTCTGTGTCCTTGTCATTCTGCCCCCCCGCCACACACAGAAGGAGCAGTCCCCCGGGGCGTGCTCTTCTCGTGGCAGAGGGAAAAGAGCAAGGGTGGGGCCGCAGGTGACTCTTCAAGTTTTCGGAAAGTGCGACAGGTCACACCCACTCTCTTTCCTTTCACCAGAGCAAGTCGTGTGGCCGGTCCGTGAGAGGCAAGGAGTCACGGGGAACCTTCCAGAAGTGGCGCTGTTGGACTCGAGGGAAGACCCCTCCAATGTTCTGCCTGGGGGTTACATGCTCAGATTTTGGCATCCTGGGAGCAGTAGAGAGAAGGGTTGGGAGGCTGTGGTCACTCAAGCCCCTCTTTCAGCCCCACATTTGTCCCTGCCTCAGCCTGATGCGTCCTGTCTCCCGCAGGGGTGGGCTGGGGGGACCTGCTCAGCTGAGAGCTGTGGGAATCTTTGGGAGTGTATTAGTTTTCTGTGCTCAGTAGCTAAAAGCAACACACACTTATTATTTCAGTCCCTGGGGTTAGGAGTCTGGCTGAGCAGGCCCTCTGCTCCGGGCCTCAAGCAGCTGCCACCTAGGTGCCACCCACTGTGCACGAGGGTTAGCTGGGGAAACACATCTGCTTCCGAGCTCACTGGGTTGCTGGCAGGATTTATGCTGTTGTGGCCGAGTGACCAAGGGCCCCAGCTTCTGGCTGGCTGTGCCGGAGGCCGCCCACTGTCCCTTGCCACACGGGCATGGCTGCTGGCATCACCCAGCCCACAACGAGATCCTCCCTTGGGTCTGCTTAGACAGAGGGTGGCTGTATTCGATTGGTCAGAAGCAAGTCACTCAAGGGGAAGGGACAGTGGAGGGTGTGAGTATCTATGGGGGTCAGGAAGTCATTGGGGTCACCGTAAGATCTGTCTACCGAAGGGGCTGTCCTCAGATGTCACTCCTGCCTCCTATGGTGCCCAGACCTAGCCCCACCGGCTCCTGCGGGTAGCTGGGTGCTTCCCATGGGCACCCCGGGAAGGCTCACTGGCGGCTGCTCCCCTCCTCTGCTGCGTGCCTTCGGTTTCCATTGCCCTAAAATGCGTTGGATGCCTCGCCCAAGGCTGTCTCTTCTCTTGTGTTTATGCCTTTTTGAATTCTTTGCCATCATTTCTATGAAGTTTCCAGAGGAAGTGGAGGTCGGTCCACCAGCAAACCCTCCCCCCCGCACAGCCTTAGCTTTGATGTGGTCTTCCCTGCCCCTCCCCTGCCCATCCTCCACCAGCCACCTCCTGCAACCACCAAGTCCACCCAAGCCCGGGGCCGGGCTCCTTGCATGCACCTGAACGGCCTCAGAGAGACACTGACAGATGGGCAGGCAGACTCCACATTCTTTCCGGCCCCGTCTGACCCAGGAGTTTTCCGGGCACACTGTGGTAGCGAGGTTGGCGACACGGGGTGTGAAGGAATTCACAAAGAGAAGAAAGTGCAGAGAGTAAAGTTTTTACTCACTCTCCAAGAAAGGAGAGGGGCGTGCTGTGGAAAGACACCCCAGCATTGAGGGGCGGGGCTTTGAGCTTTCATCGATTATAATTGGATTAAATAGGGTGGGGGGCGTGCTGTTGTGAGGCCCCTCCGCTGTTGGCAGCATTGTAAAGAGGCTGTAGTTTGTTCCAACGTTACCTTCTGCCTTTGGATGTAGGGAGCGGTTAGTCACGTTCTGTTCTTGCTTTCCAGTAATTTCCAATCCTGGGGACATAAGCTCAGAAGACTAAACCCTGGCTGGTGTGGCTCAGTGGTTGAGTGCTGGCCTGCAAATCAAAGGGTCTCCAGTTCCATTCCCAGCCAGGGCGCGTGCCTGGGTTGCAGGCCAGGTCCCCAGTAGGGGGCGTGCAAGAGACAGCCACACATTGATGTTTCCTCTCTAAAAAATAAATAAATAAACTCTTAAAAAAAAAAAGTAAAATGGCAGTCACCTAGGCAGAATGGCACTGGCTTTATCCTTTCACACTGTGCTCTTTCCTGCCCCTGTGCCTTTGCACATGCTGTTCCCTCTCTCTGGACCTCCTCCACCCTCCCTCCTCCCCGCCCTCCACCATTCCTACCTGCCTGCAGCCTAGGGCCCCCTCTCCTGGGAAGCCCTCTGTAACTGTCCGGGCCAGCCCGACACAGCCTGGGTCTTACTGCAGTCTACAAACATCTGCAGAACAGGCCTGGCCCCGCCCCCCGGCCGCCCGCACCGCCACGCGAGGGCGAGGAGGCATCCTGGCGGTGCTGCATGATGAAGCAAGGATTCTCCTTCAGCTGGGAGAGCCCTGAGAAAACGCATGGGGGCCGGAGGGATCTATCAAAATCCTCTTCAACCGCCCTACACCCCTGCTGGGAACCCCTCCGTGGCTCCTCCAAGCTGCTGGGCTGAAATCCAAAGGCCTGAGTGCGGCCCACAATGCACCACGGGCCCTCTCCGCGCCCCGCCCCCACCTCATTGTTCTTTCACCGGAGTGAGCCCAGGAGTGCTTGCCAGTCTCGGGGCCAACTGGCTTGGAGCGCGTTCTATCCCGGTGCCCCAGTCCTGTCCAAACTCCCCGCAGGCCTGAGTCTGTCTCCCCAGGGTGATCTGCCCCCTCCCCCTAGTTCTGTGGGGTGTGGCCTCAGGCTGAAGGCCCCTGGGAAAGGGCTGTGTCAGGCGCCCAGGAAGTGCCCCCGGGGCTATCTCAACAAGTAGGTGCCTAGGTGCCAAATGAACAAAGGGTATGGATGGAAAAGACACGGCAACGCCCACTGCGCTGAACCATGGGTAAGCAGCTGAACCATGTCCGGGGGCAATCAGATTCAGGTGCGGACTTGAAGATTCTAAGCAGCCTGAAGCCAAAAATTCAACCAGACTGTTCCTGTGGGGACCCAGCCTCAGACCTGGTGGCGCCCAGGGATCTGCCACACCAGGACCATGCTCTTTGCCTCTCTCCCTCCTCGATGTCCTGCCCCCTTGGGTGAGATCCCTGGTTGAGGTGGCCCTGGCTGCTTCTTACCTGCTGGGCTGAGTGTATGGAGTCTGCTGAGTGCCAGGCTCAGGGCTGCCACCCACCAATCCACATGCCTGCAGGGTGGCTGGGTGGAGTTCCCCTGGGAAACCAGGGTGCTCTTATCTGAAGAAGGTGTGGAAGCTGGGTAGAAGACCCGTCAAGGTGCACATACAGAGTGGGAACAGCCTTCAGGCCCCAGGAGATCCAGCCCAACTCTGAGCCCTGCGCCCTCTGCAGGTGGGGACGTGGAGGCTGCAGGGGGGCCTTACTCCAGGCCCCAACGTAGTCCAGGCCAGCCAGCAGGGTTGGGGAGTTGAATAAACTGTCAGACGCCCTGGGACCTAAACAAAGAACCTACTCCCTGCTGGGTGGTGAGTCACTAAGTGGAGAGGCTTCCGGGATAAGGGGCCTCCGGAGCTGGGGCTCCAACACCGGAGCTGGGGAGGGGGTCCACGTGCGCAGGGAAGAACGGAAAGAACACTGGAAGAGTCAGGCTCCCCCGTCAAGGCACTGCCCACCCTGATTTGCCGCCTGTAAAATGGATCCACAGTCCCTGTTCCCTTATGGCCAGGGGTGGTTGCAGGGAAGAGTGGAGACCAGCCTGAGAGAGGCAGGCAGTGCGGCTGCAGGGGAAGGTTGCAAGGTGATAGCAGGGTCTGAAAAGCAATCGGATTAATCCTTCCGTGTAGGGCTCCAAGTTCCCACTTAATCTCCGCGGGCGGGTGGAGGAGGAGCGCATGCGCAGTGGGCTGGGGTAGGTGCAGGAGGGGCCCCAAGTCCACAGATTTCTCGTCCCCACCCGACACCCCCACCCGCAAGCCCTGGGGAAGCCCAAACGGCCGCTTGGTCCCGGATCGCGCAGGTCGTGATGACCCAGGCCGAGGTGGGGCAGGTGACATTTTTACCTAGGAGCCCGGTTCGGCCCATTGATGGGGCGGGCGATGAACGTGGACCTTCGGGTCCGGGTTCAAATGTTGCTACGCCTCCCCTCCCCCAGACCCGAGAGGCCACGGAGTCCCTCTGCGCTTCCCTTTCCTCCCCGGAACCCGGGGTAAGGACGACGCCGTGGCGCGGCCCCGGGCGGCGGCGGCCAGGCCCTCTCGGGGCAGGGGGCGGTCAGGGCCACAGAAGTGCACGTGTACGCAGTATTTTACGAGCTCTCTTTCCGCTGACTGGGCGTCCATCTCAGACGCGAGAACGCCGTCCGGGGGGCGCGCTGGGAGCCGGTGCCCTCGTCCCATTTCACAGGAGCGGAAGCCAGGCTCCGAGCGGGGACGTGGCGGGTCCTCCCGGGCGGGGCCGGGGGTGATGGGCGACAAGAACCGCCGCCCCGCCCGGGCCCGGGCCCGGCTGAGCGCGCCTCCGCCTCGCTTGCCTGCTGGGTGGGGGGGTTCCGCGCGGGGAGAGGAGCCTGGGCCTCTCGGGTTTCACCCCGCCCCCTGTTCCCTGCGGCTCCGCACAGATGTTCTCCCGCGGGGCCTCCCGGGCTGCATTTCAGGGGCCCTAGGCTGGTTCCTGGGGTGCGGGTATGGGCCGCCTGCGGCGGTGCCATCGCCACCTGGCAAGGCTTAGCGAGCACCTGGCCAGGACGAGGGGCTGGGCGGATGGGCCAGCAGGGCCGAGGCTCAGGGGCCCTTCCACTGTGCCAGGCCCGCTACTAGCCGAGTCTTGTTCCCTTCTCCTTGCGCCCCCTGCAACAGAGGAATGCTTCAGTTCTTCTTACAGACAGAGAAACTGAGATCCAGAGGGGTTAGGTCGCTTGAATAAGCTGGCTTTGAGTTGAGCCTTGAAGGATGGGAAAGATCTGGACGTTCGGAGAAGGGAGGGTTGTGTGTTACAGAGGAACAGCTTGGGCAAAGGCATGTAGGTGGGCCGGGATGCAGGCGGCAGCGACAAAGGCTGGTGAGGCCAGGTGGCAGTCCCCAGCACACTGGATTCCAACTGCCTAAGGGGCAGTGGGGGCTTAGCTGGGCACATGGGGAACAGGGGGTGGCTCTCCCGTGTTTGCATGAGAGGTTTTGAGGCTGGTCAGGAGGGCCTGGGGGGGACCAGTGGGCCCCTGGAGAATGCTGGGAAGCCGGTTCTGGGGAGACACCAAGTATCTGTGGGTGCTGGGGGACAGGCTGGATTCTTACAGATCTCTCTGCACAAATCCTTCCTCTACTCTCTCAAGGTCAGGGCATGGTTAGGAGGTGTGGTGGGCTTCCTGGAGGAGGACGCATGGGGCAGTAGACAGCCCGCTCTGAGAGGGTGGGTTACTCCATGAAAAGTGGTAGCTTCCAGGGCAGCAAGGGCAGCGGGGGGTTGAAGGCCAAGGGCAGCCAGCAGGGCAAACGGGTTGGACTGGCTGGGGAGGGGGGCACAGCCTTGGGTGGGGCACCTGTGACACACTCCTGACTGGATGCCTTGGGGCTGTACCCTGGGAGGGCACACCCGGGCCTCAGCCTGGGCGAGGTCTGGGCAGCACTGGCCCTGCCGAGAGAGCAGAAGGCATCGCATCGCCCCCACCGGGCCAACCCTAACGCCTCCTCAACAACCGTCCTGCCCCTGTGCCTTTCCCAGCTCCCGGGGTGCACAGTGCCGGCTCCAACCTGCCTCTTCCTGAACTTCAGAACCAAATACCGCTCCCTAGGGGACTCGCTGGCCCTGTCTGGCAGTCCCCAGACGCACCACGCCCAGTGCCACTTCCTTCTGGGCATCGAAATCCCAGCCAGCTCCAGCCAGCTTTTATCAAACTGATGCCCTCCCTGCACCCCAGAGAATGGGGAGCACGATAGTGCCGACTTTGGGGTGATAGTGGGCAGGGTGCAAAGATCTTGGAACAGTGCCTCCTGGCCCAGAGCAGGTGTTTGGTTAGGAGTGTGTGTCTGAGGAGAAAGACACACACCCTTACCCTGCTCGGTGGGCTCTGCCGCTGGAGACGGTGGAAGGCAGCCTCTCAAAAGGCCCCCAATTGTGCCGCCTCCCACAGCCGCACCCTGTGCCACCGCCACACCCTGTGTGATTGACACCCCCTCCAGTGTGGGCAGGAGGCGAGTGCTCCCAGTGAGCAGAAGAGCAGAAAGAAGGGACTGTCGCTTCTGGGGTTAGATTAGAACAAGACTGACTCCAGTTTGGGTGCTGGCCCTGTGGAGAGGCCCATGCAGCCAGGACCTAAGGGCCTGGCGGCCCGGTGGGTGGGCCTGGAAGCAGATCTGTGCTCAGGATCCTTCTAGGATTTTATGTTTGCCTCCCAGTCTTGGCAACTGGCTCATCTACACCTAGTCAGTAGCAACTTTTTGAAGAGAATTTTTATGCCTTTACTTGAGTCAAGCTGACGACATGGGCTGGGGAACATTACCTCCGGGACAAGCAGTAGCGATTTTGAATTGCTTGCAACAGGTCTTTCCAGAACATCGACTCGCACTGGCATTTCAGCCGTTTGTGTGAGCTGTTCAGTGAGCAGACTCACATTAACACACTGGGCAGGTAGAGAGAGGTTAGGGGACAGACGTGTGACTCTCACTGGGCTGGGCAGGAGCTGGGGGAAGGGCAGAGCAGTCTCTGTCAGGGGTCCCAACCTGGGGTGGGCTGGGAAGCTGGGCCTCAAGTGCAGGGAGCTCCTGGAACATGCGGGTCTCGGGAAGGGCCAGTAGCATCCCTGCGCTCTCTGCCTGTGGACCTCAGAGGGTGTGGAGCGGCTCAGTGCGCTGAGCTGGTGAAGTGCAGCTGGGATCAAAAAGCTCCCAACGTGGCCCTGGCTGGTGTGGCTCAGTGGACTGAGCGCTGACCTGTGAACTGTAAGGTCGCTGGTTCACTTCTCAGGGCACCTGCCTGGGTTGTGGGCCATGTCCCTGGTTGGGGGTGTGCGCAAGGCAGCCAACTGGTGTTTCCTGATGTTTCTCTCACTCTCTTTCTCTCTCCCTCCCCCTCTCCCTGGAAGTAAAATCTTTTTAAAAAGCTTCTGATGTGTTGCTGTTTTTATTACCTACAGGTGCTACCTCCCTCCCCCCAAGTTCAGCTCCTTCCAGAGGCTTTAGCCCAAAGTGCCTGTCCTGTGCTCCTCCCTCCCCTGCTGACAACCCCCCCTCCCCACTCCAACCTGCCCACCTCACCTGGGGCTTCCCACCTCCAGGTGTGACTCCAAGCCAGGCCCTTCCTTGCCAGCAGGTGGAAGATGAGCAGAGCCTGGGCTCTGGTCCTGCCAGGCATCCGTCCTCTGTGTCCTAGCTGTCTCAGCTGTAAGCGGGAGCCACCTGGCTGTTCCAGCCCTTCCTGGATTCTTGGGGGATTAGATAACAGCGAAAGGCCTTGAAAAGCATCAAGGGCATTTAAAGGACTGCCATCATCACCACCATGGCTGTGCTTGGAAGCATTCAGAAACAGGACAGGCAAAGCCATAGACTGGCTATTAAGAACTGCCAGAGTCGCTAACACCTTACCTGCCCCCCCCCAGAGTGGCAGGTCGTGGGGAGGGGTGCAGAAGACCTGCGTTCAAGGCCCACTCAGTCGGCGTCAGGGAACGCACCTTCAGAGCATCTCCACTTGATGCAGCGCACCCGCGAAGACGTCTTCCCACTGCTGCAGACAGTTTTGCAAACTGGTCGATTCCGATGCCTTTTAGTGCTTCCGATGCTTTTTGTTTCACCTCTTCCCCATCGGCAAAACATTTCCCTGTGAGGACTTTTCTCATTCAGGGAAACAAACAAACAAAAAAGGTCGCTGGGGGTGAATAGGGAGAAGGGAGGATAGGGCATGGGGGTCAAGCCATTTTTGGTCAAAAGCTGCAGAACACTCAGTGCATGCGGGCAGGTGCGCTGGTGAATCACCTGTCCTGAAATGCACAAATGTGTTTAGAGTCTTAAAAAGAAATCAGCCCTGGCTGGTGTGGCTCAGTGGATTGAGTGCCGGCCTGCAAACCAAAGGGTGGCTGGTTTGATTCCCAGTCAGGGCACAGGCCTGGGTTGCAGGAAAGGTCCCCAGTATGGGGGTGAGAGGCAACCACACATTGATGTTTCTCTCCCTCTCTTTCTCCCTCCCTTCCTCTAAAAATAAATAAAATCTTTTTAAAAACCCCACTGAAGCAGAACACAGCCTCTCACAATAACGCCAGCTGGTGCACTGACACAGATGGGCTCCCAGAGCACTCACCTAGGCAGCGAAGCCTGTAGGACAAGGGGCCCACCCTCCAGAAGATAATTATGGAGTTTTTTTGGGTCCACCCTCATACTTTTAGAGACCCACAAAATATATCAACTTAGTTTAAAATCAAAAAGAAAAAAGAACTATTAGGGTGAAGAATGTTTTCTTTTTTTTTTTTTTTAATTTGTTAAATTTTTTTATTGCATTCTCGACTATAAAGGACACAGACTATTAAATTTAGAAAAGCAAAATGAAAACTTTACATCAAACTTCACTCTAGCCATAAATAACATGTCATAATCCAGAACTTTTGCTAAGCTTTTTATCATCCAAGACAACATATCCATCAGAAAAAGAAAAAGTTTTGAAATAGTTTCTAGCCCTTTAATGATTTTAATCAAATATTTTCTTCAGAGAACAAAATCTGTACCTCACACAGAGGCTTGAAAAATATACATATGCCATATTTGTACTTCAACCTACATAATTTTTAATTTTTCTCTGTAAATTATGTAATATTCTAAAGAGTCCTTATTTTCCTCTACATGTGTTATAACAAAACTAGTTACAGTATCAGTTAATCCTTTTCCCCTAAAAAGCACAGAACTCTCACATACTTTCTTTTTTTTTTCTTTTTTTGTTTTTTGTTGTTTTTTTAAATTTTCATTGTTATTTAATTACAGTTGTATGCCTTTTCTCCCCTTCCCTCCCCCCCCCGTGAAGAATGTTTTCATATATGTGACTAATATATTCCTCTTTAAACCAACGCAGCCAGAAAACAGAACTTTCCTCTTTTTCATGGAGGAAGGAGCCAGGCAGGCAAGGAGCCTCTGGCGTGACTGTCCATGGGCCCCGGGCAGGGTCTCACATAGTGAGCCTCAGTTTTGTCACCTTCAGAAGGGGTGTGCCTCTGTGAGCCACATGGGAATGAAGAGCTGGCACAGGGGGTCTGGCCTTGGAGCCCCTCTGTGCATGGTCCAGTGGGGACCTCTGATTGCTGCTCTGGCCCTTGGGACACAGCTTAAGAGAAGCAGACAAGATCCAGGCCTCCAGAGGCCTTAAAGGGATTAAGATTAGGAAGACCCAAAGGGAAAGAAAGGGAGAGGGGGCTGAATCTCCAGGAACCCTTCCGATAGGACAATTGGGCCTGAAGAAGCCCTTTTCCTCCTTCTCCAGCTGGGGAAACGGGCACAGGAGCTGGAGCGGCCTCGACAGGGGCCCCCACCCCCAGGTGCCTGAGAGCTGCGGGCACCCCCCTCCCCCCAAGGAAGGAATAGAGCAGGGGACAGATAGATGCTTCCTCAAATCACAACCGCAGCCCCTGTGTCCTGGCAGGCCGGCTGAACACACCCAGGCTTCCACTGTGTCCCTGGGAGGTGGGAGCAGGTAATCCACCTGCTTCCCAGGTGGGAAAGCTGCAGCAGTTAAGCAGTGGCTGCACATCTGTCCAGGGGCCCTTTTCCAGGCTTGGGCTGGCCCCTCCGTCTCGGGGAAGGCATTGCTCTGCCCAGATGCTCAGATGGAGGGATTTCAAACAAGTTGATGGAGGGCCAGGGGGATGGGACAGGAAGTCTGCCCCAGATATCCCAACACCCAGTATGTGTTCCTGACAGAGGGACATCTGTCACCTAAAGAAACAGCCCCAGCCCACACCCACCTACCCACCACACACACATACGCCCCTGCGCAGTCCTCACGG
Organism: Desmodus rotundus; assembly: GCF_022682495.2. Lineage (NCBI taxonomy): Eukaryota > Metazoa > Chordata > Mammalia > Chiroptera > Phyllostomidae > Desmodus > Desmodus rotundus. The sequence continues at coordinate 135,742,026 of NC_071393.1, read as the reverse complement.
AACACACTCAACCCCCACACAATGTACACTCAGGGTGCAGTCACACACACACACTCACATACGTAACCCATGGCACACAGAACAAGATGCTCCAACACTCTCATTTCTGGCCTCGTTCATTCTGAATTTGGACACCAAAGCCGACAGCCGGGACACAGCGGAGGGGCCAGGGCTCACACTTCCCAGGAGCCGGGCAGGACGGCCAGGTATCCCGGGACCCTCCTCTGTGCAGCCTGGGAGTGTGCCTGGCCTGCCTGGAGAACCAAGGCCCGGAGGGGGCTGCGGAGGAGTGGGGCGCCCTGGTTTCTCCCAGCCCGGCCTCCTGCTGGGACCCCTGCCAACTCCCCTTCCCCCTCCCGCCCTGATTCCAGGCCTGGCAGCCTCCCTCACCACTCACAGCTGAGAAAGGGCGGGGAGACCCCTCCTAAGCACAGCCTCCAAAGTGCGTCTGGAAACTCCTGCTAGCATTTAGGTGCGGGGAGGGGGAGGGCCTTGAATCCCCTGGGCCTCGGTTTCTCCCAGGAAGATGGGCCCAGAACCCAGAGAAACCCCTGAGGATGCGGGTGGAGACAGGCATGTGCGGTTCCCACCCGGCCAGCAGGCTGTGGGCGTCCCCGGCGGGAGCCAGCCAGTCCGCTACTCTGGAGGAGGTGCCCGCAGCTAGTGGGAGGCAGCCGGCCCTGAGGCAGGACAGCAGCCTGGGCGCCCTGGGAGGCCCACCCTCCCCAGCTGGGGCGGCTTGACCGCCAGGGCAGCCCGCAGCCTGCTCCGGAGCCCGGCTGCTCCGGGCTCTGGCTGGTGGGTGGGAGGGGCTGGAGGGTCGCTGCCTTGGGCCGTGGGTGGACTCTGAGCGCTGCCCCGCCAGCCCCACCCTTTCCTGGCTGCCCTCGCCTCCTTCCCAGGTCACTCCAGACACGAGGACCCGGGACCTCACAACCCGGTTCCGCGGCTCCCTGGCTGTCGCGGCCCAGAGCAGGGCCCCTGGGCGGGGCTGTGGGGGGTCCTGAGGGATTGCTCGCTGTCCTTCCCACGGCTTAGCCACTTCGCATGTGTCCCAGGCCCTCGGCCCCAGGCGCACGGCTGGGCGCAATGGAGCAGGTTCCCCGGAGTCTTGGGGCCCCTCCGGAATCTGGCAGCTTCCGACGCGCGGAGTGAGTCCTGCCGCCTGAGGGGGCTGGACCTTGTGCTGGAGCGAGATGGGGCAGGGAGCTCACCGCCCGCCCCGGCCCCGCGGCCTCAGGCCAGGACGGGTGGAGCCCGCTCCCAGCGTGCCCTCCGCTGCAGCCCCGGCTCCACGACTGACGGGGTGGACGCCCCCAGCCTGCCCCTCAGTCTGCCAGAAGCAGGGGCCGTACCCCCTGCCTGGGCAGCTGCGGAGCCCGCTCGTGCCCTCCTCGGGGCCGCCATGGCCGCGGACACGCAGGGCATGCCCAGGGCCCGCCCCAGGCCTGGCGCACCCTAATGCCTCTGGGGGCTCTGGGAGGAGCTTCCCCGACTGGGGCATCCACGGGGTGATGGCCTATCAGATCCTGGACTTCCACAGAGCCCAGATTGAGGCAGCAGGAACCCTGGCACAGCCCTGCTCTGAGGCCTGTCAGCGCTACCAGGACCCTGGAGGAGCGGCCAAGCCCTGGCCTCCCACAAGCGCCCCACCCCGACCTCGGAGCCTCAGTTTCCAGTCTGTGGAACTGAGACCTCAACTGTGGTGGGGACAGGATAACCCTGGGACAGTGCCAGCCAGTCCACCTGCCATCCCTCCCCCGTTAGGCCAAGTGCCCTTGGGGAAGTGGCACCCAGAACATGGAAGAGGTGGGGTTGGGGTTGGAGGGTGGCATTCAAACCTCTGGAACCTTCTACAAAACCCAGGCTCACACTGGGGCGGGGTTTGGGACCCAGCGTGCCCACCCCAGGCTGTGGAAGGCTCTGAGGGCAGGCCCCAGGGGGTCGGCTGGAGTCAGGGGCAGGCTCCTCCCCGGGCAGTGAGTCTAGACGCTGCTGGGCCACCTGGGCCTGGAGAAAGACCGAAGTCTGCTCGGTTCGTCACAGGGACATCTGGGTCGCCACTGCAGGAGCCACCCCCTGAGGTGGGGCCCAGGGGCAGGGAGGAGGAAGTGCCCTGCTGCCCGGGTGTCACCCTGTGGTCACACACACCTCCCTGGCCAGTCCCCCAGGCCTGGGTCTGCCAGACCGTGCGGATCAGTTTGAGGCTGAAAATCAAAGATCACTTTTGTGCTCTTGCGGGTCTGTAAACCTTGGAACGGGAGACTTATGGAGAGGGGCTGTTTCTCTCCTTGCTCTCAGGGAGCCTTCCTACCTGCCTGTTTCACGGACCCGGACAGGTACTCAGAACGGGCCTGCCCAGGGGACCCAGCTCCCCCGTGGTTGTAGCACAGACTCTCAGCATCCTCCAGGCTCCTGTCCCCTGGCCCCCCTCACCCCAGGGGCCCCAGGGGACAGAACCCCTGTTTATCTGGGCATTTGCAGCTTGGAATTAAGGTACTTCCCAGGTTCCCTTACACACAGGTGTGGCCATGTGACTAAGTTTTGAGACCTGGGTGTAAACAAAGTGCTTGATGTCAGCAAGGGTCCTTAAAGGGGCCAGGCACACCCTGCTCCCCTTTCCTCTCCCTGCTGCCAGTAATGCAGATACAATGGCAGGAGCTTCAGCAGCCATATTGGAACCACAAGGTCATCTTGGAAATAAATCTATGCACGGTAGGCCACAGGACAGAAGGAAGCAGGGTCCTGACCCTGGGACACTGCTCGCTACACAAGCCTTGGCCACCCCTAAACATCCTGAGCGTGAGAGAAAACTAAACTTGTATCTTGTCCAAACCAAGGTTATCTGGGGTTTTCTGCTGCGTCTATTTGAACCCGTCCAATGCTCCTCTCACTCTTCCCAGGGTGTCTTCCCAGGAGGCCCAACGAGGGACAAGGTCTTGGTGCACCTTGACCTTTGGGATCCTGGGGTTCAGAAGCTCAACAACAACAAATCCTTTCTTAGCCTAGAGGAGCTCCAGGTGAAAGGAAGGGGTGGGGCCCCCCACTGCTCAGCCTCCCCTCATGGGGCCCAAGCCCCTGAGCACACAGAGCCTCTGCCAGGGCTGAATTCTCAGAAGCACCTCCGTGCCCGCCCCCGCTTTGCCCTGGGTGGCTGGGCCCAGCCCCCTGGGTGTCAGGCAGACCAACTGGTGGAATGCTGCAGGTGTCTCAGCTTGGGAAGCTTGGGCAGCCTGTCCATCACCCCCGGCATCCCAGGCTCCAGGGACTCAGGGCGTAGCTGCCTCCCTCCCCAAGCCCTCCTCACTCTGTGGGGATAGGTCCCACATCTCTACAAGATGCTGGCTGGCAATGGCTGGGCAGCTGGAATCCGGCTCAAGCCCAGAGGAGCCAGGGGCTAGAGCCACGGCCCCTGCCAGGCCCTGCCTTTCTTTCCGGCCAAATGGGTCCCTGGCCACTTGGCTTTGGTGCTCCCTTCTGTCGAGTGGGCAGCGGCACCTGGCGCCCTGCCCGCCCCCACACTGCTCTGAGGCTCTGAGTTAACAGCAGACGATCAGGACTCTGGGGCAAGGGGCTGGCATTCATGCTGCCAACCTGGGGTCCTGGTGGGGCTGGGGGACCTGGGGGGCAGCCACAAATGACACCCTTGCTGACCCATTCCAGGGGACCCATCCCTCCTCTGGGTGTGTCATCAGGAGGCATGTCACATATGACATTGTTGCTTTGTCCCCAAAGCAGCAGATGGAGCACAGCCTTCTCGAACTTTTCTGCCACCGCTTCCCTAATGGTGGAGGCCCGTGAGCTCGGACGATGGGCCTGCTGCTCCTAGAAAGCCCCTCGGTTCACCGGGAGCCCAGTGTGGGTGCTATGCTCTCCCCCAGCACAGGGAAACGCCTGGGTGACACCAAGGGCAGGGGTTACGCATTCACCTAACTCCCCGCCTCCCACCCCAAACTCTAGAGCTCACCTCAGGTGCTCCCCTGTGTCTGCACTGTGGCCGCTGACCCGCGCGCATGCACTCACAGTCCTGGCTGAGCAGCAACCAGCAGAACTGGCCGCGCCCAGCCTCCCCTCGAAGCTTCCAGGAAGGGAGCCTCAGTGGGGCCCCTGGGAGGCGTCCTTCTCCTTCTGGCAGGTTTGTCCGAGCGGGTGTGCGTGTAGCAGGTCCAGCGGACCCAGGCGACATTCAGGTCCCCTCCCCAGCTCTTGGCACTCTAACTTCAGGCTCCGCTTAGGCCTGGTGGGCCCCGCGTCCAAGCCTCCCCAGCCACTGGGATCCTGAGTTTCCCCACTGGCCACTGTGATGTCCCCTTGCAGGTGACTGGAGTGCCGGATGTCACTCGGCAGTCTCAGGGCCTCCTGGGTGAGGCTGTTCTGGCTTGGCCGGAGCCACGGTTAGCCCACCCAGGAGACGCAGGCTTCTCTCTGGTTGTAGGTTGGCTCTGTGCCTGGGTCCTGGTGCACACGGGCTCCTAGGTGCATGCAGGAGTTTCGTTTTCAAAAATGGTGGTAAAATATCCCTAACACAATATCTACTACCTTAACCTTCTTTAAATGCCCAGTTCGGTGGCACTAAGTACATTCACACGGTTCTGCAACTGCCACCTCCATCCATCTCCAGAACTCTTGTCATCTTGTCCACCAGAAACTCTGTCCCCAACAAACACTGGTGTCCTCGCCGCCCCCCGCCCGGCATCCACCACCATTCCACTTCCCGTCTCTGTGAATGTGACTACTGTGGGTGCACACAGAGTTTGTCTTTTGTGGTTGGCTTATTTCATTTAGCATGATGTCCTCAAGTTCCTCCATATTGTAGGATGTGCCAGAATTTCCTTTTTAAAAAAAACATCTATTTGTTGTTTCACTTATTTTTATGTATTGATTTTAGAGAGAGAGGAAGGGAGAGAGAGAAACATCGATTTGCTGTTCCACCTATGGATGCGTTCATTGGTTGATTCTTGCATGTGTCCTGACCTGGGATGGAGCCTGCAACCTTGGCGCATTAGGACGTGGCTCTAACCAAGCGAGCTACCGGGCCAGGACCCTCCTCCCCTTTTAAGGCTCACATTCTGTTGTATGACCAATCCATTCATCTGTGGATAGACGCGGTTTCCCCCTTCTGGCTGCCGTGGATTACGCTGCTGTAAACATGGGTGTGCAGACGAGGAGCATCCTTTTGATGGTTGTGAGTTCACTTTAACACATGTTCAGGCGAACTAGAAATACACCGTGGCTCACAAGCCTGACTGCTGGAACAGCTTAAGTGATGTGGGTGGTTTAACCGCAGACGTTGGGGCTGACCGAGAAGGTGTGAGAGTGAGTGTGAGCAAGTCCGAGCTGGGGCGGGGGTGGGGGCGGAGTCCGGCCTCGGCCCCTGTGGTTCCTCTCCGAGGCCCTCAGCCTCCGTGGGCAGTGACCCAGGTCTGGGTCCGGTTTGGGTCGGGACCCCAGGAAGGCATCGGGTGGGCCCTGCTCTCCCTGGCCGCCCCTGGAAGGTCACTGATCAGTCACAGATGGGCGCTGCTCAGTCGGCTGTTCGTACTCGGTCCTGTCCCCGGTGTGCGACAACTCACGTGGGGCCGTGGAGGGGGGCAGGTATCCCCGCCGTCTGCACAGCCTTGTGGCTGCGGGAGCCGGGGCCTGGGCAACGGCGGGTTTACTACCGCCCCCTAGTGGTCCGATGGGGGCTGCTGGGAGAGGCCTGGAGGACCCCCAGCAGGCCTGAGGGTGAAGGTCAAGGTCCAAGCTGCTTGTCCTCTATGCCCCAAGCTGGATAACCACGAAGAGCGGGAGCTGTGTTGGGGAGCAGTCCCGCCCCCCGCCCCCCGGGCTGAGACCCGCTGGCACCTCTTCCCCTAACGAGGCAGCTGGGCCTTTGTGCTCGGGGGAGTTGGTCGGTTGGTGGGGCAAGGGTGTGGGGACACCCGGGAGCTTCCCGGAAGCTGCTCAATGCTCCTCCCAGCATCCCCTATCACTGAGGGGCCCCAACAGGGAGGATGTCAGCTTCCGTGCCTTTCCTGACCTGGCCCCGGATTCACAGTCCGGTACCCTGCCCACTGGCTCCGGCTCCAGCGGGGGATGGGCGGCAGGGCTGGGGATCTCCCGCCGGGCGCACCCTCGGTCAGCCTCTCCCCGTGCACCGTCCCGCCCTGAAGCGCCTTCGGCGCCAGTCCCACCGCAGCCGAGCAGGTCCCTGGCTGTGCTGCACTAATTGCAGGCTCCGCGGCGGCGGCTGGGCGCGGCCTCCCCTGGGCCCGCAGCTTGTTATTGGAAGGAGCCTGATTCCCCGAGTTTGGAGAAGTCAGGCTTTGGGGGTTGGACTTGTGGTTTGGAGCATTTATCATTCAAAACACGCCCCCCTTGCTCACGGAAGTTTTCTGTAAACAATTCACAAGGTGCCCCGCATCACCCGGGCCGAGCCCTTCTGGGGCTCCCTGAGCAGAGGGTTCGGGATCCCAACACTACACAGGCCCCAAGACTTTGGAGCCGACAGCTGCAAGGCTCGGGGCTGCCCCAGCACTGCTCGGCTCCCCTCCTCCCTCCCCCCTCCCTCCGGCTTTATTGATGTGGAATTTATATACCATCAAGTTGCCCGCTGTTAAGGGCACACACCACAATGCCTTTTGGTCGCTTTACACAGTTGGGTGACTGCCCCAGCCCTTGCCACCGCCCAGCTGCTGTGTGTGTGTGTGTGTGGATTTGATTTCTCCATGCATTCCCTGCAGATGGAATCAGGCAGTATATAGCCATTTGTGTTTGGTTTCTTGCTTCACTTGCTCGTATCCAAAAGGCGGGGAGCGACAGTTTCTTTTGAAACGGGAAAAGCTGGCGTTCCTGCTGCCTGTCACTACCAGACCCAATAAGCAGAGACAGGGATTGAATCTTCATGGCCCTCGATCCCAGAAGACGGTGGGTTTGGCCCCTAACAGACCGTCTTACATTTCACTTTAAACCGACCCTTTTTATAAGAACAAAGTGTAGGTCAGGGGTTTAGAGTTCAGGGAAAAGGTTAATCAGATAAAAGCCGCAGCATTCTGTCATCTGTGTCCTGGGTGGTGGTGGGCATCTCCCGGGGGAGCACAGTGGCTCAGATACCATCTTCTCTGCTTGCAGTCCTCCCAAGGGAGGCACAAAGGAGGAACTGCTTATGGTCTCCTGGAGTCAGGGCGGGTCCTACCTTCAGTTCCCGGAACAATAGCTTTTCGCAGGCATAGATGACTAAGCTTATGAGTGATTGCCTCAACTAACATTTTCCAACTTGAGTCCCCTGTCTCTTTCTCTTAAAAAATGTTTATTGCGATAAGAGTGCATCTTGAGACTGACCCTCTTAGCACCGAGGTGAGTGCGCGATTCATTCCTGCTGACTGCAGGCGTGTTTGGGGCTCGCCCCTGCCGTGGCGTGCACCCGCACGGCCTCCCTTTCTACTCTGAGTGATTTCCACGTACTGTTCACTGTTGCAGACACGCGGACGTGGCTCCGTCCTCACTGTTAGGGATAAAGCGGCTGTGAATGTGTGGCACAGGTCTCCTGGGGGTGTCGCCCTTGCTCTGGGGTCGATCCCTATGATGGAATTGCTGGGTCACCTGGTGAGTTTGAGAAACGGCTGAACTGGTTTCCAAAGTGGTCACAGCACATGCCCTCCCCACCCCACCCCACCCTGGGCACAAGGGCTCCAGTCGCTCCACAGGCTTGTCAACAGTGCAGGGCAGGAGGGGGGGTCTTTTTAACCCTGACATCCCAGTAGGTGTGAAGTGGCACTTCACGGCTCTCTCTTGCACTTCCCTGCTGACAGGACGGGCGCTGCTGCGCGTGCTTATTGGCCATGCGCACGCCTTGTGCGGTGGAGCCCCGCCTCCAATTTTTCGCCCCGTTAAAAACTGAGTTGTGTGTTTTAGGAGTGGTTCAAAGAACTCTTGATATATTCTGGATATGTGACTTACAAATATTTTATCTCAGTGGTTTATCTTTTCATTTAATCAATGGTATTGTTTGAAGTGCAAATGTTTTTAATTTCAATAAAGTCCAATTTATGAATTTTTACCTTCAATGAAAACATACCTAAGACCTCCCTGCCTAACCCAAGGTCATGAACATCATCTCGAATTGAGTTTTCCTGCACCCCCCCACCCCCCTGCTTCTTCAGCCTCTTGGTTCCATGCCTCAGCTTTTTCTCCTCCCACTCAGCACCCCCCGCTTTCGCAGTGTTTATTTTTTTAAATTCCCAAATCAGATCACATTCCACCAGGTCAGGGATGTTTCTGATGAGTCACCGGTGAGCCCCAAGGTCCTTGAGCAGTGCCTGGCAGGGGGTGCCAAGCAGGTGCCGAGGGGGTATGTGCTGGGTTGGGTCGTACCACTCTGCTGGCGTTTCTGCACTGTGGTTGGACAAAGTCCAGCCTCACCGTCCCACCACGGTCTGGCCCTGCCCACCCTGCCCCGTGGTCATCTCGCTAACCCTCACGTGTGTTAAGTTCATTCCCATCTCAAGGCCTCTGCTTTAGCTGGTCCCCTGCCTGCAATTCGCCTTCCCCTGTTCTCCCCAAGCCTGGCTCCTTCTGTGGGTCAGAGCTTAGCCTACACAGCACCTCCTCTGAGAAGCCTTCCTTGACCACCTCGTCTAAAGCAGCTGCCCCAAACCCCACGGCCCATCACACTATAACATTACCCTGGTTTTGCTGTCCACAGAGCACTGATCTGTCAGACATCTTTCCAGTTTCTGTGTTTGTTAGTGGTCGGTTATCCTGCAGCCTGCGCAGTGGGAATCGGGAAGGGGACAGCCCTGGCTGGGCAGCTCACCTGGTTAGAGCATCGTCCCGATACACCAAGGTTGTGGGTTTGATCCCTGGGCAGGGCACCTACAAGGAGCAACCAATGAAGGCATCGATCAGTGGAACAACAAATTGATATTTCTCTCTCTTTGAAATCCTAAATAGAAAATTTTAAAAAATTAAAGGAGGAGAACAGAGTTCCCAGCCCCTTTGGCCAAGTTTTTCTTCCTTCAGGAAACATCCTTGGTTATTACTGCCCCTGAAGCTCCCCTGTCCCATCTTCATTCCTTCCCCACTGTGGTCAGCTGGAACTTTGGTGGCTCCTAAGGAACTATGCTCCCTGGCAGTCAGGTGCTTCTGAGGTCTCCTTCCACACTGAGCCTGGACGGGGCCATGCCACTCATTCTGTCCAATAAGAGACCGGCAAGTGTGAGGGAAGTGGAGGTTGGGTACGAGCTTCTATACCAGGCCTTGCCTTCCGTGGAACCTGGCTGCCACGCAGCGAAGAAGCCCAAGTCGGCCGTGTGGAAAGGCCATGTACCTGGGGTGACAGCCCACACTGGCACCAGCCGAGCTCCCAGGTGACAGTTGACCTCAACAGCAGCCATGTGGGTGAAGCCACCTTGGACGTATCCCCACTAACTGGACCTGCCCAGGTGATCTCAGCAGGGGCAGCGAATGTCCGCTGCTCTGGCCCCTCCTGCCCCTTGCAGCAGAACTGTCCAGTCAGTCACAGAACTGGGAAGTGAGACGTGCTTGCCGTGTGAAGCCTCTGTCGTGGGTTTGTTAACAGCGGCAGGCAGCTGGCACACGTGTGGGAGTATTGCAGGTCTCTCAGGATTCACTGGCTTAACTGCCGCACCCACCCGCTTTCCCCTTCCAGTCCATCACCTTCAAGGTGGGCAGTTTGCCTAATCCCCCTCCTCGTTGGGGCCAACAAGCCCCTCCCCTGCCTATCTGTCTGCTCACCAGTCCAGTGCTCCCTCCAGGGGGCACCAGGGGCACTCAGGACTTGAGTGACGTCTGGCAGGGCCCTTCCAGCCCCCCAGGGCCTCAGCTCCCCCTTGGACAGGAGGGGGACGCCTGGAGTGAGGGAAGGCCCCCCAGGGAGCCCTGCCCCCCACCCAGACTGCACTGAATCCTCAGTGGGCTCCACGTGGCATGTCCTGGGGGTGAGGGTCCCTGCAGGGGGAGCAGAGGGCAGGCTTGGACACAGGGACACTTGGGGGTGGCGCAGCAGCAGGTCACAAAGGCAGGCTAGGCTCCTGCCCAGCCCCTCCCCAGCTGCGGGCCTGTGGCCGGCTCCTCGGACCCTTTGGTCTCAGTGTCTGCGTCTGTAAAACGGACCAATGTGCTGACCCCTGGCCTGGCCAGCACTTGGGAGCCCCATACAAGTGCCCGGCGAGGGGCCCTTAGGCTGACTGCAGGAGCAGGCCAGCAGGGTAGCCGGCATTCTGGGCGGAGTCCCCCTGGGGCAGGTAGGGCTGTACGCAGGGCTGGGCCTGGGGCAAGACCAAGGACATGTGGGGCTGGGCCAAGGGCCACTGTGGAGGGCAGGCCCTGGGAGGGCAGAGGCGGGGTTGGGGGCTTGCATCTGTCTCCCAATGGGGGCAGGGGACACAAGCGTCCCCCACTTCAAAGCCTGGGAAACTGAAGATCCCCTTGGCCTGTTCCCCTCGGGGAGCGCAGCCCTTCCCACTCTGTGCTCTGCTGGGTCTGCGGGAAGAGGGGTGCGAGCAGTCCCAGGAGCTGCCGAGTGGCTACGGTTCGGGGGCAGGCAGGCAGGCTCATGGCTGGTTCAGGGAGGAGAGGAAGTGGCGCAGGGCCCGGAGTGGGAACAGGGCTTCGGAAGCCACCGCAAAGGCTCACAGCGGTCCTGCTTCCCTGAAGACCTGGCCCTGCAGGCTTCCTGGGCCACGTGACCGACCTCCGGCTGTGAGGACGCGCCTGGCCGCCAGGGGGCGGCGTCGGCCCGCATTGGGCAGCCAGTGGCTGGGGTGCGACTGGACACTGCCCGCCCCCCCCACCCAGCACATGCGGACCTGAGGCCAGACCCCCACCAGCCCTGGCAGGGCCTTGCCCCTTTGCCCCAGGCCTGCAGCGGTGACTGATAAAGGGACGCCTCCCTCCAAGCCCTGGACCCCAGGGATCCCACAAGCTGACTCCACCCATCCCCACACTTGCTATGGCCCCCTGTGGAGCAATTACTCCTCCCTGAACCTCGGTGTCCCCTCGTGTCACCTGAAAGTGCTCGTGAGGACGCCAGGACCAGGCCCCAATGGCTCCGGGGTCGTAGGCAGGGGTTCCTGAGCAGCTGCCACGTCCCCTCCTTCCACCGAAGCCCCCAGGCGGCCAGCGCCCGCTTCCACCCAGAAGCCAGATCTGTGTCCGGCAGGGTCCTACGTGGCAGGGGCCAGGACCTGGGCTGGGCCACTGTGAGGACCCCACCCCACCCCCACATTCAATACTCCTAGTGGCGGGCCCCTGACACAACAGGGACTATTCCTGTGCTTCAGGCGCCCTGCCCTCGGTGTACCCTGGCTTCCGCACCTGCCCACACTCCCAAGGCTGGCCAGGCCGGTGGGGCCGCTCCCTGACCTGCCCCACCAGTCCTGACCCCACCTGCCCAGTATGATTAACTAACTCCTGCTCCGCTTAGTCATCAGCTTTTATTTGGCACCTTCGATCGTCCCCCAGGGACAGGTAGGCCCCACCTGGTGGGCTGGCCCCGGAGAAACCCTCAGGAGGACAGGACCCTGTGCTAGGGACCCAGAGAGGCTGGGCAAGCTTTTTAGCCAGGTGATGCTTGCAATGAGGCCATGCAGACTTTGGGGACTGGTGGCTGGGGAGAGAGGACAGCATGGGCAAGGACCTGGAGGCCCTAAGGGCCAAGGCCAAGGTTCCCAGTAGACAGTGAAGGGTCCAGTCTTAAGGCAAACCAGGGGCTTGAGTCTGAGATGGGCAGCCAGCAGGACTCTGAGCAGAGGAGGGGCCGGGCTGACGGGATTTGACAGGATCCCTCAGGCTGCAGGAGGCGGGAGAGTCCACGGCAGCCTGGACCTGGGGAGTGGGCTGGAGCAGGGAGGGCAGGTGGGGTCAGGGTGGTTGGACACAGAGCCTTTGGGACCTGAGGGTTTGAGGGGTGCAGTGACTCCTCTTCCAGGGGACCTCTCCTGCCCACTCACCTCTGGTCCTCCCAGCAGGCTCCAGGGGCCCATTTGTTGAATAAATTAATGAGTGGAACTGCTCCGAGGTGCGGGCTGACCACTTCACTCCCGGGCCCAGGGTTGGAGGTACCTGCCAATGGGACCTGTCGCTTGGAAAACTTAGTTTAATCACACAAATGATATTTCAATGTGTGTCCCTTGTGAAAGAGTCAAACCACTAGAAGGGACAGAGTAAGACTCAAAGGGTCCCTTCCTCCTCTTTCCTGACTCTCTCCCCAGCAGACTAACTGCCAGCAACAGGTTAGTGCATGGCTTCCTGCATTTGTTAACACAGGTATGCTTTTTCTCGTAACATTTTCATGTTGAAACTTTTTTTCACTTGAAAAAAAGATTTTATTTATTTTTCAGAGGGGAAGGGAGGGAGGGAAACATCATTGTGATTGCCTCTTGCACACCCCTACTGGGGACCTGGCCGGCAATCCAGGAATGACTCGGAATGTGGCCCTTTGGTCTGCAGGCCCGCACTCAATCCATGGAGCCACACCAGCCAGGGCTGCATTTTTATAAAACTTTAAAAAATAGGCAAATGAACAAAACCACAGTCTTGAGCATTGTACATGGAGTGTGGCACTTGGGCAAGTGCTCATCTAGGACAAGACACCCACAAAAGAAATGGCTAGACTTGTACTTCCAGCCAAGATGGCGGCGTAGGCAGACACGACTTGCCCCATCGCACAGCCACAACAAAATTACAACTAAAACACAGAACAACCATTGCTCAGAACCGGCAGAAGTTGAGTTGAATGGAATTCTGACAGCCACGGAATTAAAGAAACCACATCCATCCAGACTGGTAGGAGGGGCACAGACACGGAACAGGCTGGTCCCACACCCACGTGTGGTAGATGAAGTTTCAGGAGGGCTATCGTGGTCCCAGCCCAGGGTGCTAGTGCCGGGAAGATAAGTCCCCACAACTTCTGGCTGCAAAAACCAGTGGAGATTGAGTCAGTGGAAGAAACTGCTGGAGCCCCAAGCAGCTCCTCTTAAAGAACCTACACACAGACTCACCTACTCGGACTCACTCCCTCTAGGCTCCGGCGCTGGGGTGGCAGCTTGAGAGGCACCAGTGGTGTGTAGGGGGAGGCTGAGGTGTCTGGCATCAAGGTGAGCAGAGGCCATTGTCCCTTTTCTGAGCCCCCCTCCCCCCACCTATCCAGCCATATCTGAGACTCCATCAACCTGGGTAACACTGTTTGACCTGCCTTGGAGATCCTCAGACCCCATCCCACCCAACTTACCGGCCAGTCCAAGCTGCTTTTCCGTACGAATGGCTAGTTTTGGCTCCTGCTTCACAACTTCCTAAATCAGGGGGGTCAAACTCATTTTCACTGGGGGCCACATCAGCCTCTCGGTTGCCTTCAAAGGGCCAAATGTAATTTTAGGACTGTATAAATGTAACTACTCCTTAGCAGTTCAGTGAGAGCTCACTGCCGGATAAACAAGGTGGAGGGCTGGATTCGGCTCGCGTGCCTTGTGTTTGCCACTTGAGTCCTAAATCCTCTCAAACGAGCAGCAGCTGGCCTCAGTGAGCCCCAGGCCTGGCACTAGCAGTGGCCAGCCTAGATTCACAGCTTGGCTTCTCCTGGGAATCTCTAAGCCCAGCACAAGCAGCAGCCACCTCAGATTGCTTTATAGCTCAGGTAGGGTGGCCCTGGGCAAAACACAGGTGGGGGCTGACCTTGGCCTGCACCATCAGGAAACCCCAGAACCAGTGCACCCAGTGGACAGCTACAGACCACTTTGGAGTAGCACCGCCCTGCCCCTACACAGCTGATCCTCCATGGAGGGCAGAGGTTGGCGGTCAGTGGTCCCAGCCAGTCCTTGCAGCTGCCTGGCCTGGGTAAATCCCTCCCATTGATCTGCCAACAGCAACCAAGGCTCAACTACAAGAGGAGGGTATACTCAGACCACACAAAGGGCGTACCTCGAGTACACAGCTTGGGTGATAGGGGAGGCTGTGCCACTGGGCCCTACAAGACACCTACCACATTAGGCCATGCTACCAAGACACAGACTCAAAGGACCTCTACCTAATACATAGGAAGAAAATATAGGGAGGCCGCCAAAATGATGAGACAGAACAACATGGCCCAAATGAATGAACAGATCAAAACTCCAGAAAAAGAACTAAATGAAATGGAGATAGCCAACCAGATGCAGAGTTCAAAACACTGGTTAGAAGGATGTTTAAGAAATGTAATAAGTACTTCAACAGCATAAAAAAGATCCAGTCAGAAATGAAGGATTCACTAATTGAAATAAAGAACAATTTACAGGGAATCTACAGTAGACTGGATGAAGGCGAGAATCAAATCAATGATTTGGAACATAAGGAAGCAAGAAACCATCGGTCAGAACAACAAGAATAAAAGCGAATCCAAAGAAATGAGGACAGTATAAGCAGCCTCTGGGACAACTTCAAGAGGTCCAGCATTCACATCACAGGGGTGCCAGAAGGAGAAGAGAAAGAGCAAGAAACTGGAAATAGCCCTGGCTGGTGTGGCTCAGTGGAGTGAGCACCGGCCTGCAAACCAAAGAGTCTCCAGTTGGATTCCCAGTCAGGGCACGTGCCTGGGTTGTGGGCCAGGTCCCCAGTAGGGGGCACGTGAGAGGCAACCACACATTGATGTTTCTCTCTCTCTCTTTCTCCCTTCCTTCCCCTCTAAAAGTGAATAAATAAAATCTTAAAAACAAAAAAAGAAAGAAATTGGAAATCTATTTGAAAACTAATTAAAGAAAACGTCCCTAATTTGGTGAAAGAAATAGACATGCAAGTCCAAGAAGCACAGAGAGTCCCAAACACGTTGGACCCAAAGGGGCCCACCCCAAGTCACATCATAAGTAAAATGCCAAAGGTTACAGATAAAGAGATGGGAGGGGGGTGACAGCTGAGGGGGTTAAGAAGTACAAACAGATAGTTACAGAATAGCCATGGGGATGTAAAGACAGCATAGGAAAAGGAGCAGCCAAAGAATTTACATGTATGATCCATGAACATAAACAATGGTGGGGGGACAGCCTGAGGGAGTGGGGGGTGCTGGGTGGAGGGAGCAAAGGGGGAAAAATCAGGACAACTGTAATAGCATAATCAATGAAATGTAATTTAAAAAAATTGGGGGACCCAAAAGTGTACGAGCACTGTCCCCGCTGCTGGGGCCTCCCGAGGTGCCCTGTGCCCGGCATGAGAGGGAGGCCTGGTTCCTGCCTCACCAGCACACGTGGTGTCAGTCTCCCCAGTTCTGGCCAATAGGCAAAGCAAGAGCTTGTACATTTGCTGATTCCCTGCAAAGCTGAATACTGTCCTGTGTTTTCCTTGGCCAGTACATGAATTGCCTGTTGGTGTCCCTGGCCTACTTTCCAGTTAATCTTTCTAACCGTGTGGCAGGAACCCCCTACACGTTCTCAATGTCACTCCTCTGCTCTGTGGGACTCTTTGGCTCCTAGGATGTCCCAATGTTCAACTAGTTTCATTGTCTTTGGTCTGTACCAGTCCCTCAAACTGGTACAGGGACTGGTCCCTGAAAGACCAGTTAGGTGGGGGTGCAGGCCGGTGGGAAGAGCTGGGCCAAGGACAGGTGAGGACCAGGTCTGCCCTCCTGGAGGGAAGCTGCAGGGGTCAGGAGCAGACCCCTGGGGGCCAGGTGGCTTTTGTCCTGGTCCAACCTGGTGGGGGATGGGCAGGTGGTAGGATGTCTCACCTGGTCCTGTCTACTTCCCATACTGGCCTTGCCCAGTCCTGCCCCGGATGGACCACCTTCCTTTTGAGATCCAAAAATCCACCTGCTGATTTGACAGTTAAGAGGCTGGAGCTCAGACAGGTGGAGTCCCCCAGCCTGAGTCCCACAGCTGCTGAGTAGCTGACTGGACCCAATGTGTCCCACACCAAGGTACCAGGCAGGCCGCTCCTGGGCCCGGCCACCTGCTGCACCCCCACACGGATGACAGGCTCTGCGGGCCCTGCAGGGGCAGCTGGTGCTCAGGCCAGGGAGGATCTCCAAGTGGTCGGGTAACGAACCCCTCTCCTCAAGCTTTGTCCTCGACCCCTGGTCACTCGGGGATGACCTTGAAAATAGAAGCCATCAGAATACTCTGCAGACTCACCTCCCCCTGGGCCCTCCCCTGCATCCATGCCCAACACTCAGCCCCCCAGGAAGAAGTATCTATGCCCCCAGCCCCCTCCCCCCCGGCGGGGGGAGCCCATCCCTGCTGGCCTCCTCAAGGTCATTGGTCCAACAGGTCTTTCCTGCATCATCAGCGGTTTGGTCCATCAGTGGGCCACATGCATGGACACACACAGCATACTGCACACACACAGGCACGCACAGGAGGCTGCCCACACCTGAAGGGCGCATGCTCATGTGTCTCCACGTGACACGCAAACTGTGCACACAGATGCACACGTGTGTTAGTCCCACTCCAGCGTTCTGTAACCCTCTTACTCTCCAGGCCCCAAACAGCTCTCTCCAGTCCCCCGCACCGGTTCTCTCCAGAACCAAGCCCTTTCCAAAGAGGCTCCCCCTGCACAGGAGCTAGTGAGCGGCCTCTGCCCCCTTGGTCATCAGGGCCTGGGCAGGGTGGTCGTCCCCCCAAGGCCTCCTTAACCTCCCTGGGGATTCTTCCCCTCCACCCTACCTCCCTGAGGGAACCTGCACTCCTTACCCCGCACCCCCCACTCACCTGGGCACGGACCCCACGAGCTGTGGGCAGGGATGGGCATAGCAGCACGGTTGGCCATGCACTTGCTGGGCAAGGGGGACAGTTTCCGCCAGCGGAGGACTTCAGCTGAGACTGTGCGTGACCCAGAGTGGCACGTGCCCCAGAGGATGAGTCTACGGGTGACCTAGGGTGAAAAAGACAAGCTGCTGAGAGTGAGCATGACTGCCACCATGACGGAGAGCACTACGATGTCGGCAGCCACCGTGGGAAACACCCAGGCATTGAATAGGACACAACTCACTGAGTTCCACACCCCCCCCCACTCCATGTCCTCAGGGAAAACCCAAGCTCCTCACCCTGTGTGATTTGCCCTGACTGACCTTTGCCACCTCCCGCTGCCACTCCCAGACCTTTGCTCCAGCTATGCACCGGGCCAAGGTGCCCTCTCCTCCCCACCTGGTCTTTCTAATGAAGTCCACGTCCACTGCAGCCTTCCAAGCAGCAGAGGAAGAGGGGCAGATGTGACTTTTAGGGAGAGGCTTTTGGGAAACCCAGCAAGGAGGGCTAGTGGAAGGGAGGAGGAGGAGGAGGCCGCCAATGGATGGAGGGAGACCTGTCCCGAGGGCAGCTGAATACCCTGGCACCTGCAGCAATGCCCTTTCACCCTCATTCCACGGGGGGCCATGGACACACCTGAGGTCTCCATTGCGGCCCTGCAGGAACAGCATGGCACCAGCGGAGCAGGCCGGCTGTGGTCTTGAGCGTTCGCCCGAGCCACCACCTTCCTAGGATATGCCCCAGGGCCTGGTGCTCCCCCAGGCCAAGTGTCAACCCAAGGACCTCCATGGATCGTACTCAGAGACCCCCAGAACAGGACAGCTGGCCGGCGAGGAAGTGTAGGGAAACTGACACCTGGTTAGGGGAGGACACTAAAGCCAAGGTGATGCAGAAACGGAGCCTAGCCTGCCAGGTAAATGCTCCCCGCACGCAGTCCCCACCTGACTCACGCCCTAGTACATGATGGTGGTCACAGGCCCTGTGAGGTAAGGTGTGGGCCTGCAAGGCCACAGTGCACTGGGGTGATGCAGAGTTTGGGGCTGGGCTATCTGGCTGGGTCTCAGCATCACCTGATTTGCACATGCGGTGCCCAAACCTTGGATCCCTTGTGGGGAGGCTGGGGCCCATTCCACCACAAATGGCTGCTCCTCACTTGGAGGGCACCTTCCTGAGCCCCGATTTCAGGGCAGGAATTGGGGGGTCATAATTCCTAGCACCCATGTGACATGAGAAAACGAAGTGAAAGCGGCACGCTTAGCACAGAAACTGCATACAGCAGGCGCTTATGACTTGCTGTCTGTAGCCATTCATCCATTCCCTAAGCTGGGGCTCCTGTGTTCCTACCCTGCCGGACAGAACGAGGGTCAGGGCCCTTAGGAGTCACAGCTCCTGCATTTTGACCCCTCCTTGTACAGACGGTTTTCCTCAAGGTCACAGACGGTCAATGCAAAGGGGACTTGGAATACGACTCCTAGGGTGACAAGGAGAATCCCGGTCCGCGGACCCGGGGCACGTAGGAGCGCGCCCAGACTCTCACCCAGCGGCGGCGCGGCAAGGGGGGGGGGCCAGACGCGCTTCCTGGCCCGGGCGGCCCGCAGCCCGGGGCCTTTCCTCGACGCTGTTCGCGTTTCCGGAAGCCCCGCCCCGCAGCGCGCCCGCAAGTTTCTCCGAACTTTTCCGCGGGTCCCGCCGGGCGCCCCGCCCCCCGGCCTGTGACGTAACAATGGTGCAGCACGGAGGCCAATGGACGGCGCCCGGGGCCGGCAGCGCGGGCCAATGGCGGCTGCGGACGGTCCCGCGGTCCTGCCCGGCCGGGGCCGCACTGCGCCGCCCGCTGCCCGCTGCCCGCCCGCCGCCGCCGCCTGCACCGCCGCCCAGCGATCGGCTTGCGGCGGTTCAGAGCGCGGCTGCGGCGGGAGCGGGCGGCGGCGGCTCCTTCCCGTCAGTCCTGGGACCTTCGCCTCCGCGCCTACCTGCGGAGGGACAGCGCGCGCTTCGGCCCTCAGCGGGGACGTCAGACCCGCGGCCCCGCCGCCCCCCACGGTGAGTCCCCCTCATCTAGCTCTCAGCCCCAGCCCCGGGCGCTCTGCCCTGGCCGCCGCCCCCCTCACGCCCCCTGGGCACACGCACCCGCAGGTGCAGCCCTCGCTGCGCTCACTGCCGGCCCACAGACACGCTGGCCTCGTTCACGGCGCCCCGAGGTCCCCGGTGCCTCCGGGAGGGGATCGGGAGGAGCGGACGGGAGGCCCGGGACGCGGCACCCAGCCCTCGCCAGCCCAATCCCCCCAGTCACCCAGCCGCGGCCGTGACTCAGTGCCCAGTGACGTGGGGCGGCCCAACTTTACGTAACCCGCCCGGCGCCCCACGACGTCCACACTGGGTACACCTGGGGCGCAGAGGCCCAGGCGTGGGGGGTTGCTCTAGTCATAGCACTCCCCAAAAGGGCGCTGTGACTGCAGCCCGCCCCCACCGCGCCCATCTCTGTAACTTAGTCACCCAGACCCTTTGTGTCCAAGGACTTCGCCTTGAGAGAAAGCAGAGGGTACCTGGGGCCGTGGTCCGAGGCCAGGGCTCAGGTTGAGGCCGGGGTCTCAGAGGGCAAGGTCAGGGCTCCCTGTGGGTTGGGGCACCCCAAGTGTGGAATGAGCCCAAAACGGGCAGCTGGAGATCCGGGTTGTAGGCCTGGCTCCACACAGACTTGCTGACTGATCTTGGACAAGCTTGTCCCTTGCTGGAAAGTGGGGTGACAGGCCTGCTTCGTCCAGTGGCAGGCAAGGTCAGGAGCGGTGGGCGACTTGGGATTCACAGGCTGTGGAGTGTGCCGCACACTAGTCTCTGTGCTGACTCCGCTCGCCAGCCTCCTCCCAGGAGCTGGAGGGGTGTGGACATCATGTAAACATCCCATTTGGGTGGAAGGCCAGAGTCCCATCTCCACCCCCAGACGCATCCTGCTGGGGTTCACACCGTGCATCCTCCTTCTTTCTGCAGATGAAGAAGCTGAGGCCCCGAGGATAGGCCCACGTCTGCAGAACTAGGTGAGCTCCGCGCAGGAACCAGGTGCCTGTGAGGCTAGAGTTCTGCCCGGGTCCTGTCTAGGGGTCCGCACCCGTGGCCCGGGATCAGATGACAGGGTCAAGGTTAGGTAGGGCTGGGACAGGTATTTGTCGTACAGAAGGGACTGGGCTCAGCGTGAGACGTGGGTGCAGTGTTCCGGCTCCTTACCTGCCCTTTTCTCTAGTTGGGGTTGGGCGTGCCTGGACCAGGTGGGAGGAGGGCCTCTTCCCCTGCTCCCGGGGCTGAAGGGGTGTGGTCTCGTCAGTGGGTGGGGCTGTGGGGGAGTCTGGGAAGGGCCTGTCCACAGGCCAGCGCAGCTAGATCCTGGGTGTGGGAGGCCGTTCAGGATCCCGGAGAGGAGGCAGCTGTGAGGAGTGACGGGAAGGGCCTGTCCGAGGCTGGTGGTAGGTCCACTGTTCCGACCCCGTGGGGACCTTTAAGGGGGGACCAGGAATCCCCTCTAAGGCCCTCCGGTTCCCCCAATTGAGCCCAGTGGTGGGGTCAGGGCCCAGATGCCTCACCACGGTCCCCTACGTCTGTAGGTGGTGGGCCGCAGTGCCCAAGCTGTGAGGCCAGGAGTCGCCTCTCTGCCAGCATGCCGTGGGACACTCAGCGGCCAGGGGGCGGTGCTATTGGTGGGCCCGAAGGCGGCAGCGCGGCACGCTCGCGGGCGCAGAAGCAGTGCCGGAAGTCCTCATTCGCCTTTTACCAAGCTGTGCGCGACCTACTACCTGTGTGGCTACTCGAGGACATGCGCGCCAGTGAGGCCTTCCACTGGGACGAGCGTGGGCGCGCCACCGCCTACTCGCCGTCCGAGGCCCTGCTCTACGCGCTCGTGCATGACCACCAGGCCTATGCCCACTACCTGCTGGCCACTTTCCCGAGGCGCGCGCTGGCACCGCCCAGCGCCGGGTTCCGCTGCTGTGCCGCGCCTGGGCCGCATGTGGCGCTGGCCGTGCGCTACAACCGTGTAGGCATCCTGCGCCGCATCCTGCGCACCGTGCGTGACTTTCCGGCAGAGGAGCGCGCACGCCTGCTCGACCGACGTGGCTGCAGCCGCGTGGAGGGCGGTGGCACGTCCCTGCACGTGGCCTGCGAGCTGGCCCGCCCAGAGTGCCTCTTTCTGCTGCTTGGCCATGGCGCATCGCCTGCTCTGCGTGATGGCGGCGGCCTCACACCACTGGAGTTGCTGCTGCGCCGGCTGGATCTGGACTCCGGGGCCACCACTGCCCCTGGGGTCGTACCCGCTGTACCTGGGGAGCCACGACAGCTCCGCCTGTTGCTGCTCGACTTGCTGGTGCTGTATGCCCCTGCAGGCACCGCCGGCCCGACCCGCTGCGAGCTGCTGGGCGACCGACCACGCTGGCAGCGGCTGCTGGGCGAAGACAAGTTCCAGTGGCTAGCAGGCCTGGCACCGCCCTCACTCTTCGTGCGTGCCATGCAGGTGCTGGTTGCGTCCATCTCGCCCTGCCGCTTCCCTGAGGCTCTGGATGAGCTGCCGCTGCCACCCTTCCTGCAGCCACTGGACCTCACAGGCAAAGGCTAGCCCACGGGGCACCCTGAGCACTGGATTTTCGGAGAATACTATTTTTCAGAGCGTTGTAACTAGCACTTTACATATATTGGTCTCTGTACATTGGAATCTGCCTGTTGTGTGCATGGGGGGCGGGGCCAGGGTGGTCAGGTAGGCCCCGGCTAGAGGATCCCTGGGTCTGGCTGGGCCCAGTGCTCCACCTCAGCGCAGAGCAGGGTTGAAGGATCACATGGCTCCCAAGAGCCAGGCCTTGACCTCAGCTTCCATCCCAGCTGGAGGAAGGTGAGGGCCAGCCTTCCACCTTGATCCAGAGTCTCCTGGGAGTGACAGCTGGCCAAGCAGAAGGAGAGGGTGGGCTCAGGGGTATGGGCTGACGCGTCTAAGCAGGACTGACAGCAGTGTCAAGGCCTGGAGGCCAAGAGCTAGCTCTCGGGTCTAGGGGGCTCTTGAAGCCATCAGCATGCCAGGCCTTGAGGCCGCCGTGGCCCCTGACCGATAGGGGGCAGAAAGCTGCTGTGTTGCAGGGGGCTGGTGTGGCGGTGGCTGGGCCTCCTGGGTTCTCCTGGCCCGCACTGGCACCTGCCCCTCCTTGGGTGTCAGTGTGACTGCTCCTGCCAAAGCTAGTCCACCCAGGCCTGGCCTTATCCCTGGGACCCCTTTTGCTGTCTCCTGAGAATGAGCAGGCATCTAGCCCAGGGTCTCCAGGCCCCAGTTGTGTGCCCCCTCAGGTGGAGTTAGGTTGGCTTTAGGCCTGCTCGCAGTTCGCCCTGGTCCCACCCCCCGTGGGTGTTAGTGCTTGTGGGTGGTGGGTGGCACATCACCCCGTGGGGAGCCCTCTTGTCCAGCCAGCAGAGCCGGTTTCTGCAGGAAGGTTCTGGAGGTGGAGGCTAGTTAGCAGGCACATCGTGACCCTTCGGGATCGAGGGGTCCTGCCCAAGGAGCCTGGGGGCCAGGAACAGTGGCCAGGCTGCACCACCCAGGCGTTCTGCTGGGCTGTGAAACCCAACCCGTGACTGCAGGGATTTGAGGCCACGATGTCCTGCCAGAAGCAGGGAGCTAAAGGTCTGTGTGGTGAAGAGTGACCAGTCTGGCTGGGGTGCCCACTGCCCACCCTGCCCCCAGTATCCCCGAGGGATCGTGCTTGGCCTGAGTGCCAAAGGGGCTTTGGGTGGTGGCCCATAGGCAGGAGGGCACAGAGGGGCCTGGGTAGCAGGAAGGTCTTGCCTGGGGGGGGCCTGGTGCTGGCCTGCACCTGCCACCTACTCTCAGGGTGACCTGGGACAAACCCTTATCTGGGGCTTCTGTGTCTCCATGTTTTTAAAGGGTTTTAGACCATTTCCAAGCTCCTTACCTGCCTTGAAATGGATGTAACCCCAGTTCCTGGGAAGTGTGGGGTGGTGGGTGCACAGCCCAGTGGCTGATCCTAGATTCCAAGTGGGAGTGAGGGACCCTCCCCTCCTGCTGTATATGTCCCGGGCCAGTTAAATAGCTTCTCTGAGCTGTGACTCTTGGGGGGAGTGGACACCCACATCTGCCAGCTTAAAACTTGGGGCATCGGGAGCCACTGGGTCTTCTAGGCAGTCCCAGGCCCTCACAGCCAGGGGTGCCATTGTGGGTGAGGGCACCTTTGCTTTGGAGGAGATGGAAAGTGCCCAGAGCCTCAGGTCCCAGTGGCTGCAGAGGCCGGGCCTGGGGAGGTGCTGGGGAACCCTCGGAGCCCTGCTGCCCGGTGCCTGGCAGAGGACCTGGGCCTGCAGATGTCTCCTGTCTCCCCAGCCCCAGCTCTGCCCTGTGAGGTTGGCGCAAGGCCCAGGACTAGGTCCTGTTCCACTTCCCCTCCAGGCCTACAGCTGCCCCTTTTGTGACAACCTCCTTTGAGCTCCCTAGGCTGGGGGTGGGGTGATGCAGGGGTTGGGGAGCTGTCCTGCCTGGAAGGGGGACAGGACACCTATTGTCAGGCCAGCAGTGGGTAGCACCTGGGCTGGTCCCAGCAAGAGAAATTGCGGGTACCATAGAAGTGGGGAAGGTCAGGGCCGAAGTGGTGTGGTTTGGATGGGGGTGAGCAGGGGTCTGCACCATCATTCACTAGGCGGCCTTGGGGCCATCTGAGGACCCCTTGGAGGGGTGAGAGGGCAGGAGGCTGGCAGTCAGGACATTAAGAGGTGGGTGGGACAGGGTGGGGTTGGCTAAAGGAGTCTGCACTGCTGAGAGCTGCAGGGAAGGCTGGGGGACGAGGCCAGGCCAGCGTCACAGCACTGTGACGCCGAGCAGGGCCTGATTCCTGGTGTGACTCCCACTGAGCCTCTCTGGGGACTGGTGCCTGGCTCTGTGACAGAAAGGTGCAGGGCGGATAAGAGTTATCTGCTGCTGGCCCTGGGAGGGAGGTGGGCCCCAGCTGGGCCTATCAGATTCCTGGGCCCTGCAGCCCCAGGAAGGGCAGCAAACACGGTCACCAAACAACGCCATCACCGCAATCACCCTGGCAATGAGCTCGGAGGACTGGGGACGCTGGGGTCGGCCAGGCCCAGCCTAAGGGCCCTTGGCAGACACCACCTCTGCTCCTGGCCCCTGGCAGGTGGTCTGGATGGTTTCTCAAAGGCCCCGCCCACAACAGGCCCACTTTTCTCTGTGGTGAAGGGCGCAGGTTCCGTCGCTCAGTTCACTGGTGCCTCCAGTCTCTCAAAGGAAAACCGACAGTGGCCGACACTGGCTACCCACGAGCCTCGGCCTGTTAGGGCTTGGGCCGGGATCCATACCCTAGATGCCTACTGGTATCGTGACCTCGTCCCCAGAGCTCAAAAAGGACACCACAGGACATCAAATACTGTAGCGGAGGCCTGGTGAGTGGATGGCCAGGAGGGCAGGGGAGCAAGGCCCCTGGCTGCCCCTCCTTTGGCCCCAATGAGGGCCCTGTGCCCGGCCTCCCTGCGCCGCCTTTGCAGGACACCCTCATTCCGAGGTTACCTTGGTTTTCCTGCCTTGATTTCCTCCCCTCTCCAGCCACTTTCCAGTCTTGTGTTGAGAGCAGTTAGCTGAGCTGCCCTAAGTCGAGTGCAGAACAAGGAGGCTTCCCCAGCGTCGGGAAGAGGCGACAGCGCCGCCAGGGGAAGGCCGCACAGCGTGTGGGCCTGTTTCAGGAGGAGAGAGTGACGGTGACGAAGCCCACCCTGCAGGGGCTGGGTCTGGCTATACTTTAAAATGGAGGCGCAGCTGGTGTGTGATAAATGCACAGACGTTGCGTGTGTAGTTTGAGGGGTTACGACAAATGTGTACACAAGAGTAGCCACCAGCCCCATCAAGACAGGTGAAGAGGGAGATTTATGGAGAGTTCTGTGCACTGAACACGCGCAGTGCCCTCAGGCTACGCAGAGGGCACCCCCCCCCACGGCTGCACAGACCTCGCTCGCTGCTCCTGCCCGCTGCGCGGCCTCCCACCGAAGAGGCGCCTGCAGGCCCCTGCCCGCTACCCAGCACACCCCGCTGGCGCTCCGGTGCATTTCCTCCCCGTTTTCCTATGTGCACACATACGTGCATTTTTGTCTGCATGGCTTTTACATACATGGCATTCGGTCACTACACAACTCATCATCTTTACATCTGCTGTCGTGTGCGCACCACCTCGTGTGATGAACGCTGTGAACGCGACTTTTAAGAAGCCTTTGGTGACTGTTCTGTGACAGCTGACACCGCTAGTGTCATGCCACGGAGCTGATGTTAGAGAGGGCCGAGCTTTTAAAACGCAAGTTTTATTTTCGGAATAAATAATACATTTACGTGGCTCAAAATTCACAAGATACAAAAAGGTACGTACCCCAGGCAATCAGTGCGACCCGCTGCTGGTGTGGTGAATGCGCTTGTTTGTGCGCCACCTGCGCCCCCAGACCATGAACCAAAATCCCGCCCCGTAAGAGGGCGGTGCGGACAGCCTGCGCGCCTGCACTCTCCGCTCCCATCTCTACGGTGGTCTCCAGAACCGCACCATCACCGCCACACCCGGAAGAGTCCACCTTCCTGCCCTGGAGCCCGGGGACAGGCCGCCCCTGGCCATGGTCAGGGAGCGTGGCGCGGTGGCGCTATGTCACCAGTAGACGCGCGAACGTGTTTCAGCGGGTCACAAAGAGAAACGAGGCCGCGCGCGCTATTCTGGAGGACAGGGGTTGGGGGGGGAGCGTGTGGGTTGGAAGGTTTTGCCGCTGCAGGACTCCCAGGGGCTTCCCCAGGACAGTGCCAATCGGGATCCCTACCCGCTGCCTGGGCCCTGCCACAGCCGCACCCTGCCCACCTGCATCTGAAGCTCTTCTGCAGTGAACCAGTGCTTAGGGGGTTCGTGCAACATCACGTCCCGTTTGTGATGGTATTTCCCCTTCTGGTTTTTGTGCGGTTTTTAATTTACAGCATTTTGACACTTTGAACAGAAATCTGTCTCCCTCTGGCTTTTTCCACCACTTTGTTTAGAAAGCCCTGCCATCCAGAAATCAGGTACCTTTTCCCCCCTGGCTTGGGATTCTTTAGTCTATTGAATGTTTACATTGTGCAAATAACTGAGCTATGGACACGGGCTGTGAAGTCACACTCCCATCCCCTCATCTCTGATGCTGCCCGCATCACACAACCTCCCCAGGGCCTAGCTGGGTGTGCCTGGTGTCACCGCCCAGGCTGGCCTCTGGCGTCACCCCTCCCCCAGGACCCCGAGGGCCTCATACAGCACAGGTCAGAGCTCCAGCACCCGGCTCCAGGCCGGGGCTCCCTGCGTCACGGTGAGCAGGTTCCTGGACCTCCGAGTCTCCGCAGGATAAAGGGCACACCCCCGGGGCCCTGGTGAGGACAGGAGGCTGCATGTGAGCACCCAGCAAAACGTCCCCCATGGCTGGGCGGCATTGGAGGGACACTGTTTTTAGAATTCCTCCCTGCCTGCCCCCAACATAAAAATCCCAGTGGGACTCTGACAGACTGGGCTAAACCCCTAACTCCCTCACGGAAGGACTGGTGTCTCACAGGGAGCTGACCCCTCCAACAGGGGTCTGGGGCAGCCTTCCTAGACTAGAGTCAGGTCTTCTTGAATGTCTTCTGCAAAGCTTGGCCATTTCTTTAAAGACTTTTTTTTTTTTAAACTGACTTTGAGAGAGAAACATTGACTTGTTTTCCACTTATGCACTCACTGGTCGATGCTTGTACAGGCCCTGACTGGGGATCGAACCACAACCTTGGTGCATCAGGACGGCGCTCCAACCAACTAGGCTACCCAGCCATGGCAGAGCTGGGCAGTGTCCCGACCTGAGTGTGACATTTCTTACTCAGCCATTCCTGGGGACGGTTGTCCTACAGTTACAGATGTGATCTTTCTTTGAATGCTGGGTTCCAGAGGGCATATCTGACATTTGGTTTTGTTTCTTGGAGGGAGACCTGGCCTCCGGGGTTTGAACTCCTCCAAAGCCTGTTGGCAGTGGCCCGGCCTCAGGGGGCCCCAGGGGGGAATGACCCTGTACTCCGCCCTCAGGAGTGACCAGGGTGGACAGTGGCCTCTGGGGTGACCCTGTCTGCAGCACTGCCGCCCTGGGCAGGCTGGGGCGCGTGTAAACGTGGAGGTCACATGATCACACGCACCGCACTTTCCGGGCAGCAGGTCTGGTTGGCAGGTTCTTCCCAGACAGGCGGGCACGTTGGCCTCCATGAGTGCCTTTGGAGGGCACCTTGTCATGGCTTGCAAAAAGTCTAGTTTATCACACTGTCTCACAGCACAACTAAAAATTAAAACCAGCCCTGGCTGGGGCAGCTCAGTGGATCGAGCGCCAGCCTGCAAACCAAAGGGTCACTGGTTCGATTCCCAGTTAGAGCACATGCCTGGGTTGCAGGCCAGGTCCCCAGTGGTGTCATGTGAGAGGCAACCACACATTGATGTTTCTCTCCCTCTTCCTCCCCCCTTTCCCTCTCTCTTAAAAATAAATAAAGTATTAAAAAGAAAAAAAAAACCCAAACCACCGTACACAGCACTGGAGCTGACAGTGGTTTAGCTGCATTGAACTGGACACGGAGGCCCCGTGGGTTAGGGAGGGCTCGGCGCTGAGGGGTGGGGGCAAGGCACACCGTGTGCAGCCAAGGCGCCACAGTCACCTGGTGGCCTCTGCTGTCCCCAAACTGTGAGAGAAGGGTTCTGTCAAGATGAAGTGTGTTGCCAAGTCTGGGATCAGTGTCTTGTCCTCACTGAGGCCTGGAAGACCCTTGTCTTCACAGCCCGCTGGCCCGTCATCGCTTTCCACCTGTGGCCTAGGGGCCGACGTACTTGCTTAGAAAAGAGTGGCCTAGCAGGGCTGGGCTGGGCCCTGGGTGGGCTGCAGACTCTGCCTCGCAGCTGCTTCCAGGAGGGGAAGGACTCAGGTGGCGGATGCCAGTGAGGTGCCGGGCACTGCAGGCCGACCCCGAGATGGGCATCTGGTGGGGCCGCAGCAGGCGCAGCTTCAACTTCCTCGGGGGGTGGTCGACCCAAGTGCCCGCTCACGGTGCCGGGCTGCCAGTGGCAGGTCCTGTGACTGTCCCACACGAGGAGCATAGGTGGGTGATGCCCACCACCTGGGAAGGTGCAGCCGAGGATGGCGCAGGCTCAGGATAAATCAGGGGAAGGAATGAAAGGCCTCCCACTGGCTTCAGAAAATACATCTCTTCTAAATTTGTAACATTCGACTTCTAATGAGGTATCTTATGCAGGTTTGTAGTACACTAAAGGAAACAAGGCAATAGTTAGTGGATTCACCCTCTAAGGATGCCTCTGGTCTCCACAATGCCCACCGGTCACACGCCACTCTGCAGACAGGTCTCAGTCAGCTAGCACGGCCACGCTCCCCTACGTCGGCTTCCTGCTGTCCCTGCCCAGGGGACACGCCCGCACGCCCAGGTCCAAGTTGCCCACTGGCCTGTAGTGTCGTGGCTGAAGGGCGCCCCCAGCGGCGAGCGTGCCCTGGCCGGGGTGCGCTGTGGGCCCCTTCCTGGCGCGCCCGGCACCCACCTCTCAAATGTGGCCTGGGGACCCCGTGGGTGTCCGGCACGGAATGTGTGCTGGGCCCGCGTCCCTCACGGGAGGCGGTGGGCTGTTGCGGGGATACAGGCAGTGGTGGGAGAGCCCTGCCCAGCTGACTCATGCTGCCCATGGGCGGTTTGCCACTCCGTCCCACAGTGGGACCGGGCATGGTCAGTGAGGGGAACGTGACTGCAGCACAGGGGCCCCTGCCGTGGGTGCCCCTGGTGGTGGCCACCCGGGGCTCAGAGGCGTTGCTGCTCTAGCAACGGCTGTGACCGCTCGGCTGAGGCCTCAGGGCCTGCAACACATTGGAAACAAACATGGATGAAAGCAAGCGTGGGTGTCCACCGTGGATGGACGTGTCTGGGCCAGAGCCGACGAGGCGTGTCCAAGAGTGAGCGATGAGAAGCCGGTGGTCTGCTGCTTATCTCCGCCTCCTCCCTCCTGAGCAGCTCCTCGGGCCGGTGCCTTCAGATGACCTCCCACTCGTCCTCCAGGTCCTCGGGGTGCACGGCAGAAGCCTGGCTGCTCTGGGCACCGTGCGAGTGGCTGAAAGTCCTTGTCAGCCGCTGGAGAAGGTAGCCGGGGGGGCCCACTGCCCACAGCTCATCTGACGAGGTCACTGCAGTGACAGGGACACACACTTGTCAGTCACCCTGCCTGGTGGGAGGGCACAGATGGAGCCCTGCGCTGGTCCACGTGCAGACACACCGCGCCGACCTGTGCCTTGGATTCCTCAGCTTTCAGGCAGGCGGTACAGTGCCCTGCCGCCTTCCTGGGAGACCCTGACAGCCCAGGTGTCCGGTCCCCTCCCTCAGGTGTGACCCTGGGGTGGGTTCCTGCAGGGAGGCTGAGTGCATGGGAGCAGCCTGGGACAGCCCTGCGGACGTGGCCCCAGACAACTGAGAACTCCCCTGGGGGCCCCCCCGCGCGGCCCAGACCCCCGGCACCTGCCTGCGAGACAAGTCACGCTCCCCGGGACTTTCTTCCAGTAGTCTCCAGCAGGGTTTTTGTCAGTGACACCGTAGCGTCGGGCGAGGTCACCGTTGGGGCAGCGGGCCCACACGGTCCGGCTGCTGAGAGCCAGCTGGCAGGCCTGCAATCCTTTGGGCAGACAGGGCCTCCGTCTGTCCAGAGACCCCGGCGGCAGCGGGACGGACCACCCCCTCCCAAGAGCCAGAGCTCTCCCGACTCTGCACCCGTCAGCCAGCTCGCCCTGTAGTGACAGAGTCCCGCCCAGGGCCGCGCCTGCGGGACCCTGGGAAGGGTGCCTAGCGGCAGGGCTGGCACAGCTGCCAAGAGCCCGAGGCTGAAGGACAGAGGGCCCAGGCAGCGCAGAGACAACCACAGCACGCTGCCTTCGAGCGCCTGCCACGCCTGAGCTTGGTGCCATTTCAGGCTGCACCCCTGGGGCTGCTGCTGCACCAGTGACCCTTTCAACCATGAGCAACACAGTGGCATCCTGGGAGGGGGAGGGGTGAGAACAGACCACACCACCCTGGCCGCTCAGCTCGGCAGACGAGGGCCCCTGAGCCGCCCGTGAGGGGCAGTGCCACGTGCTCGCGCGCCTCTACCTGGCACGTGCTCCCAGTCGGTCCCCACTGGCATCTCCTCGGTGATGCCCACACGGACGTGCACGTTGCACCTACTGTCGAGTGCCCACAGCATTTGGTCGTTGGGGCTGCAGTGGATGCTGACCAAGGTGAGCCCTGCAGGCTGGAAGTGGGGAGAGAAGGAGGGGTGGGCATGTGATTTTGGGCAGAGCAAGGTCAAGAGCTGTGGAGAACTGAGGTCAGTGGTGTGGGCCGGGAGGTTCCAGAAAATTTCAGCAATCGCTGCTTGCTAGCTGCCAGCTGGCGTCCACCCGTCACCCACCCACCTACGCCTCCAACACCCACTCACCCACCAACAGATATCTGAGAATCTACTCTGTGCCGGGCATTGTGCCCAGAGCTAGCAATCCGTTTTCTTGGCTCCTGGATTTTAAAGTCTGGTGTGAGACAGGCCATTGGTCAAACAGTCACACACAGAAATACAGGGCCACCACAGGCAGCTGTTCAAAGGCAAACGAGGCGCCGAGGGCACATAACTGGGGCATCAGACCCAGAGGTCAGGGAAGCTGCCTTGGGTCCCACAGCTACACCGAGACCTTGGGATGAACAGGAATGGCCAGGGGAAGGGGAGGATGTGCCAGGCGGGGGAGGCATGGCCGCAGAGCAGTGCACACAGTGGCCCGAGTGGACAGGGCCAGGGGCAGGGCAGCTCCTCAGGAGGCTGTGGAGGGCCTGCAGGGATCCAGGGCACTGAGCCTGGGGCGCTCAGAGGGAGGTCTGGAAGGGTGCCCGAGGGCAGAGATAGGAAACAGGACGCATGTGCAGGAGGCTTCGGTGGGACTGAGGACTGGCTTCAGGGAGAGGAGGGGAAGGCAATATGGAAAAGACTCAGGGTGGTAAGGCAGCAAAGGGCTCCACAAATGTCACTGAGCCTCTGTATCCCGCCCCGAGCCCTGAACACCACCCGAGAAATGTCGCTTCAGAAGTGTCAACTGGAACAAGTCCCAGTGACCTTACTCCAGTGGTCAAGCAGGGCCAAACGGGGGTGAGAGCCAGTAGTCTGTGCAGACTGCCCTACGCGAGCACAGGCCTGTTCCAAAGCACGAAGCTCGCTCTGCTGAACCCCAGGAAGTCCCTCCCGAGGAAGACTGGGCCACGTGGTTCCCAATCTTAAGAGTCCCGGGACTCCTGTTGGGGTGTCAAGACGGCACATTCCGGGGCTGGGGCCAGCCCTTGTGCATCCGACTATGGGCTGGGGCCCAGAAATGACCCTTAGCCCTGCGCCCCAGCGGTCTGGTTCTGATTTCTGCTCTTGCAGAAACTACACTCTCCCCTCCGTGAAGAAGCAGGCAGGGCGGACCCCACGAGGCGGCCTCATTTAAAAGCGGTCTCACGGAAATCACAGCTGACCCTCACACTCATGTGGGACTGCAAGGGGCCCTGAGTGCCAAAACAATCTTGAAAAAGAACAAATTTGGAAGACTCACACTTGCTGACTTCAAACTATTCTGAAGCTACGGTAATCAAATAGTGTGGCCTGGACTAACGACCCACATGTAAGTCAATGGAACAGGGCAGAGAGTCCAGAAATAAACCCACCCAGTCACGTGCTTTTCGACAGGACTGCTGAGTGCACTCTGTGAGAAAAGAGCACCTTGTCGACAAATGGTGCGGCGACAACGGGACACCCACACGCAGAGACCGGGCTGGAACCTCGCCTCCTGCCGCGTCCGAGATGACCCCAAATGGGTCAGAGACAACTCTAACAGCTGGACCTGGCAATGGTGTCTCAGATGTGATCCCAGAGGCATAAGCAACACAGCGAAAAAGGTACACTGAACTTCATCGAAAAGAGTAACTTTCGTACCCGAAAGTCACTGTAAAGGAAGTGCAGAGACAGCCCACGGAAGGGAGAGAACATTCCCAAGTCCTACATCTAACGAGTCTGCATCCCCAGTAAATAAGGACCTTCTAAAATCCAACAAGAAGACAAGCAACTGAGTTTTTAAAAGAGCACAGGACTGGAAGAGATAGCTCTCCAAAGATAGGCCAATGCCAACAAGCCCAGGAAAGGTGCTAGGCCCATTCCTCAGCCACTAGGGAAGGCAAATCAGAACCACGGGGCAGCACCACTGGGAAAGCAGTGAGTCTTGGAGAGGGTGGGGGGAAACAGGGCCCTCACGCATTGCTGAAGTGAACGTGACCTGGGGCAGCTGCGTGCAAGAGCGCCTGCAGGGCCCCACAGTGAGATGCAGAGGCGCCTGTGACCAGCTCTCCAACTCCCGGGCATACACCAGAAGAACTGGAACAGACTGCACACGGGAACTGCACGCACATCACAGCAGAGACGTTCTTCGCAGTAGCCGAAGTGGCAGTACCCAAGAGCCCCGTCGGCTGCCGCATGGGCACCCAAATGCAGTGTACCGGTGTGCAGGCGCCCCGGCAGACGCCACAGGTCCGCCCTAAGCCGCCGCCACAGAGCGACTGCGGCGATAAAGTGAGCCACGCGAACGTTTTGGTTTCGCAGTGCGTGTGCAGCTATGTCTACACCTCACTGTGGTCTCTCAAGTGTGTAACAGCATCCTGTCTAAAAAAAAAGTAGAAACAAAAACACCAACGTTCATACCTTAATGAAAAACTACTTGGTTGCTAAGCAACACTAGCCATCGCCGAGGCCTCCCACGGGTCTACCAGTTTTGCGGGGGAGGTGGTCTGCGCCCCTGGACGCACAGGCAGCGGCTGCGGAGCGCCACACCCCCAGGTCTGCCTGTGGTGCAGTGGCGCTCAGCAGCGGAAAGGGGTGCAGACTGACCCCGACACTGCGTGATGAGCCCCCAAGACACGACACGACATGACAGCGGCCAGTCTCAGAGGGCCGCACGTTCTGTGATGCCAGTTACGGACGTAGCCAGGGAGGGAAACCCATGGGCAGGAAGCGCATCGGAGGTTGCCGGGGCTGGGGGTTGGGGGAGTGACCGCTGCGTGGCGCAGGGCTTCCTCTAGGGGCGACAGGGATGTCCCGGAACTAGGGGTGCTGAGGGCTGAGTGTCACTACTGGTAACAGAAAGTTGACACGCCTTCCTTGTGACAGTGTCCTGCTGCTCTGCAGGACGCCATCATCATGGGAACTGGGTAAAGGGCGCACAGGACGTTATTTCTTATAAGTAAATGGGCAATTACCTCAAAAGTTTCAATTAAAAAAAGCAGCCTAAAATTTTGGCTTGTTCATACTCAAAGCTTCATTTAAAAAAAGAAGGATGCAACTTGTAAAATGAAGTAAATAAGGAATTTAAGATTTAAAAGTCATGCGGAGCCCTGGCTGGTGTGGCTCAGTGGATAGAGCACAGGACTGCCAACCAAAGGGTGGCTGGTTAGGGTTAGGACCTGGGATGCGGGCCAGGTCCCCAGTAGGGGGCGCACGAGAGGCAACCACACACTGATGTTTCCCTCTCTTTCCCTCTCCCTTCCCCCTCTCTAAAAATAAGTAAAATCTTTAAAAAAAATGGTAAGAAGTTATGTATAGTCTGGGTGTGCTTCCAAAGACTGTAAGCGTGAGTGTACGAGTGTGTGAGTGTGCACACGTGCAAGAGTGTGCATATGTGTATGTGCGTGTTAAGTGTGTGTGACAGTGAGTGTGTGCCAGTGTGGGGTAAGTGCCCTTTCACAACGTGCCCCGGGGGGAGGGGCAGGGCGGGACTTAATCACAGCCGTGGACAAGCTTGGGTGCTCCAGTGTCAAGGGGTGCTCTGCGCTGTGAAGTCCCTTAAGCAAGACCTCATGGGGGAACAAAAGCCAAGCTGCCAACTCGTGTTCTAAAAAGACAAACGCTCATTACCAATTATGATAAGCAAGACAGACCACATTTTATTTATCCCAGCATAAACCATTACTCCTTCCCATTAATTGAGAGCCTCTCCAGCCAGGATTTATTTTACACACTGAGACCGTGAAAGGGCCAGGAAGTTTCCCAACCTGCTGCAGTGCCCATGACTCAGTTGTCCCGACTTGCTTGGCAGCCCGCGGCTCCCCTGGAACCCTCTCCCACCGTGCATAGAAGACCTCTGGTGCTGGCCACCATGGCCGGTGGTCAGACTGACCTTCCTGTGCCTGGGAATGGCCGGCCCTTTACCTGACCCACTGTCCCGGCTCACATCCTGGAGCCCTGAGGCACCTGCCTGGAAGAGCAAGAGACTAGTCCCTCCCCTACCCCCTGACAAACACTGCACTTTTTTAAAAAGAAGATTTTATTTAGACAGAGGGGAAGGGAGGGAGAAAGAGAGGGAGGAAAACATCAATGTGTGGTTGCCTCACATGCCCCCTACTGGGGACCTGGTCCACAACCCAGGCATGTGCCCTGACTGGGAATTGAACCCGTGACCCTTTGGTTTGCAGGCCGGCACTCGGTCCACTGAGCCACACCAGCCAGGGCTGTGCTTTTTCTTTTAAAATCCCCACTCCTGCCTCCCCCGGGACTGCAGTTGTCCGGACTCAGCCCGCCTGCAAGTGCAGCATCGAATAAAGGCACTGGGATCAGGTCATCGGGCTCCTTCCGCCTCCACCTCCTACACATTTAACCACCCTGATGAGACACAAAGTTCAAGTTAAGAGGTGAAGTTCCCACACGACGGGCTGTTTCTGAACTTCTGGTCCCCAGGCCCTGCTGCTGTGTGCCCAGGCCGGCCGCTGCTGCCCAGGCCCCCAGCAACTGTCCTCGGGTTAGGGGACCCGTCTTAGTTGTCAGGTGCTGTGGAAACATGGCTGAGCTTAGACACCATGAGCTCGAAAAGTGACTCGTTCGGGGTTTCCTGGACAAGACAAGCCCGTTTCCGAGTTTCTGACTCCAAGAATGTGTGGAGTGTATCCCCCCAAGAATCCCGACTCCAGCCACATGCTCCCAGGAGCGGTGGTTTTGGTAACTGCAGATGAGGGTCCTGGCCGCCGGCAGCTGGTAGAGGCTGCAGGCAAGGAAAAGTACAGCCCCGCACCGGCCACCCCGCACACAGGGAATTTCACTTGGGTTGTTTTGATCTGGTCTGGTGAGACAGCAGGCTCCAGGAGAACAGGACTGTGCCTCGCACGGCGCATCCTGTGTGTGAAGATGTAGATGTCTGGACTCAGCCCCTCACTGTGGGCTGCCGAGACTGGTTCGGGGGCCTCCTAACTGGTGCCCCACACCACACCATCCTTCCTGGACTGCAGAATAATTTGCACCACGCAGGTGACTTAGGCCACAGATACCCCCACCTGCAGGGTCTCCTTGGCCCTTTGCCTCTCCACCCTCCCCAGCAGGTGCCACCTCCTTCCTGGCCTCCCGGTTGGCCAGGCCCCACAGCACTGGGTGTGGGCTCTAAGCCAACGGGGCTTCTCACCCCACCTGCTGGGCTCCTCGTGACTCTGCTGTCAGGACCCTGCTCTGCCAGGCCCACCCCCAACGCCGCTGGCTCCCTCAGCTTTCTGAAGGACCGTGGTTCCCCTCTGTCAGCCCGAAGTGGTGATGCTCAGGCTCATTCGGCTGGGCACTCCCCAGCACGCCCACCCCGACCCCGTCGCCCAGGCAGACTCACAGGGAGCTGCCAGGCCCCTCAGGGTCACATGCCCCAGAGTGCTGAGTGCGGCAGGTTTCAGAGCCCTGCTCACAAAACCGGTATGGGGACAGCAAGGCCCAGGTGACCCTGAACAAGAGGTCAGAGCCAGAGGACAGCGAAACCAAGTCAGGCTCCAGAGAAAGCAATGCCTCTTCCCAACAAAACCTCTGGCTTTCCGGTTTCCAGGACTCACCAAAACCGCTTTGGCCTGAAAGGAACCCATGAGATGGCTCGGCCTCCCTCCCTCCCTCCCGCGCACATTCAGTGCCACACAAGTGGACAAAACGGATGCTGCCAGGGGAGGCGCCTGCCTGAGCTCAGTCTAGAAGTGAGGTGTCTGGGCCTCAGACCAGGGCTCTCCAAGCTCCCAGCAGGCCGAGCCATTACCCTAAGGAACACACCCCCCCAGGCTGAAACAAAACAAAACAAAGAAAATGTCACAGCCAAAGGGCATGTGTGCTAGACAGATTATCTTGGTGGGGACCTTATGTGAACTTGGAGAAAATTCAGCAGGAGCATCTCAGGAACACAAGGTGGATTACTTGAGATCCTGCAGACCAACAGGAGGAATCACACCAGAAAGACTCTTCTGGAAACAGCCTGTAACCGGATGCTATGGGTATCAAAGAGGCGGCGCTGCCAGATGGCCACTCCTCCCCCCAGGCTGCCTCCCTCCCTCCCTGTTTCCATCCACCTTCAATCCCCCTCACACTCGTGACTTGTGGTGAAACATGACTCTTCCTTGAGGGCTCAGGGTCAGTGCTGTGCACCCCGGGGCCGATGTGCGGGGGTTGCTCAGTCCCGTGTCCCCTGGCCCACATGGTGGCTGCACTTTCTGACTTGTGTTTGGTCTTCTCAGTTCTCCTGTTTTCTCTGTGGCAGATCCTCTGTGGCTTCTGGTCTATTCAAATTTCAGTTAAGTTTGGAAACCAGGTTCCAACGTTAAAAGGGCCTATATTTAAAGTACCAGCGGAGCCCTGGCTGGTGTGGCTCAGTGGATGGAGTGCAGGCTGAGAACCAAAGGGTCACCAGTTCAATTCCCAGTCAGGGCACATGCCTGGGTTGCACGTATCTCTCGCATATTGATGTTTCTCTCCCTCTCTTTCTCCCTCCCTTCCCTTCTCTCTAAAAGTAAAAATAAATAAAACCTTAAAAAAATAAAGTACCAGACAGGAGGCCTGGAGACCTTTTCTCCACCCAGCCTGTAACCGGGCCGATGCCCCCACCAGGCTGTGTCGCCCAGATGACATTCCAGCCAGGCGCAGGTTCGGGCCGCCCTGGCCTGCTGTGCGGACTGTCTGGGGTCACCAGCCCTGGCTCTGCTTGCTGCCTGGGTCCCTGCGGGAGGCACGGCGCCAGCTTCCTGGGAGTATTGAGCGCGTCTGACTCAAGTACAGACTTTATTTGGAGAATGACTTCTGCTCAGAATGTTGGGAAATGCAGACCTGGCTGAGCGAGGCCCCTGCTGCCAGGTCTGGACAGGAGAGAGGCTCCCACTGCTCCCCTCTCATCGTCGGCAGAGCCCCCGCGTTGGGGCTGAGGTGTGACCGCAGAGCCTCTGCGCCTGCTACCCGCAAGAGAGACGCTCAGGAACAGGCTTCCTGGGCAGCAGCCACATCCTGTCCTTCCTGAGCAGCGGCCGGTGCCCCATCTGTCTGTCCGCCATGCGAGACCCTGCCCCGGACGCCACTCGGACGGCTGCACCCGTGGCCGGCGTCCAGGCGCCAGCCCTGTGACACAGACCACAGAGACCTGACCCCCCGCCGCACGGGCCACTGTGGGCCGGGCGGCCTTCGCTCCTCCGGGAGTGCACGCAGACCCTCCCGGTGCTGGCAGTTCTGGGGGAGCCCTGGGTCTCTGCCTGGACCACTGGGTCACCTGGGTGACAGGGGCCTGCACCCTGACAGTCTTTACTGGGAAGTATCGCCCTCCAGAGCGGCAGGAGAGGGTGAGGGCACAACCCCCAGGAGGGGCGAGAGGCCGGCTCAGAACAGTGTTCAGGCGCAGTCACAGGAGAAAGGCAACGTGGGCGAAGTCAGGAAAGTGCCAGAAACCGACTTAATTTCCCTCCAAACGGGGCTGCTGCATCAGCCGGTCCTGCGGGCTGGAAGAGCCAGGGGCTGGGATGTGCTCTGCGGGCCTGTCCTACGAGTGTGGGCTGGGGGTGACCCACACGTGGCTCTCAGCATTGGTGTGTCCCGGTCTCCTGTGGGATCTGAGACACCCTGTGCCACCAGGAAATGACGACAGAACCAACACACACACCCCTGCCCTCCACTCCTGAGGTAACACTGTAGGGAGAGGGAAATAATTAAAAAAACAAAGTTCAAATCCCACAAAGACAGACTCAGAGGAGAGAAGAGCCACTCAACTTGGAAGCTGGAGGGGGGAGGGGGAGGAATGGCTGGAGCAGGGCCTGGAGGCAGAAGCAACAGGCTGTGTGCCCGCCCTAGCCCGCAGCCCCCTAGCCCGCAGCCGGGTCGGCACCGGAGACCCAGGTCCACGCTCCGCCGGGCGCTTGGGGCTTCCGCCGGGCTCTGCACTGGCCACCACCCCAACAGCCAAGACGCTGTCACCGAAGGAGAGCCTCTGCCACGGAGCACAGGGAGGTGTGAGCGAGCAGGTCGCCCAGGAGAAGAGAGCTGCACGCGCCCGGGACAGAAGGAGACACAACGCGCACAAATAGCAACAGGAGCTTCCACAAAATACACCGTGATCCCCACGCCTCCGGTGCAGTCGAGGACATCTAGAAAGTAGGACAAAAGCACAGAGATAGAAGAGAAAAGGTAAGAAGAGTGGAGGCCAGCTGAGCAAGCCCACAGACGAAAGCATGACCCCTAGAAAGAGCACAGAGCCACGGGGGCGCGGAGGCGGAAGGAGGCTGGCTGCCGGGTAACAGGACTTGTCCAGAACAAAGGCCGCCCCAGGCACTTCACCGAGTGTCCTCGGAACACTGCGGACAAAGAGCGCTCCTGACCGTCCAGAGAGAAAACAGGTCAAGTATCAGGGAGCAGCTGTCCGAATGGCTCTGGGCTTCTCGAGAGCAACCCTGGGTGCCAGGAGGTGCTGGAGGAAGACCTTCAGGTTTCTCAGGGAGACGGTTTCCAACTCAGAGTGCTGCGTCCAGCTGAGGTCAGAGCCAACACGGGTGGAAGGCTCTTCAGAATGCAATGTCTCCAGAAGTCATCGGCTACAAGACCTCCTAAGGAGCTAAGAAGATAAATTCCACCAAAACAAAGAAAGAGGGAGATACGGGATCCAGGAGCTAGGAAGGCGGCCAGGCCAGACAGGAGCGGCCAAAGCGCCCAGGAGGGTCCCCTCCAAGGAGAGGCCCTGAGCGCAGGAGAGGAAAACTGAGATCACTGGCGGAGAGCTGGGCCTGAACGTATGGAACCAAATGGAAAAATGGGATGGAGCCCTGGCTGGCGTGGCTCAGTGGATTGAGCTCTGGCCTGTGAACCAGAGGGTCGCCAGTTCAATTCCCAGTCAGGGCACATGCCTGGGGTGCAGGCCAGGTCAGTGGTCGGGAGGGTGTGAGAGGCAACCACACACTGATGTTTCTCTCCCTCTTCCTCCCTTCCCCTCTGTCTAAAAATAAATAAATATCTTTAAAAAAAATAGATGGAAAGATGAGGCAAGATCAGGTCCAGGGGAAAGCAAAGTCGTACCGATGGGAAAACGCAGTGTGGCTTCCTCCCCGGCTCAGCTGTGGGAAGCCTGCGTCTGTTGCCGCCCTACGAGCTCTGGGAGGCACTGTGCCCACAGAAAGGGTAGCGGCCAGGAGGCCAGGTGGTGGCCATGAAGGAGCTCTGCATCCAGCGGGGGTCAACTAAAAACAAGAGCTAGAAAGACCCAGAAGCAGCTCCCTGAGCAGTCAGTTACTCTGGGCTACAAAGCGGAAAGAAAGCAGTTCTCTAGAGGGTAAATGGGGGGGGGGGCCCGTGACACACCTTGTGGAGCTAGCTGATGTCAACCCACGGGCTCACGCGTGTGGCCCCGATTAAAAAAACGGTGTGCTTTGCTGGTCTGGCAGCTTCACTCAACCTAACGTTCGATCAAACCTGGAAAATTTCAGCTGTATTTCTTCAAATTCTTTTCATGTCACCATTACTCTCCCTTTTCCTCCATGATTTCAACCGCATATTTTTAAAAAGATTTTATTTACTTATCTTTAGAGAGAGGGGAAGGGAGGGAGAAAGAAAGGGAGAGAAACTTCTCTGTGTGGTTGCCTCTCGCACGCCCCCTGCTGGGGACCTGGCCTGCACCGCGGGCACGTGCAACCCTTTGGTTTGCAGGCTGGCGCTCAATCCACTGGGCCACACCAGTGGGGGCTCCTCCGAATCAGTTGTGACATCAGCACGGACCCCCCTCGGTGCCCCCACACGCACACCATGGACTTGACCTCAGCGTCTGCTTGTGCTTTAATTCGAGGTGAAGTTTACACACAGCAAGTGCGTGCGCTGTAGGCGTGCCATCCTGAGTTCTGACAAATCGTCACCCTGGGCCACAGGCTCGTGGGTCACAGGCTCGTGGCCCCCGCCAGTCGCTCCCCTGACCGAGGCAACCATGGGCCGATTTCTGCCCCCAGAGCCTCCTTTGTTTGACCTGGCCCGTTCTAGAGTGCTGTGTGTGTGGGGTCACACAGGGTGACCTCTGCAGCCGTCGTCTTTCTCAGGAGGACATTCTGTGGGAGCCCCCCCTTTCACCCCGTGTATCTATTGTCATTACCGAGCTGGCGGCAAAGGTCCGGAGGTGGCTCCAGCCTTCGACCAGCGCGCTGTCCCCACTCCCCGCAGCCTCTCCCGGACAGGGTCTGGTCCAGGGGCTGCCAGCTTGGAGCGTGTCTCCCATTCCCGCTTCCTGCCACCCCTGCCCAGGGCGTGGCCTGGCTCACAGAGACATCTCTCCTTCCAGGAGCAGAGGGGTCTGGTGGAAGTTTTAGAATTGCCCCTTGCTCCCCAAATGAAGAAGCCCTAGTCCTACAGGCTGGGCCAGCACCGCTCCATGGCCAGTGGGAGCTGGTGGCCCCTGGACACCAGTGCTTGTGCTGACCCTCACTCAAGGAAGGCGCTGGCACCGAGCCTGGTGGCTCACTGACTAGCTGGGTAGTGGGGCCTTGTGCTTCGTCGGCGCTCGGTCAGCACGACGAGGCTAACAGAGTCCTGAGGTCAGTAGCCCGCTGCGCCCCGGCCGTACGCTGAGGCACCCCAGCCCATGAGATGAACTCAGTAATTGCAGGGTGACCCACCCGCCGTGGCCCTCCAGCCGGCAACCTTGCCGTGTCTACAATGCCGCAGCTCCAGGGCCCGCTGCACAGTCTGGCAGCCTGGAGCCGGGTGTGGCTCCTGGTGACTTGCAGCGAGGCCTGGCCCTGGCCTAGGCCTCCCACGGCCCCCGTGTCTCCCTCCTCTCACCAGCCCTTTGGGGACTGTGTCACAGCCCCTAAGCCACCTTCCTAACACTGAGCCTGACAGGCCACTCGGCCGGGCCCCGCGCTGGAGACAAGCTGCCTCAGCCCAGCCTGTCTGGGAGGCCCCCTCCCTGCTCAGCACGATGGTGCTCTCTGGTCACTGCGGATGCATCATGGTCCCTGTGGCTGGGGACATGCTTCCATCCGGTCTGCCTGCCCCCTTCCCACTCACTCTCCCTTTCTGGCACCAGTGTTGCCTGTGAGAGCCGCTGGCCACCTCGACACCCGGGTGGGACCTCGCTCCCCGGCGTGTGCCCAAGCACAGGCTGGAATTTCTGCTTTAAGAGCTGAGGTTGCGTGTGTGGCTACAGTGGCCATGAGCGCTCTCCAGGCAGGACGGCCTGTACCACGTGGCCTCGAGGACCAGGGCTGAGGAGGCCTGGCTCAGCCCCTCACCAGCCAGAACCATGTCTGAAATGCTCGGTGTGTGGTGGAGGCATGGGGAAGTGGACCCACGGGACCCACGCTTACACGGTGGGCGGGCAGGGGTCCTGGGGCAGAGGGCTGCCCCGGCCCCGAACCTGGGTCCTTTGTAGAATATGCTGTTTTCTCTGTGGTTACAAAAGAGTTCTTTGCCCATTATGGGTGAACGTGGAAAACAGAAATGAACATTATAATTGCTTGTGGTCCCTTGACCCAAGTAGTAACTGGGCTGTAGGTTCTCTAGGTATTTAAGTGGGACGCTGTCACCACTGGTTTCTGTTTTTCACCAAACCGGGACCACACCACACAGCCCTCCAGAGGACGCCACGAGCGAGCCAGAACCGACGCTGCTGAGCAGCTGCGTGCGTGTGTCACCCTGCACGAGGGCAACAGCTGGGGGCGGGTCACCCTGCGGCCTGCACAGGAAGACCCCAGAATGCTTCCGCTTCCGGTGAGTGGCAAAGGCCAGCTCCAAAGCCGCGGAGGCCCCCGCTCCACTAGGGCTTCAGATCAGCACTTGCTAGAGTGCGGTTTCAAACGGCCTCTCAGAGCGCACCCTTCCTTGTTTGGAGTGACCGCTGCAGTGAGTGGCTAGCTCCGTGGCCTCCTCACACGAAGGCGGGGCCTTGGCTGCACTCACCACACAGGCTCTGACTGGGTCACGCGGTCCCGGCCGTACGCAGTGACACCAAAGCGCTAGGAGATTTCTGATCGTTTCCGAAGACCAGTTCTTATTAGATTACTCGGAGCTACGAGTAACTGATATGGTAACTGCAAGACAGAAGGAAGGCAAACGCCGGCCACGGCAGCCCCACAGCCCCACCCGGGTAGCGCCACTATCAGTATTTTGCTGGGTATCTTTCCCGCCCTGTGCAGTGCGTGCTTTTCACACAAAAACAGAATCACCAGACACGCTTTGGAACTGCCGTTTTCCTCAGCAGCTGCCTCGAGCGTATCCCCAGGGGAGCGTGAGGCCATGTGTCCGAGCTGTAGCGGGTTCCCCAGTGTGCCCGCGTCACCGTGGCAGAGCCAAGGCCTCTGGGCCCCTGACCATGTTGCCAGCCGTGGTTTGTCTCTCTCATCGAAAACCAGGGACTTGCAGGGGGACTCTGTCTGCCGCTCTGGCACAGGAGCTTTCTGCTCCCTATCCCAGAACACCGGCACTGCCACGCTGCGGGGAGGACGTGCCGTGCTGGGGAAGGTACCATCCGGAGATGAGACCTTCAGTGCTGTTCACGAGGGATTTAACCCGTGGCTTCCCAAACGAGGTCAGAGAGCTCCTTTCATCGGCCCCAAGGCCCAGTGTTTTAACCAGCCTGGCAATAACCCACAATCTTCGGACTGACTCAAGGCGCAGCGTTTCAGTTCCAGGAGGGAGCACCCCAAGACCCTCAGCAGCAGGAGCTTGATCACGCCCACAGAGCTGGTTTTATGGCACGGACTCTCCTGCCTCTGTCTCTGTGCCCTGGTGTGAGCGACCTCTGCCAGCTCAGTGGGTGCCACCAGAGGGTGGAAGGAGCAGTGACTTTGAGGATTACGTAGCACTGCCTTGGCCTGGGAGCAAAGAATAAAAATCCATCTAACTGAGCCCTGATCTGGTATCCTGAGGTGACGTTTCATTCTGATGAATCAGTGGAAGGCTCAGCGCAGGGGTCCTTCCTGCTGGCAGGGCTGAACTTCCCTAAAGATCTGGACATGTGAAGTGACACCCTGTTCCAGCCCGTCCCCCCCGGCAGGATCTCTGAGCATGGCATCCTCATGGGTACTATCTGTGACCGTGTTTGTGTATTTACTTTATTCCACTATTCATATAGCCAAATATAACTGAAGCAGCTGAATTCAAAATAATTTTTCAAATGTTAGTCTGGCTACCTGCAGTCATATTTGTCTTGGTTGTGGAGCCAGCCCACCCAGGAAGGGGCAGCTGGAGCCTCCTACCACGTGAAGCCTGGATGCCCAGGCCAAGGAAGAGCAGGGTCTGCTCAGGGGACAGAGGGGGCCAGGCCTGGAGGGGACCAGGGCCAGGAAGGGATGGGATGGAGCGTAAGGGGCAAAGAGATATCTGTGAAAGAAGAGGCAGGGCTCTGCTGGGGTGCGGGCGCCAGACCACCTGCTGGACCACTTTCCTTTCTGCTGTGCACTGTGCCGCACCGGCAGCACCAGGAAACCGAGTCAGCTGTGCTATTAGCTTCAGAGCTAATTTTAACGTGCACAGAAAGTTCTGCAACTGATGAAGTGAACTCCAAAAAAAGATGCTAAACACAACTATAAATATTTTCTCCAAATCCTTCTAAATGTTAGCAAGTCTGAAAACTGAGTCATTTGTTTTGAATGCTTTGTTAAAACTTCACCCCAAGACTACTAGAGGAGGGAGAGATGAGAACAGGAAACAGAAATAGAGAAATTGTGACTATTCTAGAAGGTTCCTGTGGCTCACGTCGTCATGCCTTGCAGCACCCATCTCCTCTCCCCTTGTCCCAAAGGCAAATGTCTCCTATATGCAGACCAGGAAGCTCAGGCGAAGAACAAGGAAAACGAAATGCAAAGAGGTGGGT
This sequence comes from Desmodus rotundus, assembly GCF_022682495.2. Lineage (NCBI taxonomy): Eukaryota > Metazoa > Chordata > Mammalia > Chiroptera > Phyllostomidae > Desmodus > Desmodus rotundus. The sequence goes on along the minus strand of NC_071393.1, from coordinate 135,698,131 downwards.
GGCAAGGAAAACACGTAAGTCCCAGGTCGTCCTGAACTTCTACATCCTTTTCATGAAGCCCCCATCTGCCCCCCCGCCCCCCATCCCAGTGCTGGGCTCATCTTCTCAGAGCTTCTAGTTTCAAGATTGGGGCAGCTCTGTCCTAAACCACTGCGTGTGTGTGTGTGTGGTCACCGGCCGGTGGCCCACCGCGGGGACACAGTCAGTGTTCTGGCCCAGGCTTGCTCCTCAGCACCCAGTTGGGGGACACACACATGGAGTCCACCCTGCCACCTACTAGCCACGAGGCCTCCAGCCACTTTCTGACCCTCTCTGAGCAGGGGTGACCGCAAGCAGGGGCAGGAGCAGCTGCTCTCTGGGGCGACCGCTGACGGGATGGGAAGGTGGGCTTACAGAGTGCAGCCGGCCAGAGGGGGCTGGGTCACTCACTGGCGCTGTCAGTCACTCAGCTGTCCCAAGTAACATTCTTCCTCTGTCCAGTGGGAGGAACCTCTGGACCCCTACCCCTAGGGAGAATAGGATTGGGGGCCGGGAGAAGCGCTGTGGAAAGGCCTGATTCCCCCCACAGGAATCCGCGTGAGCAGCATGTGTGTCTACCAGCCCCGGGGGGAGCGGATTTCTCCTGCAGCACACTCCCAGTGGCCCGAGAGGGAAGCAGCCCTGCTCCGCTCCGTAGCCTGCTGGACACGGCGCCATTTAACACCACGCCTGGCCACCGCCCGTCACGTGGAGCACAGCTTCCAGGCCCTTCCACGGGATCTGCTCCCCTCGGGCCACGCTCCAGGGCAAAGCTGCTGCCAGTCCTGTCAGCAGCGCTCTCCAGTACAGCCCCCAGCGCTGCTCCCCAGAGGTTCTGTGAGACTCCCAGAGAGCAAGGGGGTGCACTGTCATGGTCTGTGACACAGCCCGGGGGCTGGGCTGGGCCGCGGGCCCCAGGGCACAGCAGAGGCAGGCTGCCCAGGCCCCACTGCCCGCCTGCTGTCCCTGCAAGTCTTCTGCAGGGTGTGGCAGGGGTGACGAACACTGCTGGGGGCATCAGAGGGGTCACCAGCAAGCAGAGTGCTGTGTGGCAAGAAAGCGTGGAAGAAAAATACCCAAGTGGAAACAGATGGAACAGAGAATGGAAAAAGGGGGCAGACCAACAAAACCAAAAGACAGCTTTTAAAAAGGTCAACAGAACTGTCCAACCTTTAGCTGGATTAACTAAGAAGAAAGGGGAGGAGACTCAAATTACCTAAATCAGAAAGCAGGGGGTACACCCCACCGACCTTACAGAACTAAAAAGGACACGGGGAGCAGGAACAACGGGTGCCGATGAATCAGACAGCACAGGTGGAGTGGCCAAACTCCTAGGGAGACACAAACTACGCATCGAGAAAAACAGAAAATTCTCAATAGACCTGAAACAGACTGAGTCAGTAACGAAAACATCCCACAAAGAAAAACCCAAACCCACGCGATAAGTTCTAACAAACACTTGAAGAATGGTTAACACCGATCCTTCAGAAACTCTTCCAGAAGATACAAGAGAAAAAACGCTTCTCAACTCATCTAAAGGACCAGCGCGGCCCTGATCCCCAAACCAGACAAACGGGACAAGCAAAGCAGAGCAAAGGCCGATCACCCTCAGGAACGAGGGCGCGGAAGCATCAACAAAACGCTGGCAACCAACCCCGCGACACACACAAGTGAGCCAGTCAGATCTGCCCCAGAAGCGTAAGGCGGCCCAACATGCAAAGTCAGTCGACTTCACCTGTCATGTTAATAAACCAAACCCACACGGTCATCTCCATAGATGAAGAAAAAACACTGGGCCAAATTCAACACCCTTTCGTGACAAAAACACTCAACAAAGTAGGAGTAGAGGGGACCTTCCTCAATTTGCAGAAGAGCAGCTGTGAAAAAACCCACGGCCAACCCTGACCGGTGGGGCTCAGCGGGTGGGCGTCGCCCCGAAAGCCGCAGGATCGCTGGATGGACCCCCAGTCAGGGCACACATCTGGGTTTCAGACCAGGCCCCTGGTTGGGGGTGTGCGAGAGGAAATCACTTGATGCTTCTCTTGTACACTGATGTTTTTCTCCCTCTCCTTCTCCCTCTCTTCCCCCTCTCTCTCTCCAAAAAAAGAAAAACAACCCCACAGCTAATAATAGCGCACTTAATGGTGAAACACAGGATGCTTTCCCCTGAGACCAGGACCAAGACGAGACCGACATCACACACGCGGTTCCCGCCAGGGCGACGGGGCGAGACAGCGAACTAAAAGACGTACACGTAGGAAGGGAAGAGTAAAGTTATTTCTATTTGGAGACATGACCTTGTATATAGGAAATCCTAAAGAACCTACAAAAAAGTTATTAGAACGGGGTGGGGTGGAGGGGTGGGGAGAAAAGGCATACAACTATAATTGAATAACAATAAAAATTTTTTAAAAATTAAAAAAAAAGTTATTAGAACTAGTAAGCAAGTTTACTGAGGTCTCCACACACAAGATCAATATACAAAAACTTATACTAGCAATCAACAGTCTGAAAATGGAATTAAGAAAACAATTCCGTGTACAATAACATCCAAAAGAATAAAAATCTTAGGAATAAATTTAACAAAAGTAATATGAATGCATACTTTGGAAACTATAAAACTGTTGAAGGACATTACAGAACACTGACATAAATGCAGAGACACCCATGCTCCTGGCCTGGAAGGTCCCGTGCTGGCTAAGAGGGCGGAGTTCCCCAGTGGATCTACAGATTCCGCACAATTCCTATCCAAATCCCAGCTGACTTTTTTTTTTTTGCAGAAACTGACAAAGTGGTCCTAAAATCCACACAGATATTAGAAGGACACAGAGTAGCCAAAACAATCTTGAAAACAAATCACTTCTAATTTCAAAATCGATGACAAAGTTACGTGATCAGGAAGTGTGGTACCGCCGTGATGACACACAGCTGCTGACCCCTGGAACGGAGTGAGGAGCGCAGTGACGAACCCTCGCACTTGGGATCGAATGATTTCAACAAGCTGTCAAGACAATTTACTGGGGAAAGAACAGTCATTCCCGTAGACGGTGGTGGTGTAACTGGATACCCGCCTGCAGAAGAATGGATTTGGACAACTTTCTCATACCATATACAAAAATTAACTCAAAATGAATCAAATATCTAAATGTAAGAGTTAAAACTACAAAACTGGAAGAAAACCCAAGCATGATTTTTCCTGACCAAGGACTAAGCAACGGTTCTTAGCACCCACAGCATCACAACGAAATAAAGCCAGAGTAACCGGATTTCATCAAAATGAAAACGTGGTGCAGCCGGCGTGGGCGGGGCGCCATCCCACAAAGCTCCAGTGGTGGGTTCAAGTCCCGGTCAGGGCACACGCCCGGGTTGTGGGTTTGATCCCTGGTCAGGGCATGTCCAAGAAGCAACTGATGGATGTTTCTCTCCCTCCTTTCCCCCTCCCTTCCCCTCTCTCTAAAAATAAATAAATAAACTGTAAAAAGAAAAGTCAAACACACCATCACCATATGACTCTGCAGTTCCACTTACAGCTCCATACCCAGCAGAACTGAAAACATACGCCCACACAGAGACCACACATGAACGCTGACAGCGGCGTCATTCAGAGCCGCCGAGACGGAGGAACACCCAAGGCCCCCCAGCCGACGAGTGGATACAGGAAATGTGCTGTCTGCACGGGGAGCACTGCGCGGTCACAAAGAGGACGGAAGCGCCGACACACGCTGCACCGTTAACTGCAGACCTAGCACGCTCAGTGAAAGACGGCGGGCAAGGCCACGCAGTGCGTGAGCCCGTCCACACGAGATGGGGACGCACAGAGGCAGGGAGAAGGTTCACGCTGCCACAGGCCAAGGGGAGCGGAGGCTCTGGGAGGAAGGCAGTGACTGCCTGGGTCCCGGATTTCCTGCTGGGTGACGAAAAGCTCTGGAGCCAGGTAGTACTGATTGCTGCACAACTCTGTCGATACACTAAAACCCACAGAGTTGTACTCTGTAAAAGGGCAAATTATAACTCTTAACAAAATCATACGCAACCCTTAGAAGAAACGGAAAGGAAGGTGTTGACCACAATACACCGAGGAGTCAGGTAACAAGAGGCGCCTCCTCTAAAGAGAATGGGAGAGTGGGCACGGAACCGAGCACCGTAGGCTTGCCTTTCCTTGTCACCGTGCGCCATGGCGCTCGACGACGCCAGCGGCACAGCCGGCATCTGTGTTGGGCTGCATCATTTGGTTAAAAAAAAATAATGCTCACTTTGTAAAAAGAAATAAAATTTTGGGGGGAGCACAATTCAATGTTGGTTGAGATAATTTTAACAATCTGTTCAGCTCTCAGCTTCACAAACATCAAATTCTAAGTTTGCGGAGCCAGTGAACGGGCCCCCCTTGTTTGCAGACATACACCCTGCCCCCTTTTGCTGGGAGCCCCACCTGGGCAGCCGTGGCGCTTCTCCCAACAGCAGCATCCCGACAGCCTCTGTCTCACTGAGGAGCAGGTTGGCATCAGTTAACCTGAACTCACCTGGACGGGCGGCTCAATCATTATCCAGGCCGGAAGCATGAGATTGGGGTTCAGAGGCTGGGTCCCCACACGGAAGTACACACCTCCCCTGGAGTCGCAGGCCCACACGTGCTGGCTCCCACATGCCAAGCCTGTCAGTTTCACGGCTCCTGCAGATAAGGAAGGAGAGGCACAGACACGGTCACCGTTGTGAAGTGACTGCTCTCTCACCGAATCCATCAGCTCAGACTGTCTACTCCAAAGGAAAGGACGAAGAGAGTGGCCAAGGCCACTGGCTGCCCTCTACCTGCCAGGTGTCACTCGGCAGCCATTCTGTGCCACGGGCCAGGCAGTGCCCTGTGTCACCAAGCATGGGGACAGGCATCTCCATTGGGGCCATCGTTTGCTGCATCAGATACTGACTATTACCAGCAGATTCTGGATTAGGGGAGAGGAAAATCCTCTTTACAGATAATCTTGATCGTAATGGAATAAATGTGAACTAAGGAAGCCTCCCTGAATCTTGCTTTTCTGTTTGTATTACTCCCTGTTGATTAAGCTGATCTTAAGAGGAAGGGAAGTGGGAGGAGCTGTTAAAAAGTGACTGCACTTAACCGACAGTCTATCTGGCAGAAGAGCCGCAGGAGCCGTCACTGACCATCTGCTGGACAGCTCACAGCCAGGGCTGCACAGCCGCCGGGACCCCAGTCCTCAGAGGCCATCGAGACGCAGATGTGAAGCCATTTGCCCAAGGTTCCCCTTCGGCACGTAAGTGGTGAAGCCAGGAGACCGAGGGTGAGCTGAAAATCGAGGCCAGGCCAGTCCGGGTTCTCTGCATCAGCCACCTTGCTCAGCTCTGACAAACGGCATGCCTGGTGACCCGCCCCGGAGAGTTCCCGCGGACCCCGTCCAGTCACTCCCTATGATGTCTAGCAGCAGTGAGCCGGCCTGGTGTAGGTGTCCACAGACACAGTCACAGGTATGCACTCTGGGTGCGGCTTCGTCACTGTCACTTCTCCATGGCTGAGGGTTACTCCGCTGCACTAACACCACGGCTAGTTCATCCACCCAACTTTTGCTATTAGAAGTAAAGCTGCTACCATCATTCCTGGAGGAGACTTTCTGGGGACGTGTGCTATTTTTCTGGAATGACACCTAGGAGTGGAACTGCTCGGCCACGGGGCAGATGCACGTGCGACTTTGTACGACACTGCCCGTGTCCCCAGGTGTCCGTGACCCTCACCGGCATTGCACTGTGGCACCGTTTTCACCAGCCGTTCCGGTAGGTGTGAAGTGGTGACCTGTCGTGGGTGTAACTGGCATCTCCCCGACAGGTGGTGGCGTTGAGACTCTCCTAACGTGCTTACGGGGCCCTCGTGCGCCGTGCCCTGTGAGCGTCGGGCCAGGTCTGCTGCCCATCTTCCAGGCGGCACGCTTTGCCTGGTGAGGACTGAGTCAGAGGGCGGGTCATTTCAGCTGCTCACGGAGGAAAAGGGGGTGCGGCCAGGTTTGCCAGCTGTGCTGCTCTTGGCCACCCTACCCAGGTGACACTGGCATCGGATGACAGCCCATGTGTCTGTACCAACAGGCACGGATCCTGCTATGTGGCAATCTTGTCACATGCCATTAGAAGACAAGCTTAGCAGTATCAACTGCCACTGTAGGAAAGGCCCCAGCGCCCCTTCAGGCAGTGCCTGAGGACAGGGTTTCTGACAGTCTCCTCCCTTACTCTGCTACAGAACGTCTCCCCGGGAGTTTAGACAGGCTCCCTAGGTCTCTAAACTGTGCATTAAAAGATTTCTGCCAGTCAAAATAAAGCAGCTTCAGCAGGAAGCCCCAGAAACAGCCGAGAAACAAGTGCTGATTGACAAGTAACTGCAGGTGGGAGGGTCGCCTATAGAGCACCTGCGAAGTCATGTGGCCGCAGGACTGCACGGGGACGGCCCCTCTGATGAGCGAGGATGGTGCCACTTGCCAGGCCCGGTGTTCCCGTCACAAGGAGAACATTCTTTTATTTTAAAGATTTTATTTATTTACTTTCAGAGAGGGGGGAAGGGAGGGAGAAAGAGAGAGAGAGAAACATCGATGTGTGTTGCCCCTCACACCCCCCTACTGGGGGCCTGGCCTGCAACCCAGGCATGTGCCCCGACTGGGAATCGAACTGGTGACCTTTAGGTTCACAGTCTGGTGCTCGATCCACTGAGCCACACCAGCCAGAGCATAATGTTCACTTCTCTAGAACAAATACCAAAGGCTGCTAGACTATAAGCTGTGTGGTATAAACCAGCTTGTCTGGGTTGAGGAGACAGGTTGAGGAAGAGAACATTCCAGCGAGGGCTCGTCTGCGTGGCCTGCCTCGCTGCCTGGCGTCCCAGAGGAGCTGGTCAAGACAAAAGGCAGACGCCACTGCCGTCCCCAAACACTCCATGGCTCTCACAGTCCCTCAGTTAGGCAGGGTCTCAATCTGGCCAATGGGCCGTGAGCAGAAGTGACCTGTCCCTTCTGAACTGAAGCACGAGACAGCTGGCCCAGGGCTTTTCTGCTGTCCCCTGCTGCAGGGAACACAATGCTGGTGCCAGAGCACCACAGGCGGACCAGCAAGCTGCCCAGCAGGGGACAAGGCTCCTGAAAGACTGACGGGTCTACGGCGAAGCCAGGGGAGAGGAAGGCTGTGTGCGGTTGGGTCACTGAGGCTGGGCTCGCCTTGCCGCGGGCCCAATGACCAGGTCTGAGGCAACTTTCCTGCCTCTTTCCCTCCCATTAAAAATTTTTAATTATTTTACTCAACACATCAAACATCTTCCCTGAACAAAAAGTGGCATCTCCTTGGCGTTTTACTACTTATATAAAACACTTTTCTGCTTAAGTTACTGCCTAACACAGTCCTGTCGTTACCAAAGGCATGACCCAACGCCGCACCTCCTCACCCTCCTGGAGACCGGGGAGCCGTCCTCGCAGACCGCTCCCCGGCTGAGCCTCCCAGCACCTGCCGTGACGCACGTGTCCGTGCCAGGACGCTGTAAATATCTGCAAGCGATGCAACTCTCCTTCCAAAAACTAGGGCTGTGCTAAACCACAATTCCCATGCTGCCTTTGTACCTGGCTTCAACGCTAGACGTTCGAGAGCCCCCTTCATTTCAGCTCCGAGCAGTCACTGACGCGGCAGTTTGTACAGGGCAGAGCAGAGGGATGCTGTGTCTTCAAAGAAGAAACTAAAGGTACGACTCTGTTCCTGACTGGACACTTTGCTAAAGTCGTCCTTGAAAATGTAACCTCTGTCTGCAAGAAGAGCAGTGACATTCCAGACTGTACAACGACCCTGCACCGTCCAAGGTCGGTGCCAGCACGCGCTGTCGGCACCAGGAAGACAGGCCTTCATTGGAATGTTTGCAAGGTCGGAACGCTGGCACAGAGCCAGGACCGAGAGGAGAAGGGGTGGGACACATCTCCGGGCCGCTCTGATGGACCTGGCCCCGCCGGCCCCATGCCCTGGGCAGGCTGGCGGCTGCCAGTGCGTCAGGTGTGGCAGCACCTTGAGCCCGCGTGTCGGGCAGTTTCATTTGTGATCAGCAGCAACGAGGAATGAAACTCCCATGCCAGGATTACTTAGAAATGGAGCTACACATAATGACCACTTTCCCTGACAGCTTAACTTCCTGAAGGGCCGGGATGTGGTTCAGCACGTGGTCCCTGCCTGCAGAGCCCCCCACCCTTCGGGTGCAGACCCCCAGAGTCTGACTGAAATGCCTACTGAGACAGAGCAGGAGCAGAGTGCTCGGGGGACACAGAGGGCAAGGCATCGTGACAGAGACTGCTGGAGAGAGTTGAGGGGAGGGACAGTCTTGGCTGAGGTCTGCAGGAGGGAGAGCTGAGGAAGGAAAGCGCAGGGAGAACATCCCAGGCCACAGGGAGAAGGAAGGGGCAAGTGGTGCCTGGGAAAGGCAGGCCGGACCAGGCTGCAGGGCTCCAGCTGCGGCTCGGAGGCGGGAACTCGATGCTCGGGGCAACGTGGAGCCACTGAATGGTGAAGGTACAGCCCTGCAAGTGTGCTTCAAAGGGGGGCACTCCTGGCACCACAGGCAGGCGGTTACTTGGGCAGTGCAGGTGTGGGCGGAGGGAAGCCAGGATGAGGCAGCACCAGAGACCCCTGGGTGAAGGAAGAGGCGCACTCACTGCCTGTGCAGGCCAGGGAGCAGAGCCATCCTGCTCCCGCAGAGTGGGGTGGGGGCCGGGGAGTGGCATCAGGAAGAAAGTGGCTGGGAAAGAGAAGTCTGACAGTGCGCAGAGTCCTCACACGCACGGCGGAGTCCTGATGAGGCTCTGCTCTCTCCGACTGCTGTGAGCACCCCTCAGGCCAGCTGGCAATGCAGCAGCGAAGCAGGACCGCTGGCCGGCCAAGTGCCACAGGCGGCAGCAGTGCTCCCTACACGGCTGCACAACCCGAGGACAGCCGGCCATGGCGCACACAGCTCCACTCATGCCTGCACCCCCAATTTAAATCCTAATTAAAAGAACCTTGATTCACCTGCTTGTCCTACTAGCTATGCTACCATACCTGAAGAGAACCCAATGAAGGGACACCTGGTGGCCCTGCCTCCCTTCTCTGCCCCACCCTGGCTCAGGGGAAGGCCAGCATCCCTCCCACCCCCCACACAAACCCTACAATTCTGGACTTGGGAGTTCAGAACAAGCGGAAAGGAGTCTTTGTCCGTCATTTCAGTGCCAGCCAGCTCCCCAGATAAACCGCCAAAACCCAGAGCTTGGAGCGGGGTGCAGAGCGAGATGGGCAGTGAATCCTGTGATCGCCCCACTATGCACACCGTTACAGGGGGTCCCCTTGTGCCGCTGAGGAGGGCTTGGGAGCAATGCCCGAGGGCGAGCCCCACCTGCCCGAGACAGCCACCCACACAGGATACTCGCTTGCACCATCTCTCGGGACAGGGAGGGGGCAGTGCTGTTCCCACTGGAGAGGTGAAGAACTGGGGTCGGAGAGAAGCCAGCAGCTTGCCCAGGCCCAGCTCTGCGTGGGCAGCATGGCCTCTGCAGTGAGTCCTGCACCTCCGGTTGGCCACCGGCCACCGGCCACCTGCCGTCTGTGTGACCCACTCTGGCCTTGAATGGGTCCTGGCACCGATTTGCTAATGCTGATGTTGCAGGCACGAGGCAGGGCGGCTCTGTGGGAAGCTCAGCGCCTCTGCTCCTGCACCTCGCCTGCAGCATGCACCCGCCGCCTGTGCTTTCAGACAGCCAGGCCCAGGCTGGACTCGGGAGGGCCTTGTTCCGGCTCCCTCCCACTCTCAGACGGAGACTCCCACCTACCAAAGCTGATTTCTCCCCAGAAGGATGGCCACTACCCTAGTGACCCAGTGCTGGGAGGACTGAGAACAGAAACGGAGGCAGGGCGAGGAGGGCCACACCCAGCTGTAGCCTCGGCCAACAGCCTCAAGGGGTCAGTCACTGTCGTGAAGACAGCGGGCAAACGCCCTCAAAGGCTGCAGGGTGACCAGCCCTGGGGCTGCGATTAGGTTCAAAAGACAGTGCATGAGGCCAAAAGCACAGTGACCAAAATGACCCTGGAAAACGCCTCGCTCTGGACCGAGTGCGCTCGGCCCGTTGAGAACCGACCCACTCCTTTAGTTGCACCGCAGGACGCCGGGACCTGCCTGATGAGACCGAAGACACGTCTGCACGGCACCCTGGAGGGGCTGCACGCGCCAGGCCCAGCTGCGGGGCGAGTGGCCCTGGTGGCTGGAGATGTAGCAGGGCTGCCGGGAGGGAGGCAGATAGTGTGCCCCCCTCGCTCCCTTCTTGCTTTCTCTCTCCCCTCCGCCTTTTCTGCGTGGGCATGAGTATGTGGGGTTGAATTCTCAAACACCAAATGCTCATACAGGCAAAACTACTGGCTGTCAGCTGACCAACACGGGAAACCACATGGCAGCTGGAACCTGTTAGCGGTCACATCTGGATGCGGCGTAAAGGCCGTCGTGACGCATGAGAGGCATACCTAGCTGGGAAAGGTCCAGTCGCGTCCAGTGCATGCCGGTGGGACAGGTCTTGGACAGCGTCCTGATGAACACCTGGCCCAGGCTGTCCAGCGCCCACAGAGCGTCCTGGCAGGCGGCGTAGGCCCTCATCTCGGCGTCGGGAGGCAGCTGCAGTGTGGACGGGCGGGACCGGGCATGCTGGGCGCTGACGCTGCACAGGTCCTTGCTGCCCTGGCACAGCCACAGGGAGCTTCCTGCGGAAGAGTTCACACAGGTCGCAGATGGAAGTGCCAAGCAGCCCTTGCCTTCAGGTAGCTGACCCCTGAGGCTCCTGCGCTCGCTCAGCACGCGCTCACAGAAGCCCTGTGTGCTTTAACTTACAGTGGGGGGGGGAGGGCCGTGCGCCCTGTGACTTAGCAAGAAGCCAGCCTGAGTTGTCGGAGCGACATGAGAGCAAGCAGGGCATACGAGATGTTACGAAGGCTGCAGGGCTGGCCTGGCAGCTCTGACCTGGGAGGTCTCTCACTTGGAGCGTTTCGCCAGCACTCAGAGGGAGGGGTCGGCAGGGCCGCTCAGAGGCAGGGCCCTGGAGCCCTCCACCTGGCCCTTCCGAGGTGGACCTGCGTGGCAGGGAGCTGCTGGGCGAGGCTCTTCCCACCCCTCCACCATTTTTTGAGTCCTTAGGATTGTCATTTCAGCTTAAAATGCAAATAACCCTCAGGGAAATTAAAACCTTGGTCACAGGTGTAATTTAAAATATTATCTAAAACCTGCGGCCAGGTATGCTTTGGAATTCAACATTTCTTTGGACGTTGAAAACCTGTGGTAGTGGGTGTGCCCGTTTCTAAGTCCGGGCCCCAGGGAGCCGCAGCCCCTGTGAAGCTCCGCAGCCATAGCCCTGCGTGCGGGTCACAGTCAGTGGGCAGTTGCCCTCACCGGCTCTCAGCAGGTAGGGCCCGGTGTTGCTGCCGAAGGAGTCTGTGCCAAACTCTGGAATGTGCCTCTTGTTTTCGGGGCTTACAGGTTTCAGAGCTGGGGCCGGAACAACCTGGCACAAAAGTGCCAGTTTTACTGTCCTGACCACGTGCCCGCTCTCTGGGGCGCGGAGGCTTGAGCGAACCGCCCGTTTCCCCAGAACCACACGTGGCACGACAGCGGAGCTGAGCTCTGACGAGAGAGGCGGTCTACCCTGATGGGTCCCACCAACCAGAGACTGTAAACAGGTGACAAGAGACTGCTGGGAGGTGACCAGATTCACAAGAGGAAGTGGGATGGTGCCCAAAGAAGTCGGGTGCACCCTGGGTGCTGTGGCCCAGTGCCGTCGCCAAAGTCACGGGCTGCCAGCCCTAGTGGCTACACTGAATGCTCCCCACCTTCAGGATGCTTCACTGCTTTGGACCCTTCTCTCCTGATCAGGTCTGTCCAACTTCAGGGGCCTCAGCTCAGCCAACCAGGGCTAGCTGCCTGTGACGCCACCCCCCACTCCAACACGCCGCAGCAGACCTTGGGGTTCAGGGCGCCGCGCTCCCCCACCCACCTTCCTTTGTGGGCGAAGCGGAGGCCAGCACGAAGGCCCATCTTGTTGCAGAGGCTGTGCCACGGGGAACAACACTGTTCCAGTAAGTGCCTGGACAGGGGAGACAGACAGAGCGCGTTAGAGAGGAGGAGTGAGCCCCACCTCAGAGCGTCAGTCCCAGACTGCAGCAGGTCTTCCGCAGCTCCCGGCCAGCACGGCGAGGCCGGCCCGCTTCTCGGCAGACACCAACGGGCAGAGCCACAGCCTTGTCCAGGCAGGGAGGAGAGCAGGAGAAAGGCCACAGAGCAAGGGTTCACTTACAGGACGTAGCCCGGCCAGTGCGTGTGGATGTGCGCCTGCCGTGGCAGACCTGGCAGAGCCTTGCGTTTTCGACGGCATGACAATTTTCCTCTAGGAAACGGACTATTCTTTCTTCCTAGGTCCTTCAGATTTAGGTGGGCGTTTTTTATTTAAATGTACAACTGTTAAGATAAAACCGAGCTCCGTCTGCTTTACATCACACTGGGGTCCCAGTGGAACGTGCTGACACACCGTGAGGACACTGGGACCCAAGGTACGGCAGTGGAAACGGAGAGGAAACGGGCACACGGCACGAAAACACTCCTGCCACCGGCACTGGGGCTCTCCTCCAGCGGCGAGCTGGACGCGTTCCTGCACGTGCTGGCCCTCCCGGGAAGCCGCCTATCAAGCCAATGGGAAAATCGAAGTGATTCACCCACCGATGAGACTTCCTTTGGCGACATGGAGCTCATTCTTGCCTGAGGAGACCCAGACACCGCTGTTGTTGACCCCCAGAAGGCTCGGCTGGCACTGAAGCTGCTGCGACCAAAACGCCGTGCGCAGTTTATCCGCCACCTTTTCCACGGGCACCTGGGCCGCTGTAGCCACGGAGTGAGTGGCGTGCATTATGGTCTGGAACAGGCTGCACTGGTCGAACACCACGTAGTCGGTGATGCTCACCTGGAGGGGCACAGGTGGGCGCCGGCTGTCAGGGCGGTGACAGAGCGCACGTCCACCAAACACCCCAACGCACGCGCACGTCAGTGCGAGGAACGAGAGGAGCGGAGCAGGACACCAGCAGACTGGTGACTGCACCCCCGGGGGGTGGGGGCGGAGGGATGGGTGAAATGGTCACCTTTTCTCTCCTGCACACTTCTGTACATGGACCCGTGACGCAAGCCTGTGACTGACCACCACCCACACGCCCTCGGTTTTCTGTTCTGACCAGAGAGGAAGAGCTGCTCTGCTTTCAAGTGTAAGTATTTCCCAGGGACAACAATGCCAGCACTTAAACTCATAACATGGGTTAAAACGGTATCGTAAGCAATTTACGGTCTAGACCAGGACTGCTACCAGTTAGGCCGAGCCAAAGCCTGAAGCGGGGCCAGCTGGGCCACAGCAGATGCCCTGGCTCAGAGGCCCGTCCCTCGCTTCCCTGCAGTTCCAGAAGGCACACGCCCAGGGCGCCTCCCTCTGAGACGGCCTCGCCCGACGCCTTCTGGAAGGCGGTCCCATCTGGTGGCGCTAACTTTCTTTCACAAGCACATCTCCCGCTGGGTCTGGGCACCGGGTGCCACCGCTAGGGCCCAGCACAGCCTAGTGTAGACCCGGTCACACACGACGGAGAGCTGGGGGGAAGGGACGCCCTTTCTCACAGGGGCCTCAATTTCCAGGACGCAGAAACAAGGAGGAAACGCCAGTAAAAACGAGCACTGCCCGCCTGTGTCAGGGCGAGCCGCTGCCCTCACTGAAGTTCCAGCGAGGGCTTCACCCCTGGGGACCCTGAGGCCCCACTGTGGGGCCCACAGGGTGCTGGGCCTCAGCACATGCCCACCGCGCCACCACTTGGGGAGCTTGCCCATTGCCGAGGTGTGTACACTGCCAAGGCCACACGGAAGTCTGTGACAGACCCGGCTCCAGCACCCAACATTTGCAGATAAGCAGAATGCAAATTTAAATAAAGAAAGGTTAGCAGCCAGACAGAATACTGGCTTTCAAGCACTGACTACAAAGAATCAATCTTACAGTAATTAAATTAACTGCTTTCAAATACCTCAAAGGCGGTTCTGTGGATATTTCTCTAAAGATAACGTTCTGAACAGGATAAACTGCTCTCTAGTCGTCTTTGGGCTACTTAAAAACAGAACTTAGCCCCATAAACCCGTGAGCCCGTGTGTGTAAAGCCACATAACCCGATGACAAGCACAGAGAGGGCAATTTAAAGCCATTTGCGTAACTTTTCAAGCAGGACCTGCACGTTGAAGTAGAGACACAGGCGCTCACGCACTCATTCCCCCGGGAGCAAAAGCACCTTGGTTGTTCACACCCTCACTGAAGAGGCCTCTGAGCAACAAGGCAAGTTCACGGACAGTGAGGACTGAGCCCACGGACACAGCACTGCAGAGATGCTGCGCATCCCACAGCCGCCAAGGGCCCGTGCGCCCTCCCCGGCCCCTGGCAGGGCCGGGGGGCTCCGGTCACACTGGCACCGAAGGGGGGAAGTAGACACCCCTCTGAAAACGTGTTCCAGCCACTCTGGCTGGCACCAAGTCACTAAAAATTTGCGTGATTATACCTTTTTATTCCCCAAAGCCTTTCCTTTCCTGGAGCATGTGGGGAAACTCTCCTTTCTTTGCTGAGACACCACCTGCTCAGAGGTGTCTTGGACAAGCAGAGACGGACGGATTTTAACTGTGGGTTGACTTTTCCAAACCTACCGTCTAGTTTCTTCTCTTAGCATGTCTGCTCAGAATTAAAGGCCATTGTTATCCAGGTCCTCCCGCAGGTGTCCCGGGTCCACTTAACACGTGACAGACTTCTAGACAGCACCTAACACCTAAATGAGCAAGCAGAGCCCGTGCATTCGGGCACAGAGAGCGCGCTCCGCGTTACTCTCTAAGATGTGCAGTCCTTGGTGTTTCCAATGTGCGGGCTGGGGTCCAGCAAAGTCTGCCTCACCAGTCAGGGAACGTGACTACTGTCCACTTAGCCCAACCTCCCCGAGCTCTTTAAGGGGAGGCCCCGCACGCGCCCCGCAGCAGAGCACCCACCTGCCACCAGTGCTCGTCGCCTCCCTGGGGCCTCTTGGACACGATGCCGGTCCGGAACCACAGGTTCCCATGGGTGTCCAGTGCCCACAGAGTCTGCTGGTCCCCGAGGGCTATGCAGACAGGCTCCAAAGCTTGCCTTTCACTGAGAACAGAGGAAGACAGGGAGTCGGCACCTCCGGTCGAGGCCCTACCCACCAGGTCCAAGGAAGAAAGCCTGAGCTTTGAGTTAAATTACTGGGCGACATAAATTGTTCCAATGTGTCCTGGCTTCTGAAAGACATACTGAAGACCCAGAATGATAGGGAATGCTCTTGGGGGGAAATAAAGGAAGAAAAAAGTGAGCAGCCCCCCCACTCCCCGCACCAGTGTGCCAGGCTGTGCCAGGACGCTGCAGCTGCGCACACACTGCTGCCTCTGGGCCATGCCCTCCCCCACCCAGTGCCACCTCACCCGCTTCCAGGCTCGGGTCCCCTCCCAGCCTCTGCAGGTGGAGCCCAGGTGCCCTCAGGGCTGCGGGCTGCAGCCTCTGGGTCGGGAGTGTCTGTGCTCACTGGCAGCAGTCAGTTCACTAGACTCCCTCGGCCCAGCAGCTCCGTGAGGCCAGGGCTGGGGCCGTCAGGTTCATACACACAGCCCAGCCTTTAGGCTCCCAACTGGCACCTGCTCGAGTTTCCTGGGTCGCTAAGTGTAAACCAATATCCTAACCATATTTTTGTAAGGACTTTTAAGAATTTCACATTAGCAAAATGATTTGATGTTAATTGTGTAATTAAAGTTTTGAGTGATATAATATAACCAAATTACAATTCAGAGATCGATTTCAATTCACACGGATGATGATTAAGAAACCGATCTGGCTCTAAACCACCTGGGATTCTAAAGTGAAACTATGCGACACAGGGCAGGTCTGAACAGACAGTCGGAAGGGACTTGTAACCCAGCGATGCTCAAGGTGACACCGAGGGCAGCAGCGCTTCACAGGCCCAACGCCCAGCCTGCGGGTCAGAGGGAGACAGCAGGTGCGCCCAAGGCCGGGCCGCTCACACGGGCTCAGACCCCTGCAGGGGATACCTCACCAAGGCCTCCATCAGGGAGCCACTTCTGCCCAGGAGGGGCTCCCCTGGGTGCCCCGAGGGGAGACCCGCTGACAAAAAACAGGGTGGGGCAAACAAGACGCTGAAGGCATGCCCGCCCCTCCCTGATGGTACCTGACAATGTCACACTTCCACTGCTCCCCTTCAGGACAGAAGCTGCTCACGCCCTCGCGGTACAGCAGGGCTCTCTGCTCGGTCAGCGCCCACACCACGCCGTCGCGGGCCGCCACCTGGGACAGTGGGTACGGACAGTCGACCTTCATGGCTCTGGCACAGGGGCGATCCACGCTGAGACCTGCCGGCAGACGGACAGAAGTCCCCAAAGACACACGATCGGGATTTCATACCTCATTTTCATTGTGTACTTACTTCTCTTCTCTGGCATTTGGCTGTATCCTTTCGTAATAACGTACTTTTTAAAACTGTTTGGTCAATTACCAGAGGGGAGGGGTCGGGGAGGCAGATGAGGGTATGGGGGGATGAAAGGGGATGGAAGGAGACTTCACTCGGGGATGGTGAACACACAGCACCACATACAGATGACGTATTGCAGAACTGTAGGCCTGAAACCTATATAATTTTATTAACCTACGTCACCCCAATAAATTCAATACAAAAGAAAAAAAAAGGTGTAGACAACATACAATGGTTAAACTAGGCTTAAAGATAACATTCAGCTGAAACATTTTTAGATGCCCTTTGAAAAACCCGAAGGAGTAACAATTCAGAGTTGGGTCCCTTAAGACGTCCTGAGGGGCCCCGAGAGGCCTCGCACCAGAGGGAAGGCGCGGCCTCTGCTCCAGCTTGTGCAGGCTGCTCCGCGCCTTCAGGCCAACAGCTTCTTGCCCAGAGACGTGCCAATCACTACGGGAACCTGCTTGCCTTGAGTTTTACAGACACAGCCCCTCACCCGAAAAGGAGATAAGAAAAGCGAGCAAAAATAATGATTGGTTATCGAAGATGTGCGGGAGCCTCCTGACCAGACTCACGTTGACCAGGGTCCACATGCCAGGCTCCACCTTCCCTGACCCCTACTGGTGCCCACATATCTTGGGCCATCCACCACCTCTTGCCCCCCGCCCCTTCCCCCTTCCCTGACACAGAAGCACCTGGACTCTCCTTGGTTAGGATGGGTCTGAGGTGCCACCAAGGCCCCACCTTCTAGGCCTTCTTGAGCAGGAAGCTGTCCCCCACTCCAAACCCGCAAGTTCTGGCATTTCAAAGTGTCGATCAAGCGTACAGACTTCGGACGTAACTCCCAGAGCAGGGGAACAGCCAGACCCCAAACAAGAGGGCACAGGCGGACAGCAGCCACACTCAGGGACACCCCTCTCTGTGTGCCCCTTGAAGCCTCAGTGCCAGCAGAGGGGCCCAGCTGCTGCTGGGTTGGCAGGAGCCCAAGGCCTCCAGCCATCTCTCGGAGCAGCTCCAACAAAGCGTCCCCCACCCTGCTTTCCCCTAGGGTATGTGTTTGTGGGGGGGTCCCACTGCTGAAGTGAAAACCCTGAATACCCCTGACTCCCCATGCAGGTCTCCTTCCCTGCCTCCTGGCAGCCTCTGTCCGATGACCTGAAAGGCCACTCCTGGGGGACTGGCAAACCCCACACACCATGGCCTCAGGTGGGCGTCTGACTGATCGCACGCACGCACCCTGCTGAGTCGCAGGCCGTGGGGCACACTTCCTCGCACCAACCAGGCGGGGCTCACGTGCAGGACTTCCTACCCTGCAAACCCTCGGGCCAGCCCCAAGACACTCACCCAGTGGGTCTGCGTGGAGCAGGGCTCATCCGACACGCCTGCCCCGGTGACTCCTCGGGCATTGCTCTTAGGCACCCACTCCTCACCTGGGGCCAGAAGCCCCGTTTTCCCACCAGGAACAAACTTAAACACCCCAGAGCTGTTTTCACTTGGAGGGAGATGCAGGAATTAGGCTGGAGAGACCAGGGCCGCCCACTGCCCAGGACCTGGCGAGGCTGCCCAATGGGGCTCAGGCAGGAGTTTCTGAGTTGGGCTAGCCCTCCCACTGCTGGGGGCCAGGCCAGTGGCCAGGTTCGGACCCTCAGGAGTCAGCCCTGACAGTTCATGACAGATATGAAAACCCTCGGCATCAGCAGCATGGACTGTGGGGAGTGACCTTCATGCCGACCCCAGACAGTCTCTGGACAGCCAACAGAGAGCTCCAGCCCCACGGCCCCAGACCCTCATGCCCCACAGTGCCGAGGGCACACAGGCACGGCCTGGCACAGTCTATTTTTAATAAACCACTCCTACTGGTCTCCTCCAGCCGCTAAGGCTTCCCCTCAGGGCCGTTTCCCAGGACAAACTGAACTGCTATTTAGAGCAAATTACTTCTCACTGTTTTTCCTGACCCACATGTAAACAAGTGTAGAGAAGCAAGTCCCAGCCAGGCCACGGGGAAACAGTGCTGGCATCACCTCTGTCACTCCTTCCTCCTGAGGCCAGACCCTGCAGGACACGTGCCCCACGGTGGCTCCTGTGAGACCAAGGTTGTGTCTGTACCTCACTAAGTCACCCTGCTCACTCCTGCCCTAAATTTGTCCTGGGTTGGATGTGAAGGAGAAGTAGGAAACTGCTAATATATTCCAATGACAAGTCCTCTCTTTCTAGATTGTGCTAATTTAAGTAGATCTGAGCTTCTAACAGAGCAAAGTGCAGGAAGACGCGGTCACCCCAGCTCCGCCACCACCTGAGCGTGCAGCCTCATTACCTGTCTGCAGGTACAGGTCTCCGTTTGTCCTGATGACCCAGGCGGTGTCGTCACTTAGCGCCACAAACACAGCCTGGGGCAGCGCCTCGTACCAGTGCCGCTTGCCCTTGATGGTCACTTTGCCACAAGCAAAAGCTCGGTTAGACTTCTGCTCAATCTTCCAGAGGAGAGCCCCTGCGTAGAGGGAAACTGAGTCAGTGATGGAGACGCACACTCCATTCTGGGAGCTGCGGGGGGAGGGGCCACGAAACACGGCCCTCACTGGGGGAAGAGCCCTGCAGCGCCCCGGTCTGAACCTTTGGCCACCACCTGTCAGCTGTGTGGCTTCCGGCATCATGTCACTTAACATCTCCAAGCCTCAGGTCCTCATCTGTGAAATGCAGGTGACAGCGTAGCAATGGCACAGCCTGGAGCTGGGCACCTCACAGGTGTGGGTGACACGGAACAGGAGCAGGGCCGGCACCCTTAGGTTTGCCGAGATGAGTCCCAAGTTAACACCGTGAGGCACAATTAGTGTCCTGGGACAGCTGAGGGTCCTACAGGGACTTGAAGGGAGGGGGCGCTTCTGGGCCAGCTAAATGGACAAGATGCATGAGGAGGAAGCATTTGAGCTGGGCTGGGGTTTTTCCACTCAGAAAGAGATTCTGATAAATAGCAAAAGAAGAGGGGAGAGGCGGAGGAAGGGAAGACAGGAAGACGCTCTGTAGGTGGAGGGTGCAGCGCAGGCCAGGCACCGAGGGCAATCACCGCGAGCACTAGCGGGTCAGAGCGAGGAGAGGAAGCCTGAGAGACAGCCACGCCTGCACGTCACCCTGAGTGACTCTGGTCACCCTGGGCTCTGGTGCTCACCGAAGACATGGCCTCAAGGCATCTCGGCCTAGAACA
Organism: Desmodus rotundus; assembly: GCF_022682495.2. Taxonomy (NCBI): domain Eukaryota; kingdom Metazoa; phylum Chordata; class Mammalia; order Chiroptera; family Phyllostomidae; genus Desmodus; species Desmodus rotundus. The sequence continues at coordinate 135,678,336 of NC_071393.1, read as the reverse complement.
CTGACCTGCTGGAGACAGAGCTCTCACTCGAGCAAGACAGACTGAACTGTTTTCGAAACACAAGGTAAGTAACGTAATCAGGAAGAACCAAAGTTTCTAAACAGATGGGGACATGGACCCAAGGTAAATGGACAAAAAGGGTTACAACTCACAATTATACAACACCAACTAATGGAGGAGATTATTATTATCTATCAGTCCCCTAAGGAAAAATATTTTTCAAGCCAGCAAAGAATAAAATTAAGCCACCTGCCAAACTCCTACTTTAAACAGTGACGAAGACCAGGGAGAGTGAGGGGACCCAGGATGAAATCACAGGGCACCAGCCCGGGTCAGGCATGGTTCTGACCGACTTCCCTTCCACCGTGCCAACGATGCACCAGGTACTGCGAGGGGGAGACGCAGAGAAGCACCTGTTCCACCTGCCCACCGCCCAGCCAGGGGGAGGGGCCAACAGGGGAAGACGGTCGAGCAGGCGCTTCAGCCAGGCAGCGCGGCACTCAGGAAATGCCGGCTCTAGACCAGTGACAACGGCCTAATCGCGGCGTCGGAGAACGAACGCTTCTCTTTGCAGTCAGGGAGGATGCTAATCACGCAGAGCGTACGTACACAGCTCGCTCACAATCAATTTCTAAAAAGGAAACCAAACAGCCTGAACGTATCCAACACAGGCACAGCCGACTCCCTCAGTTTAGCTGCTTTAAAGCAGCACTAAGAAACAGAAATGCATTTCATTTTTATAAGGAGTATGTTAACAGCTGCAATTAGCAAAGAATCAAAAACTCAAACTGAACATTCATTTACACTATTTAGTTGATACCAAATGAAGCAATTCCTGTTTGGAGAAAACCCCTCACACCTGTGGGAAAAGGCAAGTCTGTTGAATGGGCAGAGGCCCCTGGGCCCGGGGGACAGGTGAGGGCGAACCTGAGGGCGAGACTGCCACCTGCTGGACGGCATCTTCAAACTTCTGCCAGCGCAGCCCGGCGCCTGGCAAGGCGCTGCAGAAGAGGCCGCCCTTGTAGTCCAGGCACCAAATGTACTTCTCGGAGACCGCCAGGCTGAGGATGCCGTAGCCGGGGCCAGAGTAGCCCATCCAGCTCTCTGCAAACTAAGGACAGCGCCCCGTGAGCTCTGTGGCAGACAGCATGGCTGCATGTGCTGCGCTGCTGTCAACAAGAGAAGCCCACAGGATGTTGCTAAAATCGGAGCTGCGAGGGTCTTTCGGAAGCCCACAGAGACCGCCCGCTCTGAAGGCCCCAGAGCACGTGTGACGTCCTCCCTAAAGTCACGCTGACGCTCACAGGCGGGACGCTCACAGGCGGGGCTCTGCTCCACAGGCACAGCTCGCCTCGAGAGGCGTGTTCTGTACGCCAGAGCCCTGCCCCCAGGTCAGGCGAAGCTGCTCTGCCACTCCCTGTGTGCAAGCGTGTGTGTGTTAACCACACTTGCAAACACTTCCAATCGTCGTCCTCCAGGCCCAGCCTTGTGACACCCGGCCAGGATGCACCGCTGGGCTGGATTTTGTGAACCAGGGTTTACTTGCTAGGATTCTTTTAAAAACCAAGCTAAATAAAGCCTCGGCTCTTCTACAAAAGAAATCAACATATTTGCACAACTGTCCTCATGTGGAAGTTAACTGCTTCAAAGAGGACCCTGCTCACCATAATGAGCCATATCTGCCACCCACAACCCCCCCCACACTTGTTGGGCTTTCCAGCTACCCAGAGGGGCACGGGGGAGGCAGGGCAGGAAGGCAGCAGAGAGGTACTCAAAGCACCAGGGCCCCTCTCTCCTGGGGGGATGCTGTTCTCAAGTTCTGGCCTAGAGTCCCCCTAGTCTCCACCCGGGACCTCGAGTGTCTGACAATGCCGACTCTGGCTGGGCGTCTCTGTTGTGGCTTCCCACCCCCGTCCTGCACTTTGCTCCCCGCTGTCGCCCCAGTCCCACTCAGCCGAATGACCCGACACTGACGTCCACGACCGGTTGTCCCGTGCATGGTGGCGTCCCCGCAGCCAAGGCCTCAAGAAAGGGTGAACGCACACAGACTGGCGAGGTCAGGCCTTTTGCCATTCTGGGCAAAGCAAGTGCGCCGCACGGCTCGCTTCTGAGGCAGGACAGCACGGAGGCTGAGGGGGGTCCTGGGGCTGGCCTCGCCCTGTACTTGCCACATGCAGGCCATCCACCCGTCGAGTCTCGGTCCCCTTCTCTGGAGAGTGGGGTGACAACAGCACGCCCTTCCTGGCTTGCTCTGTTTCAGAGAAGTGAACGGGCTAAACTTGGAAGTGCTGGGCATGGTGGCCCACAGCCAAAGCTGCCCACGTCACCCACTGGCGGCACTGAGAGGCCAGCGGATGCGCAGGGAAAGCACAGGTGGCTGGCTGTAAGTTGGACTCGTACTCCGCACCTCACACCTATTGGCAGGGAGAGTTACCACGCACAGTTCGTTTTCAACCCAAGTCCCTCCAATAGCGATCGCCTGCTAAGGAAAGTAGGCGCTAATTAAAAAGCACTTTTTCATCGGAAACGGCCCAGGACAGTCAACAACCCTCTTCTAGTGGTGTGGGCTGGGAGGCCCTCGGGCTGCAGGCCCCGTTTCCGCACGGCCCCCAAGGGCCTGCGTCCACGCCACCGGTGGAGGAGACAGCCACGGGGACAGGGCTGCTTCCCGTGGCCGGTTCGGTGCCCACACCCATCTGAAGGGGCGGTGAGGACAGTCGCTGCCTCCCACCTGCTCAGAGCCTCCCCCCCGACCAGGTCCTCTGCCCACTGGCATTGGAATGGCCCCCAGGTGGCCCAGCCCCTCTGGGAGGCGACCAACACTCAGCGCCATGCTGGGCAGGCCGCTGAAGAAGTGGTTACAGAGCAGAGGCGATAGGTCAGCATGATGCAGGCCATTTACGGAAATGCTCCCACCCAGACCTCAGAACATTCAGCCTGCAGGTTTTGCAGGGGAAATAGAATTTCTTTCCATAAGAAGGAAAATAACCAGCCTGCCAGTGATTTTCCTCAAGAAAGAAGCCAACGCACCTGATCTGCCTTCAGCAGCCCAGCGTCCTCTGGGGCCAGCTGGCTCAGGTCCTGCAGGGAGCGGCCGCCTCCAAGCTCCGCCATGCTAGCCTCTGAGGATGAAGAGGGCAGCCCACGGCCGTAGATGTCCTCCTCGTCACTGGATGTCAGCACCTGATCTCGTGAAGGGTGCTCGAGGCGAGGCTCATGGGTGCTGGTCACCAAGGTAGAGACTGGGGGCGTTCCTCCCCTGCCCCCACGCCCCAAGTCACATTCGGAGGTAGGCCCTGCTCTCTGGCCTGTGTCATTGCCAATGACTGTGTGCCCGGGCTTTGAGCCGAGGTGGCCAGGAACCTCTATGTGCATCAGGAGGCCCTGCTCTTGGCTGGTCCCCTCGGTGCCGTATTGGTCAGCTCTGGTCTCCAGCAGCCACCCCTCAGCACTGGGAGCCCAGCTGAGGCTGGAAGGCACTGGGGGCAAGTCCAGGAGGGGGGCCTCACACAAAGTGCTTTGGGGGGCCTCAGGTTCCAGGCCCCCCAGCCCCAGGGCCTCAGCAGAGCCATCCTGTTCTTGGCAAGGTGACTGCCTGCTATTGGGTCCATCGTCTGCAGGACAAGGCTCCTCCTTGGGTTCTGTGATGTCACCACCTTCCACATCTTCCCTCGGCTGCAACGGTAAACTCAGCGCTCCACTGTGCGGTTCCATCTCGCCTGCCTGGTTCCACTGTGGGGTTCCCATTCTGTTGTCATCCTCACTGAGTAAGTCAGGGGTGGGCTCAGGCACCTCCAGGACGCTAAATGCTTCCAGGTCACTATTGTCCTGCAGGACGCCGTTCACTTCCGCACTGAGGTTGCTCTCCGGGTCGGGAGACTCTGTGCTCAGCTGACCCAGACTCGAGGTCGCAGATAGCAGGTCTGTGTTCAAGGACTGGGGACTGTCACCAGGAAACTCACAGCAGGGAGTCGACTCCAGGGAACTGTGCCAGGCATCACTGCTTCCGCCTTCTATTTTAAAATAAGAGTGTTTAAAATGAGTCGTGGCTCTACACAGAGATACGAATTAAAAACCAAAATTTTGGCTTAAGAAAAAATACAATTTCAATAAATGAAAAATATGTTTTAAACTGGCGAGGAATACGTAAGCACAAATTATGCCAACACAGGGATATTTTAAATGGATGCAAATATCCTACACACAATGGGTTCTGAGGCCTCACTCATGAAATGTTAACTAAGAAAATAAAGAACACGCCCTGGCTGGTGTGGCTCAGTGGATTCAGCGCCAGCCTGTGAACCAAAGGGTCGCCAGTTCGATTCCCAGTCAGGGCACATGCCTGGCTTGCAGGCCTGGTCCCCAGTGGGGAGCGTGTGAGAGGCAACCACACACTGATGTTTCTCTCCCTTTCCCTCAGTCTAAAAATAAATAAATAAATAAAAGTAAATAAATAAAATCTTTAATCAAAAGGACAAACTATAGACAAACTTTTTAAAATTATCAAAACGCTCAAGAATATGATAAAAATGTCCTCCAATACTGCAGTGATCTTTAGCTAAGAGCTCGATGGGCCCCGTGGAGTAAAAAGTTGAAGGGTTCAATGTCATATCCCAATCTGGTAACAAACACGTCCAGCAGTCAGGACAAAGTGACCCATCCTGACACGGGCATCAGTCTTGTCTCCGTGGCCTTCCGCATAGGGTCGCAACATCTCTGGCCTAATAAGTGGTGTGCACGGGAGAGACCACCACTTTAAGGGCTGAAAAGTGTCCAGCCCAGGCCCCTTAGGCAGGCTGGTAAGCAACAGGTGCGTATCACTATATAAGCCCCACATGTGTGCATCGCGTAGAGCCTGCGAGAGGAAGGAAGCCAGTGCTTTCTGAAGACCCTCTCTGCTGCCCCGAGGGCGGCGCCCACGGAGCAGGACACGGTGCTCCCTGGGCTGCCAGGAGTGGAAGGCACCAGCGTGTGCCCTGCTGCTGACCGGACGTACCTGCCCTCTTCTTCCTCTTCTTCTTTCTCACTTTGAGAGGCTTCACCACGAGCTCCTGATCAAAGTCTTCCGAGCTAATGACACTGAACCTCTGAGAGGTGGGCGGGCTGCCCCTGCCAAGCTCCAGGGCTGCCTGGGGCCCAGAGCCGCTGTCAGTAGAATTGAGCGAGCTGCTTCTGCTCCTGGGCTCGCTGGCCAAGGAGCTGGCCACAGAGCTGGCCACGGGAGCACCCCTGAGCCTCGCCTCGCCACAGGCCATGGCCCCTGGCGGCCTCTCTGCACGCTGTGTGGGGACTTGCTCTGCGCATCCTGGCATCTCCAGACCGTTTCGCACTAAAAAAGAAGAGTCAGCTTTACTACTGTTTGTCTGAGAGAAAGTCGACATGCTCTGACGTCAACCTGCCCTACACACCAACCCGCTGAATTCAGAAAAATGAGCAAAATTCAAAGGCTCACCTGGAAGATTCCAACCAACAGTTTTTGTTCTCCGGAAGTTCATACATCAGTATCAGCACGCTAAGTCCCCACAGCTATCTTGTAAGTAACTGAACAGGAAGGGAACACCACTACATACGGAGCACCTCTCATTCTGATTCTCAAATGACTTACAAGGTAGAGAGGCTCATCTAAAACAGGCCTTCATGCTGTCTCACACACACCCAAGGCCTTGAATGCACTTTAATACAGTATTACTCAATGGGCATTTGAAAAGTATTTCGCGCTGGCTGGTGTGGCTCAGTGGATTGAGTGCTGGCCTGTGAAGCAAAGGGTAACTGGTTCGATTCCCAGTCAGGGCACATGCCTGGGTTGTGGGCCAGGTCTCCAGTAAGGGGTGAGAGGCAACCACACATTGTTATTTCTCCCCTTCTTTCTCTCTCCCTTCCCCTCTCTCTAAAAATAAATAAAATCTTTAAAAAATATATATATGAATACGAGGTCTGTCCAGAAAGTATCCAGCCATGTGATATGAAAAATAGAGGCATTTATTGAAGACACAAGATACTAGAAACATTGTACAAAAGACAATGATGCCTCAGTCCCCTTCAAAGTAGGCTCCTTGGGACCTCACACAGTTCTCCCAGTCGCCGTCAGCTGCCCTGTCGTATTTTCCTGAATCTCATCAATGGTCTGAAATCTCTTCCCTTCAAAGGTGATTTCTCTTTTGGGAAAAGCCAGAAGTGGCAAGGCACCGAATCTGAGCTGCAGGGGGGCCAGGTCACCTGGGTGACTTGATGTTTCACCAAAAAACTCTGCACGAGACGTGATGCATGAATGAGTGTGTCATGTGGTGGAGCTGCCAGTCACCAGTTGCCCACAGCTGCGGCCATTTTCATCATATTGCATCTCTCCACTGACGAAGAACACTGAGGCAGTGCTCCTTACTAATTGTTTGGCCCAGACGGGCGAGCGGACTCATGATGGACAGCACCTTCCCAACCAAAAAACACAGTTAACATGGTCTTGCCCTTGCTGCGACCTTGCCGCACCTTCTTCGGGCCTGGAGAACCAGGCGACTTCCACTGGGACCACGGGGCCTTCCTGCCCGGGTCACACAGGCCGCAGACCCACGGTTCATCTCCAGCCATGACCTTCCTGAGGAAATCCAGTTCATTGCTAGTCATTTGAATCAAGTCGTTAGCAACTGCAGCACGACGTTCCTTCGGCTCTGGTAGCAGAAGCCACGGAATGAATTTTGCCACGACGGGTTTCGTGCCAGGATCCTGCGACAAAATCTCGGACACAGTAGTTTCTGGAGCCCCCAGCTCTGCTTCCAGTCCTCACACTGTCAGTCGCCGATCTTTGCTGACTGCAGCCCATACCCGTTCAACAGTCTCAGGTGTTCTGCTTGGTGCAGGCCTTCCGGAGCGTGGATCACTTTCTACAGATTCTCGACCATCTTTGAAGCGTTTGTGCCACGCTTGTATTTGCGCTGCACTCATTGCATCGTCCCTGGAAGCCTCCTGAGTGATCCGAATAGTTTCTGTGGAGGAATCTTCAAGCTTAACGCAAAATCTGATGCAGATTCGTTGTTCTACTCGCTCACACATTTTGAATGTGACGGCCACACAGTGCACACGCTCACTCAGCAGTCTACTGCCCCCACTAAAGAGTGCAGTGACGCCGTCGTCGTTCACGCATGCGCACTCCAGTCTACTCTCCTTGGCTGCCAGGTTACGTCCATGTCGTGCAGGCTGTTTTCGTTATATTAACAGTGGCTGGACTTTTTCTGAACAGACCTTGTACACCTGTAATTAAATTTCTCAGAATCCAAGGAGGAAAGGTAGTTTTCCACTGGGACAAACTCAAGACAGATGTTCACTAAAGCAGCCAGTGCCCAATTCAGGCAGGGGCAGAGACAGGAGCGGGCACGGAAGACCACATCCCGAGCTCTGGCTGAGACGGAGGACAGCCAGCAAGTGTCCCGCCTCCACAGACTCGTCCTTCTCTCACCACGGCACCAGAAGGTGACCAGGGCCAGAACGGCTCCAGCCACAGTGCCCTTCGATCTACTGAGCGCCAGACACCATCCAGGTGCTGAGACATGGCCATCAGCCAGGCAGACAGAGTTCCTGCTCTCCTGGGGCCATCAGGGGCAGGCTGTGGGCTCCGCGCACGTACCGGGGACCAGAGGGCAGGACGCCGCTGAGTGAAGTCCTGGGCAGGGAAGTGACCGTGGAAGGCCACACAGCTAATGGCAGATCTCACCTAGAGCTGCACTGTCCACTACAGAAGCCATCAGTCACGTGGCTGTTTAAATTCAAATTAATTCCAATGAAACAAAACTTAAAATTCAGCTCCTCAGTTGTGCTTGCCACACCTCAGGCACTCAGCAGCCATGTGTGGGCAGTGCAGATACAGAGCGAGGAGGGGACAAGGCTACTCCAAGCCCAGGAGGAAGGATGAGGAAGGGTGCTGGGTGGCAGGGTGACGGGTTTCACATTTCCCACAGGTTTGTTACACGAATCAAACAGAACACCTGTGGACCTGCTCTGTGAACTTCAGAGGTCCCACTAATGTGGGGCTCTGGGGCCAGACAGATGTCCCCGGGGTGCCGCTCACACATCACAGCAGTGGTGTCTTCAGGACCCTCACGGCACCTTGCTGAGCCTCAGCGTCCTCAGCAGGTCACTCAGTGCCTCCCACAGAGGCAGTTCTGAGGATGAGACGGTGAATGCTAAGTGCTTAGCACAGTCTCTGGCGCACAGTGAGCAGGAGTGAGTGAGGGGGCGGGACAAGGGGTGGGGCTTGCACAGCAGCTTTGGTTCCCACCAGGAACAAGGTCACTGAGCAGCCCCAAACCTTAAGTACCGTGGGTGTGTGCAAGAGAAACTCTAGTTTTGCTCATTGGAGTTTGGGCTTACGTGGATTACAAAAAGAAAGTCAAAAGCACGCAGAATAATAACCAATTCTACAGGCAAGAACTGCACTAAGAGTAAAAGATGTCGCAGCTGACAGACTTATATGCTCTAAAACCTTATGCAAATACAGGTCTTCCGGAGTCCTAACCCCACCTGCTGTCCAGAGCATCAGAAGTCAGCCAAGTGGGCGCAGAGTTCTCTCTCCCTCCCCCTCACTCGCCTCGCCCCCTGCCGGGCCCAAGGAAGCAACTCTACCTGGGGGGGCGGGGGGACTGTCTGACGTAGGCCGAGAGGTCACCTTCAAGGGAAGTATGTAGACAGTATTTTAAGAACTGTGAAAAGTCCTCCAGAACCCTCCTTGATTAGATAGGCTACAATCACTTAGCCAGCGAAACGTCAGTCTTATAAACGAAACCCAGCTACACGCCCAGCACCTTTATCGCAAATACAAACCTCCTGACACCAGTCCTTCTGGTCTGCTTGCGATTCTTATGATGTTCCTGTCTCCCTTTAAGAGAAATATTTCATTTTCTGTGCAAGAAACAGACACGATATCACCCGATCCTTCCAAACCAGCGATCGTGGCCTGTTCAAAAATAAAAAAACAGTAAATTCACCAAACCGGCAACAGTAACAGACCTGAGCAAGTGAGCAGGTGCAGGCACCCAGGGAGGGCAGAAGGCCACTGCAGCGGTTATGACAACTTCCTGGGATGCCTCAGGGCGACTCGACCCGCAGAGCGGCGACACTGACAGTTGTGTGACCCGGAGTCACGCTCCTCGCCAGCAACTTCTCATGAATGAGGAGCAGTCTCGCCCCACCTCTCGGCCACTCCTGGGACCACGTCCTCACCTGCGGCCCACGCCCTGTGACAGGGAGCCCCTTCTCCCTGGTGGGACCTGCCTGGCAGCCTCACACAGCTCTACTCTTAAGAAGAAACTAAAATGAAAGTTTTTGTTTAATTTTTTATCATTAGCTGAGAACATCTCTTCACTAATTTTAGAGAGAGGAAAGGAGAGAGAAAAACATCAAGCAAGAGAGAAGCATCAATTGGTTGCCTCTGAACGCGGCCTGACCAGGGATCGAACCCACAACTTTCTGGTTACGGGACAACACTAACTGACTGAGAGGCACACTGGCCAGGGCGAAAGATTTTTTGTTTTGTGTTTTTTAAAGTTCCTGTATCCGACTCTAAAGGGTAATACTCTACTACTACCCTGATTTAAACAGAAATTGTTTCCTACCACAATTTAATGATGCTGAAAGTTGTCCAAAATACATATGGCAAAACACCGTGCCTCCATTTGGGCACAGGGAACAAGCCGAAGAGTTGAGGGTAGAAAGGAAGCTGGAGAGAGACCCCTGTCCTGCTCACGTCACCCTGGGGAGGGCTTTGGAAGTGAGTCCCTGTTAGTGTTTTTGTCAAACTCGTGTCTGCATTTGATAGCTCAGTCATTTGGTAGTCAGGAAAAACACGACCCAAATGGACTATAAAGGACAAGTTTAATTTTGTGCTCAGGGGCAAAACACACACACAAAAACAAACACCCAATTTCTCCGCAGGGTGAGGACTACAAATAGCAAACCAAGTATCTTTTCCAGTCCACTACAACAACCAGGCCTTCCCTCGATGTCCGTGACTGGCCCAGAAGAAGAGCAGCGCCGGCGAGCCTACCCTGCCTGCCCCCCATGGTGAGAGGCAGCCCTTGGGAAGCCCTTGGACCCCAGGATGGCTGCGGTCCTGTCACTCACCTGGTTGACGGTGTCTAGAAGGTAAATACTATATTCATTCCAACTCAGCACCCAGCCTTCTTGGAAGAAACACGAAACAAGCCCCAGGTGTTTCTCAGGCACGCCGCTACCTCCCCCGTCAAAGGGCTCCAGGCGTGGGTACAGTTCGAAGGGTTTGGCTCCCTCGGCGAAGGCGTCCTTTAAGATGAACGTGGCTTGAACTGTCCCGTGGATGTCGGCCTTCCACAGCCGGAGCCCTGGCCGTGACGCGTACAGGGTAAGGTCGCTTTGCTTACAAAGCCCTGGTATAAAACATGCACCAAATTTCCCAGTGCTGAAATTGAGAGGAAGAAGGAATAAGACAGATGCTGACTGATGCAAAGTAACAGGAGTTTTTTGGCTAAGCCCAAACAAGGTCCATTTTTAGAACCCTTTTCTACTGAAGCACTTTGCCACCCCTGTGCCCAGAGGACAAGGCGTCTGTCCTACACCCCTTACAACACCCCAGGTGGGCCCACGGCACACCCCCACAGCCACACACATCAAGTGGTTGGGGGGTCTCCCCGCACTTTGGCGCCTCACTCAGTCCCCTGGTGACTACCCCTGTGCACGGGACCGGGGAGGACGTCGAATACCAAACCCCGTGTGAGACGAAGACTGCCAGGCTAGCCGAGAGCGCACACAGTGGCCCAGCACCGCAAGTTGTCGCCACCCTGGCAGGCTTGCTCGGGGGCTCTCTGACGGAGGCCGCAGGACGCCTCCCCTCTTCCTCCCGCCTCTCCTGTCACACCAACCTCCACCTGGCGACCCGAGTGCCAGTCTGTTTCCTTCCAGGAACAGGGCCCCTGAAAGAACTCGTCACCTCCATCTTACTTGCTCACGGTGGGAAACTAAAGCATTACCTTGAACGGACACTGAGTGAGTCCCTGCATCACGTGGGACACTGTGTGTGGGTGTGAATGGTTATGACAGCATCTGGGAGGGACCGCCCGAGCTCAGGGAGCTGGCCAATGGGGACAGGTTGTGACCACTGCATAAGAAGGCAGGACCTGGACACTGAGTGGACAGTTAATTACCAGGTGGGGAAGAGGGGAACAGGCGTTCTGAGCAGGGACATGCTTGAGCAGGGTGCTGGCAGGTAGCAGGTCAGGAGAAGGCACAGAATTTGGGGGTGACTCGCTAGAGCCAGGCGGGACTTGTCCTGAAGCCTGACTGGGCCACCCTCCATTCACCCGCAGTGCCCCTGCAGCATTGCTGGCGTCGCTGACTGAACGCCACGTCCAAGCACAGCAGGGTTCTAAAAGCATAAATGATTAACCTTGGTCCTTACTTTGGGGGGAGACGACTGCCGAACACCGGCTGACGCAGGCAAACAGTAACTTGACTCCCTTTATGAGCCACCTCAATACGAAAGGGGTGCTTTCTGGTTCATAAATTCTAGTCCCGAAATAGTGTTTTCTAACTTTATACATAATTTACGGTGCCGCAGAGGCCAGCACGGGAGGATGAGAGTCTGCAGTGGGTGCAGGGAGTGAGCCAAAGCCGTGACAACAATCTCCACAGCCAGACACCCAAAGACCACCAACGGGGGCAAGGCGGTGGCACTGTCCCAGAACTTGACACTGGGTCTGCCCGGGGCGTAGGCTCCACACTGCGTACCCAGCACCCACTGCTACAGGCGGTCACTGCCGACACAGGACACCCCCGCTGCGGGGCCTGCAGGAGACACGGCAGTAGGTGTGGAGCAGGCCCTGCCGTAAAGAAGTGCCACAGACACACAACCGAGAGCAAAGACGTGACACGCTCAGGGACGGCTGGGGCCGGGGACTCCTGGGAGTAACGCGAACTGTTCTGTCCAACCCGAAGAGCTTCAGGCTTGATCAGAAGAGGCCACCATGACCATCTGCCACCACTGAGTCCCCTACCAGCTCCGCCGGTCCCCGACCCACGTCTCCACAGCCACTGGCCCCCCTCTGCGTCCGCAAACACTCCAAGCCCTGGTCTGGTCCCAGGCCTTGGCCTCGGAGGTTTACTGAGACCAGAGTGCTCTGCCCACGCTTCAGGTGGACTCCAGTGTCATCCGCCGAGGCCTTCCCGACCCCTCTCAAAGAAGCACCCCCCCGCGCTTCACCCCGCCTGCTTCCCCCACGGCGTTTACCGCAGCCCGAAGAACATGCCTCTTGCCCGAGGCACAGACCTGTCCCCATCCTCAGTGGACATTCATCTGACGGAGTCCAATGAGCCACCACATGTAGGGGTGGTGGCTGACGCCCTCCTAACCATGATCCCAAATAGCACACAATAGGAAGAGACTTAAGGCACGTATTCGGTGTAATCTCCCCTCTCAAAGGCTCAACAAGGGGACGCTCTGATTTGTTTCTGCATCCCGGCGCACGGTACCTGTCATCACCATGCCAGGACCTGACACAAGCGAGCCAGGCGAGGCTCACAGAAAGGTGCTGGGGTTCCGGAAGCGCCCAGAAGGCCAGGTGTGAGGAGAGAAAGCCTGCGAGGAAGCAGGCCCAGGTGAAAGGAAAGGGCTGGTATGTCTTTACACTCCACCTGCCTTCCAAAAAGTCACAGCACAGCAAGACACTGTCAGACAAACTCGGGCAGGACGCCAGGCCAAGCGAACACCGGCCGAGGGAAACCAGGACCCATGCCACAGGGTCCCCTGCATCCTCCAGTGGCGACAGGCGCTCACTGCTCTATGCAGGTCGGACCAGTGATGGGGCTGGCGGTGCTCAGCAGGGTGGACAGGAGCCAGGGACAGGATGGCAGTGCCCTGTGTGGTTAAGGGCTGCCAGGGAGCTTGGCACCCAGGAAGACGCTGGCTCCTCCCCCACCCAGCTGGCCTCAGCTGCCATCTCCCACTGGCACTGCCAGCCTTGCGGGCCCCCCTCAGCACCTGCCAGGCCACCACATTTTCAGGGCAGCCTGCTGTCCGCTCTCCACACCCCACCTTCTGCTCCTCCCTCCAGCCCAGCCAGTGCCCCCCTCTGGGGGACTCCTCCAGCTCCTGCCCACTTGCTCCCACTCCTCTCCATGCACCCTCCTCACCGTCCCCCCCCCCAAAGCACACACTGCACAGAGTCCTACCCAGGAGCCTCCGAGTGGGACCATGAACGGACACCACCCACATGCTGCCGCTGCCTCTTCCCACTCGGCTGGCAGGCAGGTGGACTTGGCCCAACTAATCTGGTCACTGTCCTTTTGTCAGGCGTCAGGTCAAAGGAGGGACAATCTCTCAGCCTGGAACCCTCCCCCTTCCCAATGCGCCCTGCCCTCCAGACCCTGGTACTTATGGCAGAGCAGCTGCACCGCAGAGGGACAGGCTCGTCCTCTGGTGCTGGGACAACACGTCCTAGGCAGGCTGCAGACCCACCGGGAACCCCAGGCTTCGAGCCGCTATGGACCTGCACTCGGCAAACTGGAAACGTAGGAAAACTTAAATCCCCCTGGCCACCACCCAGCTGGAATACTTGAGAACTTACCTTTTCCTTGGCTGGGCTCCAACCTGCTGGACAGACTGTTCTTCGGTGTAAAACAGCAGGCTGCGCTGTAAGGTAGACACCAGCAGCACTTTCTGGCTGTAGTCCAGCTGCACAATTGAGGACGGCTCTTCCAGCACCAGGTGGGAGCTGCAGGCGCCCTGCGAGAGGCAGTCCCGTCACCCACGGCAAAGGTGGGAGCACCGTGACCCGGCCCCCTCCAGGACCAGCACGCACTCCTCCGTCACGTTTCTGCCAGTCAAGCCCCCCTTAAAATGCACGCCCCAGCTCCCGTTAGAGTCAGTGTCGGCCCTCTGCCGCGGGACTAGCTGGAGGAGTCCTCGCTACTGAGAGCCCAGCGGTAACAGAAGCTTGCCGAGGACACGGACACTTCTGCACAGCTCCGTTTCCGAGGTCCTCACAGACGCATCAGAGGAGAGTCCAGGAAGACCTGCGGGGAACGTGCTGCGCCCCGTGCACTGTCCCCTCCGTCCTAAAGGGACCCCTGGGGCTCTCTGCAAAATCACTGTGACGGCCACCAGCTAAGTCCATCTCACACTCTCCTCCCACAAAGCAACTCTGGGGACATTTCATCCCTGCCAGCTGGAAGGGTCAAAGAAAACAGGCATAAATGAAAATTAAAACAGCACTAAATACAGAGAAGAAGAAACGCAGAAGTCTGGAAGGCATTTTACTGCTGACACAAACCCCCCTCTCGGTGTCGCAGCTCTGACTGCGCAGGTCACTCTCCCCCAGGACCAGCCCCTCCCGCTAAGAAACACGCCGATGTGCCACCACAGGCCTTTCTGGGGGAGAGCGAGCAGCAGTAGGACGTGGCGTACAACCCGCCCTCATAGCCACAGCTCTCACGGCCACCACGACGAAGACGGAGACCCCATTCCCCCCAAACGTCATGGGTTTTTAGGCAGATTTCCTGCCCACGTTTGCAGTTATGCCAGCGGTAGCTTTTCAGTTCTTGGCTTACCTTGTAATGAACGCAATGACATTTACTGTACTGAGTTTTGCTAAAACACGCGTCCTCCCATGTCTTTTTTTCTTTTTTGTAAATCTCACAGAGTGGTTGTGTCTTTTAAGAAAATGATCAGAGCCTCCCTAAAGCTGGGGAAACATGACCAGCCTGCCAAAGACACTGCTTCCGGTGCGGGCAGCGTCCTCCGTGCTGCCCGCAGTCGAGTGCATGCACGGGGACCCTCGGCACCCGTCACAGAACATCCTCCTGCGGGGCAGTGGTTCTCCTCTTCTCTGGGGATCCAGAGCCCCTCTCAAGGGGTCTGCATCAGCCTCGTTCGGAGGGGACGCTGGTACTGATGGCACAGAAGCCATGCCCGGGGGAGCTTGGGAGCCTCTGGGGGCCCACTGGACTGGAAACCCAACTCCACCATCTCACTGTGCCCTCCACCATGCACTCGCAGCAAAAACACGCATCTCACTGCGAGTACTTCTGATGCAGAGATGACAGTGTCCCAGAGCCCCAGCCCTCGGGCATGCGTGACGCCGTGTACTCGCCACTGCGCGCCGGAGGGCTCGTCCTGTCAGGCAGCAAGCGCCCGCACGGCCTTTGGTGCTGCCAGCACAGCCAGCTTCCGACACCTCCTCACCAGGGGCACTGTGGCTGGTCCAGCCTGGGCGTTCGATGGACACTCACCAGGAAGAGCAAAGGGTGCCTGTTCTTCACGGAAAAGTGACAGAGTCTGTAGCTGATGATGAAATGCAGGCTTTCCAATGAAGATCAGAACCGGAAACCGGGATTCCACCCTTGTGGGCCTGGGAGCTTCCCAGTCACTGAAGACTCTCCCGACCAGAACAACGGCGACACTGACAAAGGTGCTTTCTTCCACACTGTGCAGCAGACTGTGTCGCCATCTGCACCACGGCCTCGCCCTGTGGGCCAGCATGTGTGCGCAAAGCGGGCTGCGGGTTTCACGGTGGCAGAGCACGGCAAACCCGTCCACGCGGTTTCAGTCTGCTTTGTGACTGACCTTTAAAGACACGCTGTGAGTCCCCTGGGGAGAGCCCTAGAGAGAGCCCACACTTGTCTAGCAAGGCCCTGCCTGAGAGGGGCCAGGTCCTTTACTCCCTCCGCCGGCACAGTGCACTCACGGCAGACTGAGTGCAGAGTCCAGACGTCGTCTACTGACCCGGCGCGACGGAGACGTACAGAAATGTAAAGCAATGCCACTCTTGCTGGTCTTAACGTGTAATAGGCGTATTACTTCCAAAAAAAATTAATAAATATTTTCAAGTTTCTTGTTTTATTTTCTTTTTTTTAAGTGTTGTATTAATTTATTTTTAGAGAAGGGAAGGGAGAGAGAGAGGGAAAGAAACACTGATGTGTGGTTGCCTCTTGCACATCCCCTACTAGGGACCTGGCTCACAACCCAGGCACGAGCCCTAACTGGGAGCTGAACCGGTGACCCTTTGGTTCGCAGGCCAGCAGTCAATCTGCTGAGCCACACCAGCCAGGGCTTAGTTTTGATTCCTAACACAGGGCACTCAGTAGATATAACTCATGCAAAACCACACGTGCTAGGCATGAAGGCTACTGATAAGAACACGAAAGGCCGTGCACCACCAAGGAGTTCAGTCCGGCTGGGCACGGGCGGGCACGAGGCCATGCGTGCAGTAGGGAAGGCTTCAGGGCGGAAACTCAGTCCGCAGCTGCACTCCGCCGGCTACAGCTTGTAGCCGTGCCTATGACCACGTCCCTTAGAGCGGTCTCTTCCCTGCACTGATGGGGGAGAACACGCAGCTCAGGGCGCTCTGGGAGGATTCAATGAAACAGCAAACATGAGGGCGGGGCTGGGTAGATGCTCCCACTGAACGCCCCCGCCGGCCACTAGCTGGTGCACAGGGCCATCTCACGGGGGCAGGGCGGGTGAGGGCGGGCTGCCAGCCCACTGAGACCACCGAGCTCCGTCCATCGTTTCGGTTCAGAAAAGCGTCACTCCGCTCCTACAAGCCCTTCAACAAATGAGCAGTGACAGAGACTTCTCTGCTAAGCAGCGGAAGAGACAACAGGAGAATGAAAAAGTGAATACCCCAGGAGAAACAAAGGCCACTCTTTAATCACAGAAGTCTAAGCTTATGAAACATTAGAAAAGCCCTTGAAAGAAAACGCTACAAATAACAACTGAGATTGTAACAGGACGACAATGAAGAATACAAGCTGAGTAACTGAAGACACAATTATGAACATCCTTTCTCCGAATGGAGCGTTGACGACGTGCTGAAAACAGTCTTACCTGGTCCAGGTCCAGAGAAGAGTAGACAACCTGCCCTCTGCTGTCTCCGGAGAACAGCTTCATCCCATTGGGGCTCCAGGCCAGGGCTGTGATGCTGCTTCTGTGGATGCCGGCCACGTCAAACCTCCGGAGCTGTGCGTCAAGGACAAACACACACACACACACACACACACGACAAAAGAAGGGTAGCACTGTGAGAGGCGGCGGTATGGACCAGGTGGGGCGGAGCCTCCTGTTCACGCAGGACGGGCTGGGTGCCATCTGCCTGTTTTCCTGCAAAACCCGGGGAACAGCCAGCGAATGCTGAGCGGAAGTCAAATTGCCCACGTATGCTTTTTGCCAAGTGTCCTACCGGGAACGAGAATGCTACCTGATTAGAAAGAACAGTGTTCAGCTTTTCTGAACTTTTATCTTCTGGGCAGCCGAGGATTTCTCACTTTGGAATCCACCAGGAAGCTCGGCCGTGTCCCGTGACTAGTGCTGACCTGCTTGTTCCTCCCAGGCAGTGATGAGACCAGCTGGAAAACGGCCACCCTCCCGGAGGCGGTGCCTGCGGCCACCAGGTCATCGAAGCAGCTCAGCAGCTTCACCACGGTGATGGACTCCATTTTTCCCTGAAAGAGGAAACATCCAGAAACAAAACCTGTCTGGAGGCCGCTCTCAAAACGGAGAGCCTGGCTGGTGGACTGGAAAGCTTCATCGGGCTATAGCCTCTGCGTATTACCGAGAAAAATGCGTACAATCCAGAAAGATAAGCCTGTTAAAGCCCCATTTTCTTTTTTGGTTTTTGGCACTGATGGGAGTGAATAAAGACAGACTCTTCCTAAGGATCTGCAGTCCCAAGCCTGCCCTGCTCAGCATCAGAGCGGGATCTTCCTTCCACTCAGAAGCAGCTCTGGCCAGGCGATTTAACGGACGAGCTTCCCTGTGAGTAGCACCCGGGTGCCTGGCCGAGCGAACTAACCCACCAGTGGGATGCAGCCCTGGGCCGGCCCCCTCAGCATCCACACACGTCAGGTCAGCCATGCATCTCAGTGTTAGCAACGACTAGAGGGAATCAGGCCCGTGAAGAAGGATCAACTAGAAAAAGCAATAATGGTACAGGACCGCCCCTCGCCCTCACCCAAGTATTCCTTTTAGGTTGAAGAAGTCCAGAACAGAAAAGAAATATGTATAAAATTTTAAAGAAACATAAAAGGAAATGAAAGCACAGAGCAAGCTACTACCAGAAGCAATCAGAGAGAAATGAAAAACAATCGAAAGAATTTAGAACCGCAGTGGTGGATTAAACAACACATTAGTCACAGCTGGAAGCAAATCTGCACAACAAAGAGACACCAAGAGATAAAAATATGAAAGAGAAGTTAAGAGTCACAGAGAATAGAGTATGAAGTTACAACCTCATCTAACTGGGCTGCCAGACGGCAAGAGAAGAGAGGGAAAAGAGAAGGCAGCGTCGTCAGAAATGAGGGCTAACAGTGATCCAGGACTGACGCAAGACCTGCACGCTCAGGGGCAGAAGCTTGGACAGGATTCGCGGGAAAACACACACACGAATATATCTCGTAGTGAGACAGTAACACCTCAAAGACAATGAGAAGACAGTATGTCACAGAAAGGCAAATAAGCAAATAGGAATAATTATTAAAAAAACAGAGCAACAGAGTTCTTAATAGCAACAATGCAGTCCAGAACACAGTGAAATATCATCTTCAAAAGTGCTAAGAGAAAAAAGCTGTTGGCCTGTATAGTATACCTGCCAAAAAATTCAAAGACAGAGAGACATTCAAACAGACAAAAAAAATCTGGAGTGCTTACCACCAAAGACCTCAGTACAAGAACTACTAAAGGATGTGCTCCAGAAAGAAGGAAAATGGTCACAAAGGGAAGAGCTGAGATGCAATGGTGAGTGAATGACGAGTGAAGAAGTTGGTAGAAACACAAGGGATATGAACAATGACTATAAAATACAGTAACGATGTCCAACTTGAGCAGTAAAAAATGTAACTACAATACTAGACAGTTACACGTATGACGAGAAAGGTCAGAGACACCACAAGAAAACTACAGTTGACCCCTAAACATGGGGTGCTGACCCCCACCGTCCCCCATGCAGTCAAAAATCCATACATAGCTTCTGACTCCCCAAAATATAACTACTAATAGCGTACTGTTGACCAGAAGCCTTTCCAATTAATAAACAGTTACATATTTTACATTATATGTGTTACATACCATATTCTGACAATAAAGCTAGAGAAAAGAAAATGTTATTAAGAAAATCATAAGAGAAAATATATTCACAGTGCTATACGTATTTTTGGGAAGAAATATCTGCGTGTAAGTGGACCCACGCAGTTCAGACCCATGTTGTGCAAGGGTACAGACCAATACCCTCATGGACACAGACAAAAACCTTAACAAAATATTGCTGAAGTGAATACAGCAAGATTTTTAGAAAGGATAATATAACATGACAGCCCTGGCTGGTGTGGCTCAGTGGATTGAGCACCTGCCTGTGAACCAAAGGGTCACTGGTTCAATTCCCAGTCAGGGCACATGCCTGGGTTGAGGGCCAGGTCCCCAACAGGGAGCACACAAGAGGCAACCACACACTGATGTTTCTCGCCCTCTCTCTTCCCCCTCTAAAAATAAACAAATAAAACCTTGGGGAAAACAGCGTGACAGAGCGGGGCTTACAGCAGCGATGCATGGTTGGATTACCCACCAAAACTCAATGCACATAACAACATGTTCATAGAACACAGGGGACAGACTTTACTATGTCAACAGATTCAGAACAAGCATCTGACAAGCTTCAATTCCCACTCATGGTAAAACCGCTCAGAACACTGGGGTAGAAACAAAAAGCATCTAGTGGAAGCCACAGCTACAGCCACAGTGAAAGGCTAAGCGCTGGGCGAAGATGCCACTTGCCCCGGGGACAGGACAGAGGGCACCCCACCAGAGCGCAGGTCCAGGTGAGGAGCTAAAAGGCAGGCAGACTGGAGGAGGTGAAGCGGAACTCTGTTCACAGGCAGAGGGGGTCGTCTATGGAGAGCGCTTGAGAAATTTGAAACAGGGCATAATGAGATATACAAGAACCAATCGTCTTTCCGTGCACTAGCAACGAAAATGCCCGAGAAGTGAAGCCGCCGGGGAGTGACAGAACACTTGACAGCAGACTGGTGGAAAGGGAAAACTCGGCTCCACCTCTGAGTCTCTCTCTGCACAGAACATTCGTTTCTGGCACTTCAGGTCACCCGATGGGTGGGGGGTTCCCCACGACAGCAAGCAACTCCCCAACAGCAGCTGGATGCCCTACAGTTAACTCAATTCTGACACCAGCCACCTGGAGAGAGCACCTGACCCCACCGGAGAGGGGCTCAATCGCCCCCTTCAGGCGCCAGTGCTTCTGACTGACAGGGATCAGAGGTCTCAGCGCCCCCACCCCAGTTCGACTGCTTTGCTCGAGAGGCTCAGGGACCGCAGGGAAACGCTTCCTTCCAAGCGTCTAACCACGGCTCCGTCTTTCTGGTGACCAGCCCTCATCCAGGAGCCAAGTGAACTCCGCTCAGACTTGCTCAACAGAACGAAGGTGCTCCCAGTGCTCCTGTTCCTCAGGAGTTTGCAAGGGTTTCTGGAGCCGGGAATGGGGTCAAAGACCAAACATCAGGGAGAGAGACGCTCCTGGCGCTCTTACCTCTTCCGACTGCAGGAGGGTCTTAGGAGCCCTGTGCCAGGAACCAGCGACACAGACAGACATGCTCCGGGCCAGCAGGAGTGAGGCCCGCCGCAGCGCGCTTGGTGGGGTAATAATAGGGTGTTGTGATGTAGTTTTTATGGACCACTTCACCCAAAATGTCATGTGGTACGTTTGACTGTGATGTTGCTATGTTACAGAACTACGTGCTTATGATTTTGTAATAAAAGTCTGTAACACGACGGGGGCTTATCTGTGCCGGACCCTGCGTACATTTCTTCTCAGTATTTCACAATCACGCTAAGTTAAAGGACACATACCGCAAACCCTAGAAAAAGTGCTATAAAAAGAAAACATAGTGTTTAGTAACACATACTGTATGTAAAATAAAGTATGAAAAAATAATCCAAAAGGCAGAGGAGGAAGAAAAACAAGCAAGGTATAAAAATAAATGAGATAAGTAGAAAACAAGGACCAAGTCGTAGTCAACTGTTCTCAGTCGGGGGCAGTCCTGCCCCACTGCTGGGCCATCGGGCCATGTCTGGAGGCCACTACAGCTTGGGAGGCACTGCTGCTGCCTAGTAGGTAGAAGCCAGGGAAGCTGCTAAACACCCGACAACACAGGGCCGAGTCCCCACACCAAAACGCCAACAGCGTCTCGGCCGAGAAACCTGGACTCAAGCCCGATCACGTCAACAATGACATTAAACATGAATGGCCTACAGACGCCATCAGAAGGCAGAGCTTGTCATTCTGGATGAAAAAGCAGAACCCAACTTCGGGCTGCCTACCCGAGACAGAAGGAAAAGCACTGCAGGTAAAACAGCACGTCTGGAAGAACGGCGAACACACACCATGAGAACTCGAACTGTGCAGAGGCAGGAGCAGCTACGTTACTGCCAAAGGAACAAGCCAGAGACTGAGTGCAGACAGTCGGCAGTGGTAAAAGGGCCAGCGCGACGGGAGGACGGAGCCACCCTCCCTGCACAGGTGTCTGCGGCCCAGTCTAGAGTGCACGCTCACGGGGCAGCATGACAGTGTGAATGCGCGTAGTGCCCCCGGACGGGACGCTTGGCACTGGTCAGAACTTTCCCGTTATGGATATTCGACCACAACACCAAACGTACCTGAAACAAAAACTTGCGGGCCTGAGAAAAGTGAGCACACGCTCTTGGTTGGCAATGTCAACACTCCTCTCCCGGCACTTAGCAGGATGAGCAGCGAACACAGTAGCGAGGCTGCAGGAGTCCTGAAGCCGTGTCCACTGGGAAACAGGCCCTGACCTGGCAGCAGGCATGCGAGACAGGGACTGGGGCAAACGCCTGCGGGAGGGGCGGGGAGCACGGGGAGGCCACAGCGCACAGTCTACAGGAGGGAGGGGGATGGTGGGAAGGAAGGTGGGGAAGGCCAGTCTCAGGCTGCAGGGCGCTTTGTGGAAGTTTTGGCCAAATCAACAGGGACACCCGAGCCGAAGCCACCTGTCAGAGGACCGCCCCGTTTCGCAGGTGTGCATCTGTCTGCCTGCGGTCCTCGCGGCACTCGGGCACTGGCCGGGAGCGGCAGCAGGAAGCATGGTCCTGAACAAGCACAGTGGTGGGCTGAGCACCCACCAGCTATGGTCCCCCCGCCGCAGGACAGTGACTTATGAGATCAGGTCATTGGCAAGCAACACAGTAAAAAGACACTGACAAACACGCCCCTCGATTTAAAGAGACCGAATATGTGAGGGGGCTTTCCACGGCTGCGTCGGGGCGCACAAAGCCGACTCAGGACAGCCAGACACTCACGGCTAAAAACTGCTCTTGATACCCTTCGAGCAGTGCTTCTACTTCATAAACGCACTCCTTCCTTTAACACGCTACTTAAAAGGGGGTCCTGCTGCACTCACTTCGTTAAAACCCCACCCGGCGTTGTTTTCCCCACGAGCCTGCAAGCGCAGACGGGCCTCCCTAACATCGACTGGTGGCCAGGGCCAATGACACGGGCAGTGAGGTGGGGGTAAGCAGTTAAGTGGGTGCGGCAGCTTTGCTCTGCTTAGTGTGGGGGCTGCTTTCAGGGGCTCTCACAGCCTGGGAGGACCCAGGGCCCTCGACGGGGACGGGCACTGCCGGCACCGGCACACACGTGCAGGTGGCCACGGAAGGACGAGGTCCATGCCGACAGGTGCAGAAGCGGGGAGGGCAGGCAAGGCTGCTGCCCTCAGGATGCCTCCCAGCATGGCGCTGGCCTTGTTTTTGTTTTAAACTAAGGACAGATGATCACACATCCGAGAGGATTTACAATGTCGTAACTACACACAACAGGCTAAAGGGTTACCCTAAATGAGCCCTCGCGAGGCCCCACGCAGCGCGGGAAAGGGGACACCCAGAGCAGCTCCGAACCCTCGGTGCCCCTCTCGCTGACTCGCCCCCAGCCCCCAGCATCACTGCCCTGAAACTGGGATTGATCACGTGGCCCTGCCGGTTCAGAGCTTCACCACTCACATGTGCATTCTTACACAACCCAAGTAGGCAGGTACGCCGAACGCCGTCACACAGGGGAGTCAGCACCGGGAGGTGTGGCCCCCAGCCTTCCTGTCCCAGATTCTCAGTCTCTTTAGTGTCCAGCTGTTGATCAGCCCACAAGTGCAAGTTGAAGCCACAAAGCCAACTTATTATTGATTATCGTGCAGTGAATGGATGGCCCAACAAACCAGACGCTCAAGTAGGTGAACTATATATATACGTTCCCGCGACAGGTGGACATGGAAGCAGAATTAGTCCAAAGGCTGCTTGCCAGGCACGGAGCAATTTCTGACGGGACCACTGACGCGGCGGAGCCAGCACGCCGAGGCAAGGGGGTCACGGCTCACAAAGGGACGCCGTACCCAGCTGCACGGGGAATCCGGCCTGTTTTGCGGCAGACTGCCCACTTCCCCTGTCACACCCTCTTTTCTCCGGGTGAGGAGACGGCTGCGTCTTTCTCTGGCCTGGGAGCCGCTCTCCCATCTCTGTCAGGAGACACTGGGTGTCTGGCTCTCTTCTGTCCCCTCATTTCCAGCTTCCTCAGGGGCACTTCAACTTCACTTCCGCAACAGAAACCCAATAACCAGAACACTCAGGGGGGGTCTGATTGGAAAGGAGCAGGGGACGGCTTCCAGGACAACCGCGCCCCCGTCAGGACAGCACGCAGCCCAGCTTCTCTTCTCGGGCTTCTGACAGGCAGCCTTCCCTCCATGCCCAGGACGAAAGTGCACCGGGAGTGTGCTCTCCATGCACAGGATCACGGGAACCGGGAGACCAGACGAGCTCTCTTCGTGAGCCTCTCTGGGCGCGGCAACACGACCATACCGACAGGTCAGGTTGGAACATTTCAAAACATTTAAGGAGACTCAAATGACATATGAGTTCATTAGGTTTATAAGAACTGTTTCACTGTATTCCTTCTCTTAGTAACAAAGAACCACAGTTTAAAGCTTGAATAGTGATGTAACTTTTCGACGATCCACAAATTACACCAAGGCTTCTGCTTTAGAGGAGCGTCTTCCTTCACTCCACCGTGTAGTCCGGAGTAGGGCGCCCGTGGGCCTGCCCTCTCCGCAGTCAACATACAACGGGGCGGGGCCTGCAAGCGCAGAGACAGAAGAACACGCAGAAGGGTCGGCTCCAGTTTCATTTCCCCCGTATCTGAGTCCAGCCGCCCCTCACTGACTGGACACAAGCCTTTGCAGGTATCCAAGTGCTCATACAGACGCGCGGCGTTTCTGGCCTCCCTGCTCTGTTCCAATGATCTACGGGTCTAATCTTGCCAACACCACACCGCCTGGACTCCTGAAGGTTTGTCTTATATCCCTGGAGAGCGGATATATATTCTCCCACCTTGTTCTGTCTTCGCCAGTACCTGGATTCTTGGACTCGTTACAATTTCACACACATTTTAAATCACCCTGTCCATTAAGAAAAACTTGTTGGAATTAAATTGAACTTAGGTCAACTTAGGGAGAATGGACATCTAATAAAATATAATTTTTACTATGGGTCACCGTAAAGCTCAATTTCCAGCAACGAATGAACCGAAGCAGTCCCGCCGAGAACACCAGTGAACCCTGCCTGGCAGCGGTTTTCTGCCTCCTTCTCCCGGCACATTCAAGCTAATTATGGAAATTCTGCGGCACACCAAAAAAATATTTTTTGCTGATCTGACGAAAAAATAGGTATAATTTTGATTCATTCACACCAGACAGCTACTGTATTGGCTATTGTCATTTTCTAAAAATTTTATTTATTTTTAGAGAGAAAGAGGAAGGGAGGGAAAGAGAGGGAGAGACACACTGATGTGAGAAACATCAATCAGTTGTCTCTTGTACACGCCTTAACCAGGGACCGAACCAGCAACCCAGGCATGTGCTCTGACTGGGAATCAAACCAGCGACCTCTCAGGGCTGTTGTCATTTTTAAATTTGACAATCCAAGGGAAAAGAGGTCAGTGCTGCTGACTAAACAGTCAGGCGCTGCATGTTTTAAACATTCTTGTAGCGCACCAGTGTGCTGTGGCGCCCGGGCTGAAAAGTAAGGCTGTACTGTGACGCTCCGGACACCCCAGAACTTGGGTCTCGGGCTGCTGACTGACGGACCTCAGGGCCCCTTTCCCAGGGAAAGGTCAAGGAAGCACTAGGAAGTGTGCCTCTGACTGATATGGTGAGACAAACGCTCCCGTCTCTGCACTGCTGTCAAAGACATGCTGGGTGCGCCCCTGGCTGGCCAGTGTGGCTCAGTGGGCTGGGCGTCGCCCCGTGAACCAAAAGGCCGCCGGTTCAACTCCCAGTCAGGGCACCTGCCTAGAGTCCCCTGGGCACGTGCAGAAGGCAACCAATCAATGTTTCTCGCCCTCTTTCTCCCTGCCTTCCCATCTTTCTAAAAGTCTAAAATGAAATATAAAACCACACTAGG
Source organism: Desmodus rotundus (assembly GCF_022682495.2). Lineage (NCBI taxonomy): Eukaryota > Metazoa > Chordata > Mammalia > Chiroptera > Phyllostomidae > Desmodus > Desmodus rotundus. The sequence goes on along the minus strand of NC_071393.1, from coordinate 135,652,865 downwards.
TGCAACATGCACACACATGCACGAGGTGCACACACTAGGTGTGAGTCAGGTAAACATTTACAACATTCTAAAGCACAAGCTTTCTAACAGATGCGTCAGCTTGGCGTGCTGTTTGCTCTGTTCAGGTCTTTCTTCGGCCATCACTTCTCCATCGGCCCTTCCCCGCAGCTCCTGCTTAAAACTGGACCAGGCCCTGGCTGGTGTGGCTCAGTGGATGGAGCACTGGCCTGTGAACTGAAAGGTTCAATTCCTGGTCAGGGCGCACGCCTGGGTTGTGGGCCAGGTCCCCAGTGGGGAGCGTGCAAGAGGCAACAGGTCGATGTCTCTCTCACACGTCCGTGTTTCCCTCTTTCTTCCTCCCTTCCCTCCTCTCTGAAAATAAATAAAATCTTTTAAACCTGAACCAGCCCTGCGGGCACTCCTCATCCCATCTCCTGCTCATCTGCCCCTCAGCACATCTCCCCACCAGCCTCTCCCTCCTGTTCCTGGCTGTCCCCGCAGACGCCCAGACCCACACAGGCAGGGACCCGGCCTGCTGTGCTCTCTCCTGCATCTCCAGGACCTCACTTGGACCTGGCACACGGTGAGCACTGGACAAATAAGATGGGCACATGGGGACAGCCAAGTGTGGCAGAGCGGCAGAAATGTGGACCAGCCTAGCTGTGGTTGGAGCAAGGAGTTTGGTGGCAAAGCCTTGAAATTTCAACAACCCTCTGAGTGCTAACAAGAGACACCACAGATCACAGACGTGATTTCCCAACAGGAAATCAGAAACCCAGGTCAAGTTGTCCTTCTCATCTATTCTGATGCACGAGGTCTGTCTGGAAACCGCCAGACACTGTGAATATAAGGAGGACAGTGTGTGCGACATCGATGTGACCCGGCAGCCAAGGACAGGGGACTGGAATGCGCGTGTGTGAACAGTGACGACTTCACTGTACTGGTCAGTGGGGGTGGCGGACTCTGTTGAGTGAGCGTGTGCACTGTGTGGCCGTCACATTCAAAATGACTGGGCAAGTAGAGCAATGAATCTGCATCAAATTTTGCTTTAGCCTGAACATTCCTCCGCGGAAACTATTCCGATGATTCAGGAGGCCACAGCTCTGGGCAACGGGTGACTGGCAGCTTCATCAGACGCCCACTCATGCATTATGTCTCATGTAGAGTTTTTTGGTGAAACATCAGATCACCCAGGTGACTCAGCCCCACTACAGCCCGGATTTGGCGCTCTGTGACTTCTGGCTTTTTCCAAAACTAAAATCCCCTTCAAAAGGGAAGAGATTTCAGGCCATTGATGAGATCCAGGAAAATACCACGGGACAGCTGATGGCGATTGGGAGAACTGTGTGAGGTGCCAAGGTGCCTGCTTTGAAGGGGACTCAGGCGTTGTTGTCCTATGTACAATGTTTCTTGTATCTTCTTCAGTACATTTCTCCATTTTTCATATTACATGGCTGGATACCTCTGGACAGACCTCATATGTCACAGCCATCTGTTTAACAGGCTTACAACACTTTTGTGCTTATTATTAGCTCCTCACAACATTTCTTCGTGCTTTCGGCACCCACTAGGAAGAACTTCTTGTGTCTCCATCTGCTCTCTCCTACTAACTTGTATAGGAAAGGAAAGGGTTTCCAAAAGCATTATTCTTGAAAACACATGCTCTGGCTGGGGTGGCTCAGTGGACTGAGTGTGGGCTGCAAACCAAAGGGTCGCTGGGTCGATTCCCAGTCAGGGCACATGCCTGGGTTGCAGGCCAGGTCCCCAGTAGGGGGTACGTGAAAGGCAACCACACATTGATGTTTCTCTCCCTCTCTCTCTCTTCCTCCCTCCCCAATCTCTAAAAATAAATAAATAAAATCTTAAAAAAAAAGAAAGAAAACACATGCCAGGCTCTATTGATCACATATAAGGCCTGCTTTCCCTCCAGACACACTTTCTGGAACCACCACCACCTACAACCCCTCAGAGACTAAGCCTGAACACCAAAGCGACTCAGTAGTGAGTTGAAGCCCAAGGGGCTCACATGACCGCCCTGCAGAGTTCGAAGCCAGAAGAGCAGGCACCTTGGGGAGGAGCACGGATGGGCGGCGGCACCGGGGAGTTGGCTGAGCTGCTGGAAGCGCTCTGTGTCTTGACCCGGATGATGTCTCGGGTGTACACACACAAACTCGTCGAGTTGTGCGCTTGGTATCAGTATACTTGATGCAGATTTATTTCAATTAAAAAGTGGGAGCACAGCTGAGGTGACGCACAGGCCCCAGGAAGGCCTGCTGTAATTCAAATTCGCCGAGGCATGTTTTGTGCCCTAGAGTCCGGCCTGTCTCAGTGGACGTCCCGTGTCCGCCTGCAAGGAGTGAGCACTCAGCTGCCGCTCGGCGGAGTGTTCTGAAAACAGCGAGTTGATCTCGGTGGTCGATTGCGTTGCCCGGCTCCGTGTCCTTGCAGGTTTTCTCTCCACCACTTCCATTCCTGAGAAAGGGGTGTTGAAGTCTCCAGCTATAATCATGGGCTCCTCTGTTCCTCCTTTCAGTTCCGTCGGTTTTGCTCCGTGTACTACACAGCTCTGGTGTTAAGGACACAAACACTTGGGACTGCTATGTCTTTCTGGTCAACTGGCCCCTCTCCCATTATGTGTCCCTGGTTATTTCCTGGCTGAGACTACTCTGACACTGATATAGCCATTCCAAATCTCTTTCCATTAGTGTTTGCATGGTACATCCTTCTCCATCCTCTTACTTTTCACCTTATACCGTTTATTTTAAACTGATTTTCTTAGAGGAAACGTGTAGTTGTTTCGTGATTTTTCTCCATTCCCATAATTTCTGTGTTTTAGTTGACATGTGAGATGACTTCCGTTTAATGTAATTTTTGATACGTTTTGAGTTAGATCTGTCATTGCGTTTGTTTTCTGCTTGTTCCTTCTGCTTTTCCTTCTTCTCTTTCCCCTTCCTGGCTTTCCTGTGAGTTGTGCGTACATTTTTAAAAATTCCTTTTCGATATACCTGGAAACATTTTTACGACACCTTGTTGTACAGGTTGTCTCAGTGGTGGCCTGAGGAATTACAACACCACCTTTTCGAGTAGAATGTAGAGACCTTACCACCACGGAGGTTCCTTACTCTCCTCTGCGACGTTAAAGTTCTCTCACATATTACCGCATCTATACACACTAAGACCTTGGCCAGGCGATGTGTCTTTAAATTCTTGCTACCTGTCAAATATATGTTAAAGAACTCAAGAGGAGAGAACTAGCCTACTCTATTTATCCAGGTATTCATTTACTGTTCTTCCTTCATCACATCACGGATGTGCCAATGGTTTTTGAGGTGTGCTGGCAGCAAACCCCTTGGTCTTCCTCCAGCGGGGAACGTGTGCTTCACCTTCCTGCCTGCCAAGCGTTTTCACTGGGAGAAGAACGGCCGACAGTTCTCCTTCAGCACGTCGGAATGCTGTGCCTCTGTCTCCCAGCCCCCATGGTTTCTGATGAGAAATCTGCAGTCATTCCAGTCATCTTCCCTACAGGTAACGTGTTATTTTTTTCTGGCTACTTTTAAGAATTTCCGTTGTCTTTACTCTTCAGCAGTTTAATCATGACGTGTCTGGGCACAGATTTCTTTGGTTTTTCCTGTTAGGGGTTTGTTGTCAGGTCCATCCGTCTTTCTGGTTAAGTGTTGAAGTATTTGAGAGGTTTCAGATAAATTAATTCCTAACTACAGTTGTAAAGATGAACTATGTAATGGTCTTAAAGGTGTGGGAAATCTGATCAGTCAAATCCATAAGCTATTAATCAAAGAAAAGAAACAGCGTAGTTTTAATTTTTATATAATAAAAAATATTAATATAAACTCTAGAGCCAATCTGCCCAAGTTCAGACAACGGTGCCATCACTTACTAACTCCTGACCTTGGGCTTGTCCCTTAACCACTCTGTGCTTCACCTGTCTCCCTGGTAAAGTGGGGATAAAAACAACACCCACCTCGCCGAGTTTGTGTGGATGAAATGAGCTCATACGTGTACTAAAGGTTACGGAATGCCTGGCATATAGTAAGTGCTGCAGCATGCAAAGCATTTTTGTTATTTTAAACTGAGTACAGAGGCTTAAGAAAAACTAACTTTTTAAGTGAAGACTTTAAGAAGTTGAATACTGATTCAAACACAGATATTTGGGAACACTTCTCTTAAACACGACAGCCTCAACTCCGCCTGTGAAAGCCCACTGAGCGCAGAGTCGCACAGCCACAAGGTAGGAGCCGCAACCGGGTCACCTTTGAGGCTCTCACGAAACAGCCAGGGACACTAACGAAATGGGTGTATTCAGGGACATCCACGGACACTTGTGCTCCCAGCCCCCACAACACAGACACCCCCCCAAGTGCAGCGATTCAAACGTAGGCTGGCCGGGCCCATGGCAGCCAGTGCTCTCCGGAAGTGACCTGGTTTAGGCGCACCGGCCCTGGCGGCTAGCTGGCACTGACTCCAGTCCTTGTTCCATAACAAGTTCACCAGGGCGATCATGGTTATTCAAGCACATCTGTCAAGGTAACGTGAGAAACAAAACACTCGGAAAGAACACCTACTTCCAAAGTTCCCTGCTGAGTATGAAACACCAAAATGTTCTCATTGAAAGTGATGCTAGATTTCTGAAGGCAGGAAAAGGAAGTTAAACACACCAATGTTTTTATCCATACTCCACCTCAGTTAGAGACGGTTTTAAAGTATTGTTTGGGTGAGACTCTAAGGCCACATTCTAGCAAATCGGTAGTAAATGGCCCCATGCTGGAACTCACAAGCACGGCAAGCACCAGCCGAGGTTCCGAGGACAGCGGGACTCACCTCAAAGTTGTACTTCCTCATCTGGCCGAGGCGCCGGCAGTACAGGTAGAGCATGCCAGTGCTGCTGCCCACGGCGATGTAGTCCCCGCTGGCGTCGAGGGCCGTCAGGTAGACCGCCACAGAGCGGAAGCCCTTCTGGATCTTTGCAGGGATGGCGTTGAGGAGGTAGTACAAGGGGCAGAACTCCCTGAACGTAACAGGTGCTGCTGTGGACGCCATGGCCAGGGTGCCCAGCGACAGTCTTCCGGGAGGACACGGAGTGGTGACTTGGCATCTGGGGAAACCTGGGGGCTGGAGAACAAGGCATGGTCGTTCTTTCACTGTCCAGTCGTGCCAAAGGGAAGTCATCTTTAACAGTGGGGACAGGGAACTTTTTTGGGTGGGTAAAAACTACAGCTGGAGCTTAATTAAACAGAGACAATAAACCAGCTGTCATTTTAATTCAAAATGCACTTACCTATGTGCTGGCCCCTGTAATTTATATTGTGATAAATATTATGGAGAGGTGGAAAGAATAGTAAAAAACAGTTCTTATTCTCAAGAATCTTATGATCTAGCCAGGGAGGCAAAGGAATTGAACATTTCCAACCAGCACGGGACGAGGTGGGACTCTGTGGGTCTCGATGAGGAGGAGAGCGGTGTGGATCCGAGAGTGGAAAAGGCTTCGCTGGGAACAGCCTCCACTATGACGCTGCCAGGAAGGACACTCGGTCCTAGGAGAACAGAGAACCAACCCCAGAGGCACAAGTGCGCTAGCTGGCAAGGGTCCCGGCTGGAGCCTGCAGCCTCCTCAGCGCTCAGAGCCTCAGCTACACAGGGCCCCTCCTCTGTTCCTCAGAGACCTACTATTGGCTCTTGGGGTTCAAGGCTTCCCTCAAAAGACACTCAATCCTCACACCGCACGTTATAACTTACAGGTGCTCGGTCCTTCATTTAACCCTTCCCTACCCTACAGGACGGGGAGAGGGGCATCACTCCCCACTGTTAGATGAAGGTACCAAAGGCCAGAGGCTCACAAGACCATGAGGCTGAGATGTGAGCCTAGGTCTGCCCCCTCCAAGTCCTGAGCCCTTTCCACAGTCACGGTCACGGTCACAGCTCTGACAGACAGGCAATAACAGCTGCAGGTGGATGCTCTGTACCTGCTTAGATCTGGAGGGCACCCCAGCCCTTCAGGTCCACGGAGGTTTCCGAACCCCTTAGTAGAACCTTCTTGGGACGCTGGATTTACAGTCTGTTTGTGGGCTGTCTGTTTCTACAGAGCTGACTCACTGATTTCCAAGCCCCCTTCTGGAAAACTCACCCAGAGACCCTTGCGCTGGCTGCTCCCCCTACCTGGAAGGCTCCTTCTCACTCAGCTTTTGCTTCTTCTCAGCATGCAGTCTCTGCTAGAACGTCCCCTCCTCCACAAGGCCTTACCTGACCATCCCCCAAGGTGGCTCCCTTCTCCCGCTGAGCACCCCACCACATCCCCCCCTTGCTCTCTCCACACACCCCCTTTCTCTGCCATTCTGCCTGATCCCCCCCTCACCCCGGGTCTGTAATCCCCACAGGAGCAGAGCCCCCCTGCCTCCCCTCCACCCCCGGCACCTGCGAGAGGGTCGGCGCACCAGAGGCGCTCAGGAAGTGTGTACTGACTAAGGGAACGAGCTATAAAAAAGGAAAATTTGCAAGGAAGGAATGAGTGGCAAGAAGGGAAGAGCAGCAAAGCAGCATCTTCTCGCCGGTATGGTCCCAGTTTGATGCTGAAACAATAACCCCCAGATCTGCGGGGCACATCCAGCTTCTCAAGCATTTTCTGATTCCTCTGTCGCCTCAGAGTCACAGCAGCCAATCCAGGCAGGCAGGCAGGCAGGCTAACCTGCCAGAACTTTCCTGTAAGTACTCATGACAAGCCCCGCCCTCTGTAGCAGTTACCAACACTGACCACCCTCTTTTAACAGAAGCTCAAACTCTGGGAGTTTTTCCGAAATTTGCCCAAAGTGACACAGTTTCAGGTGCCCAGTGTGACAGAAATCATGATGGTGAGTGCTGGTCCTGTCCGCACAGCAGCACAGCCTAAGTCTGTAACTTTTTAAAAGCAAAACCAAGCCGCCCTGGCTGCTGTGGCTCAGTTGGTTGAGTGCGGACCTGAGAACCAAGGTGTCGCTGGTTCGATTCCCAGTCAGGGCACAGGCCTGGGTTGTGGGCCAGGTCCCCAGTGCGGGGCACGTGAGAGGCAACCACACATTGATGTTTTTCGTGCTCTCTTTCTCCCTCTTTTCCCCTCCCTCTAAAAATAAAGAAATAAAATCTTTTAAAAACAAGACGAAGCCTTGGTTTGTGTACGTACTCCAAAAGGAGGCCCACATGACCCAGAACTCCAACGGGGGCCAACTCCGGTGAGAAGGGCCCAGGCAGACACCTTGGGAAAGCATGCGGATCACTTAAGGGCATGGGACACCAGGTCCACGGGAACAGCAATGACAGTGACAGCGACAGTGGTGACAACTCCCACCTTTACTTAACAACAGCTGTCCTTGGCGCACTGCTGTGAAATCCTCACAGAACACCCATGGGGTCGGCGCCTTTGTCACCTCCCTTTCCCAGATGTGGAAACTTCCCGTTTCAACAGCCGACCCAGCTGCTGCAGGGCCTGATGCTTCCTTCCTCACGAGTATTCCCACCAGAGGCACCGAGCCGCACGCACAACCCTGCTCCTCAGGTGGGGAGCCCCGGCCTCCACGGGCGTCACCCCCACACAGCGGGGGCCGCCCTCCACTCTGACCGAGGGCGCCCAACGCCAGTGGCAGGCGCCGTTTCCAAAGCAGAGCTAAGACCAGTAACCTGGAGTCCCAGTCATTCCCTTGGCTGAACAGAGGACTCTGACAGCTCCTGTGGTTTGAGGACTCCCTCCAAAACCTCCAGGAAGGGTGAGGAGCACTCCGCGGTGCGGTCTATTTTTGAAGTCCGGCCACAACAGCTATGGCATGTTCGAGTGTGAGAACCTCATGGCTGAACCTAATGAGACCGATGCAGTCATGTAGCTTCCAGTCGGGACTGGGTCCCCGCCCGGGCAGTGCCTGCTGGCCAGCCAGTGCTCCGTATCTCGCTTCCTCCCAGGCCGCCCTGCTTCCGCACACCCCACTCTGGATCGCGGGGGCCTGCCACCCCAACCCCTGAGCACGCCGGGCCCTTCCCACCCCGCATGCCCGGGAGGACGAGCTCTCCACAGGAAGCCTGTGCAGACGCCCTCAGACACGGACACGTGCTGGCCTTTGTTCAGCACAGCGCTGAGACGGCAGTCACACACGGCGCCGCGCCTGCTTCTGCCCTGTTGGTGGACTCCCTCGTGCCTTTGCCCACGTCGCCCAGTCTGTACACTCCACGGGGCTCCAAAGACCGACAGAGCGCGTGGTACAACCGACGCTCCACGCATTTTTGTTTAATCATCTTCTCTCTCAAAACACTACCAGGATTCCCCCAGCAGGACAGCCCAAGAGCGGAGACAGCCCTGCCATAGCCACCGCCACCTTTATTCAAACATTCACTGGTCTCCCGTCCAGGCCCAAAGCAGCCGCCACTCACAAGGGCACCACACTCTGAACAGCAGCTCACGTCCTCTGCGGCGGCCAGTCCCCAGCCAGGCCCTGACACAGCCCACAAACCCCCGCTGGATGCCCAATCTGCTCCTTACTCTTCCAAGTCAACCTGCTGCCACCTGAGGTGTCGCCTCTTTTTCCCCACGGAGCCCCAGCTGCTGTTCCGTCCAACTACACAGGGGCTTCTGTGAAGTGGCACCTGCTTCCACCTCGGAGCTTAGCTCCTCTGAGAGAAGACTGCACACCCAGCAGGGCCAACTTCCTACTGAGACAATGTGGCTGCGAAACAACTGAAACCTAACAGAAGCTACCTCCCAGTCGCTCCTTTGGTAGAGGACTATCCTTAGCCCGTCTGCCCGCCCCCTCCAAGCCAGAGGACTCCCGCGGGCAGGGACTGTGTCTGTCTGGTCCACCCCAGAGCCTGGGCCTGTGGCTGGCATTCAGTGGACCCCAAATAACTACCTGCTGAAGGAATGAACACAGGACGCAGGTCGGGTTGCAAAACTCAGCAAGGTCAGAGGTTTATCAAGGTGCGTGGTCGCAGGGTGGCTGCAGAGAAGCCCTGCAGCTCAGGAAACCAGGCGCCTTGGCAGGGGCGTGGCGGGGTCTGGGGATTTCCCAGGACTCCTTTCATTAAAGTTTCCAGGCTTGGTCAAGAAGAAGTCCAACCCGAGGGCAGCCGGTCACTCCAGCAGACCCGGCAAGTGTGCGCCCACACGCCGCCCACAGATGGAACAGAATAAACGGCAGCGCCTCCGCGAGAAAAGTGAGGACGCACAGAGCCGAGAAGAGCCACGGCAGGAGAGCTGTCCTTCCTGGGAAGGCAGCGCCTGCCAAGCGCCGACCCCCTTAACCACCCCTCCCCCGCGCCGGACACGGAGGCAGAAACCAGCGTCACCTCCTGTTCGCTGACTGTGGGACGGACTCTCCAAGCCGTGGCAGCACTTTCCTGGAGCACAGACCTGAACCCGGTTCTTGAGCCTGCAGGACCTATCCTGCCTCCCGGGCCTTGAAGCAGGACCCAGAGAACGACCACTTTCTCCGCACCCCCTGGGTACGTGCCAAGGCCCGGGGGGCGCACGAAGCCCGGGGGTTGAGAGGGCTAGGGACTGCACGCACGCTCAGTCCGGAGACTAGGGCGCTCGGAGGCCAGGCGGGGGGCGCGCCGTGGGAGGAGCCGGGGAGCTGGGGAGCCGAGGCGCGCCAGGCGGGGGCCGAGGAGGGAGGGCTACAGCTGCCGCGCTCAGCGGGTCGCCCGCGTCGGCCAGGCGGGCGCTTCGTGGTCGGACGTTCAGCCTCGGCCACCCGCACGGGCGAGATGGGAGCGGGAAAGGGGGCGAACCGGGCAGGGCGACTCTGAGTCGCTGAGACGAGGGGCGGCGGCGGGGAAGTCGACGCCAGCCGCGTCGCCGGACTCACCTCCGGCGACAGCCCTTCAGGACTCGTCGGGCCCGCCGGGCCGGAGGAGAAGGGATGGACTCCGGGCCTAGCGGGCTGCCGGGAGCTCGTCCCCTGGGCCACCAGGCCCGCCCCGCCGAGCGACAGCCGGCTCCTCCCGTGGCTAGAGCAGCAGAGCCACAAGTGGCGGCGGGAGGGGCGAGCCGGAAGTGACGTATTCCGCGCGCCGTGGGTGGGGCCTCGGGTCTCTTTCCGGGGAGATCAGCGGCCCGCATGGAAGGTGCGTGAGAGGGGCCAATTTCCCGGGGCGGGGAGGGCGGGAGTGGGGACTGGGCGGGAGGCCCGGGGCCTCCGGCTTGAACGGGGTCCCTGCGTCGCTTCAGCCCAGCCCGCTGGCCCCGCGCGGGCCCTTCTGTCGGCCCGGGAGCCGGTCGGTTAGGCCGAGCCTCAGTTTTTCCGTGTGTAGAACGAGTTGAACTCAAAAGAAGTGTCAGCGGATCCTGACGCTCAAATCGTATTTGACATTATGAATTAGCGGAGCACTTTCCCTGAACGGCCTTCGGTTGGACTTACCGGGCACAGTCCTTTCCGCTTGTACGAAAAGCTGTCACTCGGTGAGTGCTCCCTGTGTACCCCGAAGTGCTCGGAGGGCTTGACGGGGATCGTCAGCGATCCCATAAGGTGATGTCAACAGATGGGGAGTGAGGCTGGAGGGCTAGATAACGGAGCCACCCACCGTCCTGTGCCTCACTCTGCTCTGTCCTCTGTCACTGGTTTGTCTTTCCTACTGGCCTGTGACATTCTTGGAGTCAGAACTGGTTTTGGTTCCTAAGTGTGTGCTGGGGGTGGGGCTGACAGGTGATGAATCAGATGTGATCCTGGCCCTTAAGGAGCCCCTACTGGGGGAGAGAACCCCTTGGAGGATGATAGAGCACGGGTGGTACAAGCTGTTTCTCTAAGTCAACACATTTTATTCAACACCTACTGTGTGCTGAGGCTATGAGAGGGAACACAGAACATGAGCCCTTAACCTGCGGGATCTGATGCTGTCCCCAGGTAATGCGGTCAGAACTGAGTGTATTGCTTGGTGGTGATGGAAAACCACGCATTGGAGAGGTCCTCGTGACTACAGATACTGTGTTGGACACTTACAACATGCCAGGCCCTCGCAGCTTTTCCTGTATTACCTAACCTTTACGTCGACTCTTTGAAGTAGACAGGTCTTGTCCCCATTTTACAGATGGGGACGTTGGGGCTCTGAGAGGTTACTTAGCGTGCCCAAGGTCACACCACTGGCGAGGGCAGCGCTGGGATTCTGATCCAGTCGGGATGGTCTTCGGAGCCCAGACTCAGAACGGTGTGACTCTGTGTGCGCCTCACCCCTTCAGGGCCTCTCATGGAGTTTGGACGTCCTCCTGTGGGTGACGAGCAGCCTCTGACGGGTTCCGAGTAGGGAAGGAGAGAGGGCACAGGAGGGCTGGAACAGCCCGAACAGCCTGAGTGGGCTTTGGGTGGTCTTCCCACAGGAGCTGGGATCTGGGTGCATCTTGGGGCGTGGGCAGCACTAGCCCAAGAAAGGAAAAAACTTTCTAGCAGAAAGAACTGCATGTGTGAAGGTCTGCAGCTGACTCCACTTTGGGAGCTGCCAGTAGTTCATTTTAGCTGTAGATTACGGGGGTTCCAGGTGAGGGGTTGACACCAGAGCGCCTGACACTAGGTGACGAGAGTACCCAGACTCAGGGCTGGGAGGTTTTAGCAGAAAGTCACAGTTTCACCTGATTTCCAGCCTTTGAAAGCAGTTGAAGTGCTTAAGGCAAAACTGTGCGGACCCGTTAAGCTGAGAAAGGATCCAGCCATCTCCAGCGAGTCTTCAGATGTAAAAACTTCTGTTTTTTTTTTGTTCCAGGAACTTTCCTGGTCATCCAGACTTCTTAGTGTCCACGTGACTTATTTGTCCAGTCCACACAGCGCTCAGGTTGTTTTTCTGTGGAGAGTTCTCAGAGCCCTTGCCCTCCAGCTGTGGCCATGAATTCTGTAACAACTGTGTTTCTTTTACTGCCCACCAGCAAAGACTCTTGGAAGTGCAACGCCCAGAAAGCCTGTCTTATCTGTCAGTGCAAGAAAAATTAAGGACAATGCAGCTGATTGGCATAATTTAATCCTGAAGTGGGAAACCCTCAATGATGCAGGCTTTGCTATTGCAAATAATATTGCTAACACGAAAATCAGTTTATTGTAAGTACAGCTACAGCCCCTTCACCCTTCCGAGCTCTTCATCCTTAATGTTTGGGCAAAAGTTTTGTGGGAGTGTTTTGTGGGGGAAGGGTGGTCTCCATCAACATGGACAAATTAAATTACATTAAGCAGAAAAGCAAATGGTAAAATGATACATGCAAATATGAAGTGTAAATGTACATTTAAATACAAAATTACACTGTACAGGGTCTGGCACAAATAACGCCCCTTTTTTTAATCACACTCTTTTATTACAAAACCATAAGCATGTAATTCTGTAACATAACAACATCACACTCAAGCATACCATATCACATCTTAGGTGACATGTTCAAATTAAAATGACAAATTATCACACCCATATTATTACCCTACCACCACACTCAAGCAGACCTTACTCCTGCTGGACCCTGTATACTGTTCCTGGTTTCATCTAAATACACATAATACATACAATTATAAAAACAGATCGGAAGGACTCAGGCTCAGCTCATGACCTTGGTCTCTTCTAGGAAGAGTGAGTGTCGGGGCGGGTTGGTAAATGGGACTTTGTCTTCATGATGTTGCGCCTTATTTTGCAACATTGTGATTTATAGTAAGAAATATCTCTTTGGTTTTCCTCCCTGTTCCTGACACACAGCTCCCAAACCCCTTATAATTTCCTAATAAGAGCAATGGGAGAATCTTTCATTATAATGTTTGGTCTTTTGTCCTCAAATAGTCCCATTCCTGAAATAGCTTCGGAGTGGTAAAGGTGAAAGAAGTATCTTCTATTTGTAACAAGCCCCTTTTGACCGTGCCTGAGTTTATATTAATAAGGTGACTTGTGGAAGCCCCAGAGAATGCAGGCTGGTTGCCAGGGGAACCAACCAAGCAACAGGGGGCTGGATCTTTCAGGGCCACCCCTGTGGGAGGTGAGAGAGGCTGGAGGTTGAGCTAATCACCAGCAGCAGCAGCCAGTGGCTGTATCCACCATGCCTGTGGGGTTTGGAGAGCTTCCAGGTTGGTAAACAAGAACACCTGATGTGCTGGAAGGGTGTCCCCAAACTCCACAGGGACAGAAGACCTTCCCGGACCTTGCCCCATGTACCTCTTCATCTGGCTCTTCTTTCATATTCTTTAGTATCTTTTGCAATAACCGGTAATGTAGTAAGTGAACTGTTCTGAGTTCTATGAATCACTCGAGCAAATTAACCGAACTCGAGCAGGGGGTCGTGGGACCCTCTGACTACAGCAGTCAGACGGGCAGGGAACAACCTGGACCCCTGAGAGGCTCACTCTTGGGGACTGAGCCCTTCACGCATGGGAGCCAGTGCTGTCTTCCAGTTAGATCATATTTCTCAAAGTTACAGTTCTATACAGATACCCTCCAGCTTATGCGTCTCTAGGCCAGAGTCTGGAGACGAATTCCTGGCCTGTCCGCTGGCTCTCGCCATTGTCCTCAAGCACGTGGGGCACTTTGGGCCCCGGCTGCATTTTCCTGTGGAGTCCTGCTCAGCCTGTCCCATGAGATGCTCTGACATTTGCCCCATTTTAACACGGGGCTCTTCCCCCCAGTGTTCACTGTGCCTTCACGTGATTATTGTCTTGCCCCGTGGGTCCAGCCTTCAGTTTACAGAGTGCGTTCCTGGCTTTCCATCTTTGTGCCGGGCACTACACCCCGCACCGAGGAGGCCCTGGGGCTGAATATAACTGGCTTATTCTAGTGCAGAGTTGAGTAACTGATGGATGTATTCATTGTATATGTAAATGAGTCAACATTTAATGGCACAAAACGGCATGTTTGGGAAACGTCTGACACGTTCCCTGGATATTGAGTTGTCTCGGTTTTACCCTAACCGGCCAAGGCGAGCTCACAGAACGCCACTTGATCCCACCCTTCTGCTTTGTCCAGGAGTAAAGATGAGGCAGAGCCAGAGAGCGGCACCCCGGCCCGCGATGGAAGTGCAGAGCGGAGGCTTCCGGAGTACAGCGTGGAGCTCGAGGCTCTGTGCGAGGAGCTGCGGGCCACCTTAGACAGTTTGGTGAGGCCCAAGGACCCAGCCCCTGTGCACCACCTCCCTGACTCCCGGGCGCCTCTGGGCTCGTCCTGCTCAGCCGTGCTCAACTCCAGGCGGTCGTTCTGGCTCGGACTTGGGCTTCTCCCTCCTCAGCCTCCTCTGCCTGGTCCGCAACTCCTGGTGTCCCCAAGACACTGTCCTAAACCTTTGTTCTTTCGGTCCCATGTGTCGTCTGGGGCAATCTCACCCCCTTGCAGGGCCCCACAGTAACTGGTTTAAGGCTCTGTATGCCCCCTGCGTCTCGTCGCCACTCGGTTCTGCTCAGTGTCGCAGACGCGGCCAGAGCCAGGGCGGAGGCGAATGGCTGGGCTACGTTCCAGCAAAACTTTCCTCATGGGCCCTGAAGTTCGAACAGTTTTCACACGTCACCAGATATTCTTCTTTGGATTTTTTTCAACCACTTAAAAATGTGGAACCCGTTCTTAGGTCGCAGTCATACAAAAATAGGCTGCAGGCTGGCCGGCCAGTGGGCCCCAGGCTGGTAAGTGGCTGCTTAATGAACTGGTGGCTGACGTTCAGTGCCTGCCACACTGGCCACAATCGGGGACAACACACGGCACCTCTTCGCTGGGCACAGGAATGAGGGTTTGCGCGTGTTCGAACTCACAGGTGATAACTACAGCTCACCTGTGAACATAAAATCTTTATATTTCAACCTTTGCTGATGGAGATGTTTCCTATACTTTACATGCTTCCCCGCCTCTTTTAACAGAATATGCTGACTGTAATTACGTTTCTTCAGGATACCACTGACTTAGATTTAGGATTCAAAAGAGTTTTTCAGGAAACAACACTAACCCTCCCAAATACCACGTCACTAGTGAGATGCGGAATGGTGTCGGAAAGACTAAAATGGGGAAATAAACGGTGCATTGAGGACATCTCGGTAATGTAGCCTTTTATTTCAGACTGAAAGGCAACACTGACTCAGGCCATTTGGATGTGGGTGGGGCTGTTTGTCTCCTCTAAACAATTAGGGTTTTGTAATTGTCCTGTTTGGGGACTCTGCCTTCCCTCTGGCCCTAGGCGAGCAGTGTCATCTGTCAGCCCCACTCCAGGAAGGCGGGGACAACGTGGGTGGGCTTTGTGATTCCTGCTTTCTTGGCTTTGTCTCCCTATCCACACTGTGTCTCCAGTGGGCGAGCTCTGGACTCTGGACCAGTAGGCATAAGAAAGGCAGAGTGACCCACTGAAGTTCACAGTTAATAAGCTGTTGAAGACTGGACACTTTTACGGAGTTTCTTCCCATAACTTGTTTGCTTATGGCAAGTACATATGAAAGGAATAGTGTCAGGCCTGCAGGACCCCTGCTGTCCTGACCTGCAGGAGCTTTTCTTAGACGGGGGCGCTTGCCAGGGAGCTGCTGCCAAGTGTGGAGAGAGCAAGCACTGGATGTTAAGACTTGGGGTCAGAAAGCGAGGTCTCGGGTCCCGGCCTCGTCCCTCCTGAGCTCAGCAACCTTGGGCACTTGCCCAGCTGTCAGACGGGAAGGGAGTCCTGCCTCTTGGGGTTGAGCGAAGGGAAATATTGAGCCTGAAAGGATCGGGGAAAGGAGTGCCATTCTTTAAAAATTCATGTTGGCTGAATTCAGTGTGAGCCGCTTCAGATGTCATTGGAGGGTGGCAGGAGGACCAAGTGCAAGGGATGAAGCCTTTGACGACTTACAGATCTTTTTCATTGCCCCGTGCACGTGAAGCGCTCATGAAGTTGACCATACTTAGGCGTCGGGAATGTGGTCTTTGACACCTGTGCCACCTAAGCCCGAACTCTCGGTGGCTTCGCCCGTCTTACGTATGTGTGTATGCGTGTGTGTATTCATCGAGTGTATTGGGGTGACTGGCTAGTAAAATCATACAGGTTTCAGGCATACAGCTCTATCATGCATCATCTGTGCGCTGTATTCTGTGTTCACAACCCCAGGTCGAGGCTCCTTCCACCACATGATCCCCCTTTGCCCTCTCCCCCCACCCCTCTGGTGAGCACCACACCGTCGTCTGTGTCAAAGAGGTTTTTATTACTGGCTTGCCTTCTTCGCTGTTTCACCCAGCCCCGCAGCCGCCCTCCCCTCCAGCTGTCAGTCCTGTTCTCTGTGTCTATGAGTCTGTTCCTATTGTGTTTGTGAGCTTATTTTGTTCACTAGATTCCACATATGAGTGAGATCACAAGGCATTTGTCTTTCTCTGACTGGCTTATTTCACTTAGCATCATATTCTCCAGGTCCATCCACACTGTCACAATGGTAAGATTTCCTTCTTTCTTACAGCCAAGCACCCATTTGCTTTATTTAACAAACCCTTCCATAGGGCCAGCAGGCACTTTGTCAGACCTGCTGAGGGAGACAGCGGGGATGGTGTCCGCATCGGGCATCGGCTTCTTGC
This sequence comes from Desmodus rotundus, assembly GCF_022682495.2. Classification (NCBI taxonomy): domain Eukaryota; kingdom Metazoa; phylum Chordata; class Mammalia; order Chiroptera; family Phyllostomidae; genus Desmodus; species Desmodus rotundus. Next base: position 135,636,377 of record NC_071393.1, on the reverse strand, counting down.
GGAGCCTAGCTGGCTACTCCAAGGCACTGCCAATGTCAAGTTCTTGTTGCCTCCTTCCTGAGCTCCTTCCTGAAGTGTGTGGGGCTGCCTTTCATCGTTACCATTTGATAAACAAGGAAACCGGGCCTCAGAGTGGAAACTCAGAGGCAGTCAGTAAGAGTCAGAAGTGAGCTCATTTAATGACTGTCCCGTCTTGCCTTCCACAGCGGCAGAAGCCCGCCGTGTGGTCAGTTCCTCCTCATCTCTGGTGCTAAGAAATCAGTGCCTGTGGGAACTCTCAGTGAGCTCCGTCTGTTCCAGGACTGGAAATCGGGTTTATTGCTGAGTAATCCAGGTTAATCATAGCAACTGTCTGTCTGGAAATTTGCTGTACATGGAGTTAATGGTGTTGAATTACCGGACTTTTGGTCTCAACAGACTTACAATTCCTAGCTTTGGAATCTTAGAATAATTGAATCTGAGACTGGAGGAGATTTCACATCTTATTATTACATTCCAAATTATCTTTTCAGGCGAAAATACAGGTGAAAATGGAAAAGCTCTCTTCAACTACCAAGGGAATTTGTGAACTGGAAAATTACCACTATGGGGAGGACAGCAAACGGCCCCCCCTGTTCCACACGTGGCCCACGGTCCGCTTTTGTAAGTACTTCCTGCGGGGGTTTGCAGGCAGGTCGGGGAGCCTGTGGCATCACAGAGCCTATACCTAAGAAGCTGACAGGCTTTGAAATTTAATTCAGGAGGATCCATGCGGAGGGATGGAGATGGGGCATCTTAAATAGAGCATTTATTCTTGGCTTTAGTCACCTAATCGCCAAAGAATGTTAAAAACGTAACTAGATACCCATGAAGCACGCTGCCACGATTGGCCCTTTAAAACCAACGTGTAGAAGGAAGTCTGCCGCTTCTGCAAAGACAGAAATCTTGACACTTTTTTTTGAAGGTTTTTTTTGGGGGGGGGGGCGGGGGTGTGTTTTGTTTTAATGAAAAAATAAAACTTCAGTGAACCTCATGGAAGAAGACTGCTTAGAAAATGGAATTCATTACTTCAATAGCCTCTATGAGACAGTGTCATTTTTAGCTTTATTAGTTCAAAAGAAGGGCTAAGCTATTTGATATCGATGTGAGATCTCACTTTTAAATGAGGGAGGAAAGGGTAAAGTCAGCTAGCCTGATGTGTATTGAAATATTGTCAGTTTGAGGTTAACCTCCTATTTATAATCATTGCAGGTTCTAGTAGTTGAGAAAGGTCACAGTCACTTTTCATTCACGGTACTTACCGCATTATGTCCTGCTAATGGGCACCAGCGGTCAGTCCTTAGTCCCAGTGCTGTTGCTGATTCTGGTGGGCAGCAAGGAGTGTGTCCCAGTGGCGGCCTTTCCCAGGCAAGGGCGCCTCCTTGTTCCTGCCATTAAAGGGAGACGCACGTATTACAGGCGAGGTTGCCCGCCGGCTCGTGGCCATGTACCAGGAGGAGCTCCTCCTAAAGCGCACCATTGTGGGGGAGCTGGCACACACCACGGACCACGACCTCACCCTGACCTACCTGTCCCTGTGGCTGCACCAGCCCTGCATACGGAGTGACAGCAAGCTGCTTCTGGAAAGCATGCTGCTCGAAACGGGGCACCGAGCTCTGTGACCTCCCACCATGGCTTCGCACGTGAGTTCCAAGCGCCGCCTGCACCACTGGCTTCTGCAGCCCCCACGCGGACCGTCCTGCAAGTGGGACCCACGCCCAGGCTCTGGCACGGCCACCCGCCCACCGTCTGGGGTCTTCCAGGTGGGACCCTTTCACCAGCTCCCTGTGGCCTCTCCAGACACACTTGTTAACTGCTGCGTGCTGTCTGCCACTCGGTGTCATTTGTCTCCGTTGTGAACCTGTCACCCACGAGGACCTCGGTGCAAAATAAATGAGTTCCTCACCAGAGCAATGGAGTGTTCCTGTCTGTATTGTTTGAATTTTTGAGGCTCTATTAGTTTTGTAATTACAGCTGATGTTTAAAATACAGTAGGGTTACCTGGGCAGCAATGGCATCATGGAAAACAACACCCCCTACAAAAAAGTTGCCTGTTTGCAACCAACCGAGTGATGTTTCTTCCGTGTGGCTCTCCTGGCATAAATCCTACAGTTTGGCAATATTTGCAGACAAACATCGGGGGTGGGAGGGTCAATTCTGCCACGCTCCCCAGAAACAGAAGTCTAAGAAATTTTGCGCTGTGGGATATGGGGTGGAGCCTCGTGAAACTGAGGTTCCAGCACCCCAGAAACAAGGGCTTCCCAGGGGAGGAAAGAACATATGGCACAAATGAGAGGCTTGGTTCCTGACGGGTTATTTTAAGAAGTCAGGCACTCTCACTGTGCAAGCTGACCTATCAAAAGCGTTTAAAGGCAACAATTTTTAGAATTTCTCTTGCCTCTGCCTTTGCAGTATTTGCTAAAGTCCATCCATATAAAAGTTGCCCATCATATGTCTTGCAGGCTGGAAACCACATGGTTGGCGTTTGAGCCGGGGCAGGTGGGCAGGGCCCCCGGAGGCACGGGTCCATCAGCAGTTTTATGTTTGGGGGGGACACTCAGAGACAAATGCTCTTCAGCGGAGACACTGGACAATTTCTATGATTTCTAGGCCTTTCTAGGACATTTCGTGTTTCTCGATGCCTCATCCCCCGGACACCAAGTTGCCCAGGAGAGTTAATGGAAAGGATCGATACTGCGAAGGACAAACGGGACTGAAAGAGCTGAGTGAGGAACATGTTACCCAGTGGATTCTCCCAGAGGTCTCGCATAGAGGCACCAGGTTAGCGGAAGAGATCTCCAGTTATTCAATTTGCTGAGTTCCAAGGTCCGCACAATTCTAGAAATAGTCTGCAAAACGGTTTCTACCCGGGAGAAGCCACGAAGTCCTGAGAGAACCACTAGCAGACTTCTGACCACAGTGGCTGAATCACAGCTCTCTCTCCTCTGCGCCCAGAGATCTTGCCCAGTAGGCAGTGAAGGAATATAAAAGTACCAACAAAACAGAATGGGGTTGGGGAAAGGTTTGGGGATGAATTCACGAAAAGTACCTTTAATTAAAACTAAAAACATACCTATGTAAATCATATACATAAAACTCCAGGAAATACAAAAGCATAAAAGTAATCACAATGGCCCTGGCTGGTGTGGCTCAGTGGATTGAGTGCCAGCCTGTGAACCAAAGGGTTGCTGGTTCGATTCTCAGTCAGGGCACACACCTGGGTTGCAGGCCAGGGCCCCAGTAGGGGGCGCTCGAGAGGCAACCACACATTCATGTTTCCCTCTCTTTCTCCCTCCCTTCCCCTCTCTAAAAATTAATTAAATCTTTAAGGAGAAAAGTAATCACAATGTACCACACAGAGCTCAGCTGTGCACAGCATTTGCATGTCATAGATGAAAAAGGAGGGCTGCTTTCTTTTCAAAAAAAATAAATCATAGAAAATTGACACTTTAAACTATATGCATGTGTGATTTTGTTAGAAATAACAACCAAAGAGCAGTCTCAGCTGGTGTGGCTCAGTGGATTGAGCACTGGCCTGCAAACTGAAGGGTTGCTGGTTCTATTCCCGGTCAGGGCACATGCCCAGGTTGTGGAACAGGCCCCCAGATGGGGGGTGCAACAGGCGACTGATCTATGTTTTTCTCTTACACGGATGTTTCCCTCGATTTCTCCCTTCCTCCTCTCTAAAAAGTTAATTTAAAGAAAAATCAAATAGCGAAAAAGAAAAGCAAACGAAAAAAAATCCAAGACCATTATCTCTAGGAAAAACAAAAGCTTACAAGAAAATGTCCTTATAACACGGAGGCTCAGCGGTGAACATATTTACATCCAGTGTACGAAGTAAGTCCTGACTTAACACCAGCGTGTGGGACAGACGACTGAATGAGGAGGGGAAGGTGTGTGCACCATCCCCATGTGTCAGTGGTTCATCCACGGACGACGGCTAATGAGCAAATCAAAGCAGCAGGGCAGCTGCGGTCAGAGGCAACCGAGGGCTGAGGTTGGGGCTGGCACTGCTCATGGAGGCCCTTTGGTAGCACTGGACGTTTTAAACTGTGGGCATGTTATTCCCGAGATGAAAATAAAAATTTGTCTTAAAAATATGGTCCTTAGCCCTGGCCGGTCAGCTCGGTTGGTTGGAGTGTTGTCCCGCTACACCAAGGTTGCAGATTCGATCCCTGGCCAGGGCACTCACAAGAATCAACGAATCATAGATAGGTGGAATGACAGATTGATGTTTCTGTCTAAAATCATTAAATTAAACCTCAGAGGACACTGAAGACTGACTCCCACTGTCCCCCGCTTCCTGTTCAGCAGTCCGCACCTCCATGACTTGGTGAACGTGGGTGGACCTGGTGCCTCGGGAGCCTGATGGGGCGCAGCTGCTGAACCCGGCCTGGGTGCCATGGTAAGTGCTGAAAACACAGGTCCGCCCCAAAGGCCCACAGCAGCCACCCTGGGCGGTCCCTCGGGCGGTGTGCGTCTGGTGTCGCTGCCCGAGGCCTCTCTGCTCCTGCGCTCAATCTCAGTACCTCAGGTAGTAAGTACTCTGTATACAAGAGAGAATTCGTGGTGAGAAGGGGACATTTCCACATGGTTTGTGATTAGGTCACATGTGTCAGTGTGATGTGGTGACGACGATGACGCTGGCTAGTGTCCATCTCGGTATTTGGGGCCCTGCGGACGCTGCCCTGGCAGAGAAGGCACAGGCCCTGGCAGCTGCTGTCAGTCCCGCTGGTGCCCACCGACCTGGGGCATGTGTCCAGGTAATCCGTGGCTGCTGTCGCCAGAGCCTCCTGCAGTCAACCACGCACAGCGCGGCGGGGGTAGTTTTTACTCCATCGGGAAATTCGCCGCCCATTTACAGCGGCACATACACAATGGTGAAGTGAAGACCTGCTGGGATATTCAGTCGAGTAACATCCTGTAAGTCGGGCATAAATGTGCATTCGACAGGCCTAGGCCTGGACCTCGGTCAGATTTGATCCGGCTTCTTGTGTTAGCTGCCCGATGGGTCATCACAGGGCTGGAGCTCTACCTTTTACACCTCATTTTCTCATTTGTGAAATGCAAGTAGAGACAACTTTCTTCCCTACTTCTCGATAAAATGCTGCCCAGAACAACTAGCTTATTCATTAATTTTTTTACTGAACCCAGAAGAAGCTTCTAGTATGGGCCAAGTGTGGTGAAAAAGCAGCATACACCAAGAGCAGGGGTCAGTCGAGTCACAGTGGGTAGTAGGACAGCAGCCACACCAGCAGCTTCTGAGAGCCAGACGTACAGGAGAAATTCCTCACTTGGTGACCCGCAGCTGCGGCCACAACCACGGCGGAGAAAAGGCAGACTGTGGGATAGGAAGGCACCACTCTTTGTAAATGCTCGTTTGTGCCCATGTGCACATCGGAGAAATATGCATCGCTTGAAACAGACCCTCTTTGGGTAAAATAAACACACGCCTGGGACTGCGAATCTGACTCTGCCTCACTGGGTGGGTGCTGCCTCCACGGCTACATGAGGAGCCCCTTCTGGTGGGCACGTCTGCAGGACAGGCCCCTCCACCTCGGTCAGCACGTCCTCGGTGACCACGTCCTCCTCCCCGGACACTACGGAACCTGGGTGGGGCAGGAGGAGCCCGTCAGAAGTCTGAATAAATATCTGCTCCTGTCCCTGAGACAACACATGGCACCCATCGGTGATTTCCAAAACCACGGCTCCGCCCACAGGCACGGTGCTCTCCAGTCCTCTCTGGTCAGCATGTGTCTCTGTCCTGTGGGGAACCTGGTCCGAGTCCCCCGCATGGTTTCTGAGAACCCCTTCAGTAGAGAGCAGAGGCCCGGGCTCAGGCTCAGCGGTGCAGGCACCATGCGCCGGCACAACACGCACAGACAAGACGTCCCCCAGCGGAGGGGCCGCAGCCCCCGCAGGCAGGGCCTCCCCAAGGATGGTGTGCTGGCCGAGCTTTCCTGCCCCGGCGTGTCCAGACCCACCAGGCAGCAGGGATGCCACTCCTCCCTCAGGCATCAAGCTGCTACAGAGTCCCCAGCTCCCCAGGCTGCCCACAGTGTTTAGGTCTGAAGAGTGTCCCTGAGCATTCTCTGTGGGGAACACTACCGCCTGCTCCAGGGCTGGAGTCCCAGGCTGTTCTAGCTGAGAGCAGAGACCGGGCCCACTGACGTCCTGGTGCGAGAGGGTGGGGTCTGCAGACCCGCTCCTGGCTGCAGAGTCAGAAAGTGCTTTCAGCTGCCAGCCCACCTGGGACGCGCTGGGGTCGAGATCAGAAACCAGCGTCCTGTGGTCCTCTTCAGGACGGTGACAGGTGCTCCCACTCACTCGAGGGGCAAACCCTAAACAGTGGGGGAAACAGGTGTCACGTGTGAGCTGGGTTACGGCCTGTTCATTGCACTCACCAGCCAAACAGGCTGGTCCAAGTTAATTTTACCGCAAAAAAAAGGGAACACATAAACTCTCCTTGCAACTTGGAATGGGAGCTTCCCAGCGCAGACAAAGCTGCGAGAGGAAATGCAGGCCCATGAGGCGAGGGGAGCCGGGTGCCAGGGTTTTCGCTGTTCTTGCAAACGAACCCACTGCCCCACTCACCAGAGAGCTGGGTCATAGTCCGAAAACGGCGAATGCCTCCTCCTCAAACCAGAGACCTCCACACCAGGGAGGTGGCCCCGAGAAGCTTCCAGAAAGTTACTGTTATTCTCAGCATGCCATCTGTTCAGAGGCTAATTGACGGGTCCTGGCTAGTGCAGGAATGAAGGCCAGCAGGTGCCTTGTTTCCACAGGTTAAATCTCAGCTTAGAGCTGAGTCTGTGAAAGCCAACCGCAGACTCGGTGCGCCCTGCGGCCTGGTCCTGCTCTCGTGCTGCCCAACTTCTCAGGCCCCACACCACCCTCCACCACACGGCAGCTCTAAAACGGGGGGGGAGCTGGGATCGAGGTCTGGAGGAACCAGAAGGCTCTCTTAGACGTGGCCACAGGGGCACCAACCACGACAAGCACTTTACCCTGGCTGGCCGCTGGGGCACCCCCCGCCGGCGTCTGCTGGCCTCCGCTGTCAGCAGAAGATGCGATGGGCTCCTTGGGCAGAGCTGCCCTCCTGGTCCTTTTCGCTGAGGCCAGCCCCGCCTCTACGTTCTAGGAAGACAAGACCCAAACAGCTGAGACTAGCAGGAAGCAGGCAGACCGACACCTCTTCCTCCTGGAGAAGGGCTGAGAGTTCAAGACGTGAAACCACAGCACCCCGAGGAGCCCCAGCACCTCTGCGCACCACGCCCACCTCGCTCTCCCTCTTCCTCGGAACTGCTGCCTCGGGCCCTGCCCAGTCCGTCCCGTGGCTGCTGCACGTGTGTGGGACGCCATCTGTGTGAGTCTCTCTCTTCCGCAGGAATCCTTCAGTGATGCCCAGGGACTCTGCGACCTGGGGAGAACGAGGTGTGAGGACGAACGGCCTGTGTGCACACCTGTGGAGTCCCTCTGTCCAGTGAGGCGCTGCCCGAACACTGAGGAAAATGAGGGCCCACCCCAAGCTTGATGGAGGAGCTGACAGAGAAACAGGCCGTGACCAGGGCCGGACGCTCTGGGTCAGCAGTTTAGAAGACACTAAAACGGTTTTCTAAAAAATGTCAAACACTCTCTTCAGTGTCATCAGAAGCTTAATAATGCGACTTTGATACCAACGTCACTTTCTGGCCTGTTATGCCTCCTTCAGAAAAATAATCCTGCCTATTCTGGAACCAGATCTCCTTTTCCAGCTGGTGGGAAGGACACAGGTGTGGGAGGCTGGGGTCGGAAGCTGGAGCCCAGCTTCTCTGCTCAGGGCCTGGGTGACCTCGGCAGCCGCCTATCTGAGACCTCAGCGGCCGTGAAGGGGGTTGGTGAGGATCCCATCAGATTCCACGCGTGCAGCAGCAGGTGTGAAGGTCATGAGTGACAGCTGCCAGCTTTCACGCATGGACCTCATGGAGAGAACACAGAGCATGTGGGGGTGGGGCGGGGAAGCGAGGGCAGAGCCAGACTAGAGAAGAGATTGGGGATCAGCAGGTTCAGCGTCTACCAGGCTGACAGGGTTGCCTTGCAAACTGTGCGGGGACTGTCCGAGACAATGGAAGGCTCACAGGCACGGCGGCGGGGGTGCAGCCCCGAGTCTCTGTGCTGGCCAGTGAGAGCCCCTGCATGACCTGACCGCGTGGTGCATGCTACGCCCAGCAGAGGACTGGTGCACGGTAAGTCAACTGTGTCTTTTTAAAAATGTGTTTCTGCCTTGGCTGGTGTGGTGTGGCTCAGGGGACTGAGCACCAGAGGGTCACCGGTTCAATTCCTAGTCAGGGCACAGCCTGGGTTGCAGGCTAGGTCCCCAGTAGGGGGTGCGTGAGAGGCAACCACACATTGAATTGATGTTTCTCTCCCTCTCTTTTTCCCTCCCTTCCCCACTGTCTAAAAATAAAGTAAATAAAATCTTAAAAAAAAATAAAAACATGTTCCTGTCAAGGACCCAATATAGATAAAAGAAATGTGATGATGACAATGACATTGAAATGAAAAATTTGTCAAAACCACCAGAAACAATAATTGTTGGTCTCTCTGTAACCCATACCCCAAAACCTACATAATGAAGAAAACCCTAACAACCACGGCATTAACTCTGATCACCAGTGAGGGGAGGATTACAGTTCTGTCAATATTCTTATTTACTGATGTTTGGTGGGGGGAGCAGGGGGAGAGGGGGAGAGAGAGACAGATAGAAACATCGATTTGCCGTTCCCCTTACTGATGCATTCCTTGGTTGATTCTTACAAGTGCCCTGATGCGGGCATTGAACCCGCAACCTTGGTGTATCGGGACAGCACACTAACCACCTGAGCTACCCAGCCAGGGCTGGTGTTATCAATTTTCTTTCACCTTATCTGCATTTCTGAGTTTTCTTAAAAAAAAAAAAAAAAAAAAAAAAAAAAAAAAAGGCACTTATCACCTCTATATGGAGAGAAAAACCTGTGCTTGATGGGAAAAGAGCTAAAAAGAAGCTGCAATGAAGATGTCACTACAGAAACACATTCTCCTTTGCGACGGATGCCCTTCCTTCTGTGAGCTCTACGAGGAAACTGTCCCCCCGTGAGACTGTTACCTCATTACTGTTTATTTCCAGGGGCTCCTGGGAACATGGGCCGGAACTATGGAGGTAATCTTGATACATTTTCTTAACCATTTTATGCAACTCTTCAAATTCCTTGTACACGGCTGGGAAAAAAGGCTTTGCCGGATGATCCTTTTCAACCTTAGTGAAGATAAAGATGACAAAAATGTTTAAACCTGAGGCAATGACACGGAAAACACAGAGAGAAATTTAAAGGAGGGAAGGATACAGGTTCCTCAGGCCTCAGCCTAGGCCTGGCAAAGGCAGGGGTGTCCTGCATGCCCCAGTGAGAGCCTGCTGTGTCCTGGCAGAAGGGCCTGAGGACAGGCATGTTCATGGGCCGGTGGGGGGGGGGGGGGTGGTTGGAGGTCCAGGCCTGGAAGTGGGAAGTGCTAGGCTGCCTCATCAGAGTGGGCTCAGCAGGAAGCAGAGCCCGGTATGGAGGAGGCTGGCGGCGAGGGTGAGAGCCAAGGTTTGCTGCTCCCCTTTGGTTTGCCTCCCACACAAAGTTAAAGCAGACAAGGGGGTCCAGGAGGGGCCTGCCCAAGACGTGGCCATGTAGGCAGACGCCCCACCCAGGTATCCAGCAGGACCAATAGCCTCACCTCAGCTCTGTCCCAGAGGGCAAAGATTCCAGAAGGCCTGGCTCAATCTACATAACTTCTGATCATCCCCTAAAGTAGGGTGTCAAGACTCACATTCACCGGGGGCCACATCAGCCTTGCGGTGGCCTTCAAAGGGCCGAATGTAATTTTAGGACTGGATAAATGTAACCACTCTTTAACTAGGGGCAGGGAGCTCGGCGCTGCCACCAGGTAGAAACAAGGTGCCGGGCTGAATAAAACAAGGGCTGCATTCGGCCCGTGGGCCTTGTGTTTGCCACCTGTGCCCTCACTCGTTTAGAAACATGAAGAAGACTCACCTTCATCAAAAGAAATTCATACACGCTCACAACCTGCGCCAGCTGGGGCAGAGCCAATTCCATCAGATCCTGCCGGTCACACTGGTGGAGAAACTACCAGAAGAAAGCGTTTGATATCTTTGAGAGCCCACAAGCATCTCTCAGTAGCCAACAAGTTGGTGCAATAAAGAACACAGGAGACAGAACATCCCCCAAATCCCAGTGGTGAAGCGACTCTCACCATAACCATCCTGCTGTATTGAGCAGCCCCCTTGCCCACCCATCAGCACAGTCCTGTGATCGGTCCTGGCCTCAGAGAGTTTGATGCCCCCGCAGCAGCCCTGAGCATGTGTGGATACTGGGTTCTGGACAAGGGCATGGTGCTGGGGACAAGCCTGCCCTCTTCTCCAGGGCTCCCAGCCAGCACCAGAGACAAAAATGCAAACAAGTTCCGAGGCGGCCAGTCAGGACACCTGAGCCAAATGCAGGTGGGAGAGGATGAGGACCCAGGTGACAGGTGACAGGTGATGGCAGGGCTGGGTGGGTATCGGGAAATGCAGGGAGGGCACAGTGCTCAGGGCTGAGTGATGGAAAGTCTCAGGAGGCTCAGTGAGGACATGGGGGCTCAGGGAGGCTGGGGAGTGACCGCAGGGGCCGCAGGGGGCTCAGAGAGCAGCAGGTGGTCAGGAAACAGAATGACCTGCAAAAGCCCTTACAGGAGAATGACCAACTAGCTGCCAACACTGACCGAGGTGCGGGAGGTCGGAACGTGGGTGCCACCTTGCCACATGTGGCCCACAGCAGACAGGGCACCTCTTCTGTCCGGGGCTCCCCGCTCAGGCCTGCCTGGCAGCTTTCCCTGATTGGTGTGGCTGTTGTCTTCCCCCTAGAGTGGGGGCTGTGTCCGTCTTGTGCACATGTCCCCTCCACACCTAGGACAGGGCCTGACATATGATGGGCAGTCAGTGTGCACCCCTTTCTGACGGGTTCCCTGCTCTGAGCCCGAGCAGTCCCGTCAGAGCGGTCCTCAGCTCTCCGTGTACGGAACGCGGCACTGTGAGTTCGTGCGGGGGGGGGGGGGGGGGGGTGTGTGGAGGACCGCCACGTGAGAGTCACCACTATACAGACCAGATGGGTCCCACTGGTTCCAGGTGCCTGTCACGTGGAGACACCCAACACCCTGGATTCAGATTCTGCATCTGCCACCTACAGGGTGACTGTGTGCAAGCTATTAGCCTCTTTGAGCTTCGGGCTCCTCATCCATCAGGTCGAGATAACAATGACCATGGAACCAGTGAGCCGAGGTGCGCCGGGAACGTGCACGGGGCTAGCGGTGGAGCTGCGGCAGAGCGGGCCCAACTCCCGAGGGTGGCTTATCAGCTCCTACTGCTAAAACTGGTCATCCCCAGGCTCATTAACAAGTCTCCCCAACCCCAGAGAAGCTAACTCACCTGGCTGACAGCTCCCCCTAGACCCTCATGGAGTGTCCCAGGAACGCCATGGCCACTCTATGGCCAGGCAAATACAACACCCTGGCCAAGGGCAACCCGAGTGAGTTTAGTGTCCCACCTCCCCAAGTCAGTTCAACTAATGCAGGACACCCAGGGGCTGGAATGGAGATTCCAGGGCTCAAACCTGAAACATGCTTTTCTACCTAGAAACTTTTTACAAAAAAAGAAAAAGAAAGAAAGAAAAAAACCCATTTCTGTTGTTTTCTGGACAGCCTCCATGAAAACACAGGTTATACTTTTCCCAAAACTTGCAAAGGCAAGCAGCTGTCGTTATAGGCAAGGCATTCTGGTCATTGCAAACAGGTAAACCTGAATTATTCCAGGTGATACTATCCTGGAATTTATTGCATACTTCGGCGAGTTACATTCCAGGTGAACTGTATAGTCATCTGGGTATTTTACTTTTAAATTCAGAAGCCTAATAGCAAATTACCACACAGCACGCCAGACAGGTTTCAAGAGCAGAGTCTAAGGCGACGTACCTCCTGGAGGCTGGCACTGCTCCTGGCCACGCTGCTCCGCTGCAGGGCGGCTGCCCTGGGCTCTGTGGGGGCCACGGCGCAGCCCCGCGTAGGTCCTGGGTGTCTCTCTGTTCCCAAAAGGGCTGAGTAACTTCCATCTGCTGGTTCTGACACCGATGCCTCTGCAACTTCTACAGACTGACCATTCTGGAGGGTGTTGGAAGGCGCAACACAGGAAGGACATGCCCAGCATGTCATTGCTGGTGCCCAAGGCAGCAACCCTGTGGCCCGCTGTCCCCAATCCCAACCTTTCCCAAGACCTGCTGTCAGGTCAACCAAGAGTGACCAGCGAGGAGTCTAACCGGCCGGACTGAAGAAGTGGCCCCACGTTCCCACGAACGCGCCCTCTACACCCACTACTCCAGACAGAAGACATACCTCGCTTACCTGGAAGAGGGGCTGACGGGTAGGGCCTCAGATCCCCCACACGATGACCTGGCTTCTGCTTGAGCCTTTGCCTGACCCCCCTCAAACACCATAAAGGTTCACTTAAGGGTGACAGGCAGTGACAAGAACACTGTGACCGAACAGAAATGTTACCTGCAGGCAGCCCCGTGCTGACGGCAGGCCCTGGGTCCCGCTCCCGTCGGCCTTCCCAGATGCCAGCATCTCAGGTGGCGGTGGGCCGTGGCCCGGGTTGAGCTTGAAGTGCCGGGCCAGGCCACCCTTTCCTATATAGGACTTTGCACACTTCTGACACGTGAAGGTTCTGGGCTGCAGGGAGCAGCTTGGCAGGTCGAAGAGCGCCCGCTTCTCCCGCTGCTCCTCCTCTTCTTCCACACTCAGTTCCGAATAGTCGTCCGAGTCCGACGGGTGGCTGTCGGCCAGATCCTCCATTTTTATGAATTTGTAATCTTTGGCTTTATACTTGGGAGGTCGAGATATCCGCCCAGAACGTGTTTTCACCTTTAAAGACTTTTTTAGTTTCTCAGTGTGTTTCGTATGCAAGTTGGAAATAAATAAATTTGATGAACTGGATGAAACAGGCGTGACTGCCAGTGGGTCAGAGGCGGACCGAGGGGCCAGCGTAGCACCCGGGCCGTTCAGAGCTGGGGGGGCCATGACTGGTCGGAGGGCGGGCAGTGGCCTCTGTGCGAGCGCCTGAACGGGAGGCTGTGGCGAGCTACTCAGGACACGCAGCTGTGGCTGGGTGCTCAGGAGGAGTCGTGCCCCAAGCAGCTGAGGACTGGTGACCCTGGGCCCCAACACGCTGCAATGCCGCCCGGGCAGCTGGCTCGGCCAGGCTGTCCTTGGCTGGATGGCGGCCAGCTGGGGCACCGGCCTCTCCTGACCTTCTGTTTCTCCAGGTGTTACCTTGATACCGACGGCTTCCAGTTGCTTAAAGAGAGAAGAGCGTTTAGCTTATCAATGGCTCTGCAATTTTGTCCTCATCTTAAATCCGCTATCGAAAGTTTTCCTACATTATAAAATGCATCTCATGTATATGAAAGTCTATGTATCTGCACTCTGTATAGGGATGTTTCCTAACCTTTCTGACCAGACCAGAGAGATATATTTCCCTTCACGTCCACAGGTTAGGACAGAAGCATTTGCACATGTAATATTAAAAGCTCATGAAACCACTTACCACTCCTGCATACATGCCTCTAATTACACCTGCTGTACTAGTCATAATCCACTGAGCTGACTTCACGACCTACTGAGAAACAGCCTTCCTTATAGTTTCCCATGTGTATTTACTTGGAGTTCTGTACCCTAAAGTGGACTCAGTTCAGTATGTAGGCTCATTTTTTAAAGTTTTTAATGAAATTTTGGAAACCAGAACAGCCACAAGGAACAAGGCCCCCGCACCCGCCTTGAGCCCTGCCACACCGCCAGCCAGCGCCTCAGCCCTTCCCTTCTCCCGACCCGAACGTGCGGCTAACCATCCTCAGGCACTTTTTATATTACATGTGTAGACATCCCTAAAAATACGTAGTTCGGTCTCGACATGTTTTTAAACTTTATATGAGTGCATATCATCTCCTGCAACTTGGTGGGGCTTTTCACTCGCTCTGTTGCTTGTGGAATGCATCCGTGCTGAGGCGTGGAGCTCTCGGGGTTCCTTTTCCCTGCTGTGTGACAACAGCACTCTCCCACGCACGGAAAGGTGGTCCCCAGCCCTGTACCCTACCATCTGCTGTGAACCTTCATGCATGGATGTGTTTCTCCAGGGCACATACGTAAGAGTGGGGCTGTAATATCTTCGACAAGCTTTTTTTAAAGCACCTAACAAAATTCTAAATGCACGTGCTTTTGGCCTCCGCTTCCTGAATCCGGTAAGAAACCCTAGCACAGGCACAAAGATACACGTCGAGGAGGCTCCGGGCAGCACCGTCCGTAACAGCAAGGCACCCACTGAAGGGGAGGGCTGCGATCCACAGATCGTTACTGGGCAGTGACTACATGCCCGAGGCAACGGTCTGGGTGTCAGGGACACAGCTGTCCCAGGCTCAAGGCAGGGGAGGCCCAGCAGCGTCCCTGCCCTCACCGAGCAGATATAACGAGCGTCCCTCTCTGGGGGGAGAGGAGAGAAGAACCTCGTCGGCCTGGGCAGGCTTTGCCAGCCCCGCGCGGCCGGCACTGGGGACCAGTGACTCTGTCGTGTGGGCCGTCCTGCGAGCGGCAGGATATTGAGAAGCAGCCCTGCCTCTGTCCACGGGATGCCAGTAGCACCCTCCACGTCGTGGCAGCCAGACACGTCTCCAGACATAGCCAGAGTCCCCAGACGAGAACCCCTGATTTGGGGCCACCGACAGGCCCTCATTAGACTCCACCTCTTCCTCAATGGAGGCCAATAAAAACGACAATTAGATTTACATTGCATTTTGAGAATCCCATTTGTTTCATTTTACTGTCACTTACTTAAAATGTTTTTCTGAGCTCTTAGGATATTGCCTGGTAAGACCATTAAACCCAGGCTGACACGCGTGTGCACACACATGCACACACCCCGCGTGTGTGCACCAAACCCTACTGTTTGAGGACCGTCACAGTGGCACGTGGCCTGAGTATCTAATCTGCCGTGGACACTAGTTTACCAGGTGGGCGTCTGAGAGGGCACTTTGTGGTGCGTTCGATTCATTCGGGGGACACTTACTGGGCCTCTCTGGGCGCCAACACGACAACGTGAGCAAAGCCCGGCCTCCCCTGTGAGGAGGCGGGTCGTTTCCCTGCCCTGCCCTGCCCCAGTCACCTGCCGACCAGCTGGATCAGACCTCCTGTCCCAAGAGCTGCACGTTCAAAAGCTCTGCTGCTGATTCTGAAGGCAGACTAGGTCCCCTAAGGAACGCAGCCGGGGAAACAATGCCACCGTGTGCACCAAGCGCAGTGAGAGACACAGGAGACAGGGACGGCCCAAGAGGCTTCCCAGGAGAGGCGACCTCCACGGGGGCCAGGGTGCTGAGCAGAACTGTTGCTGGGTGGAGGCGTTCTAGGCGTAGGGAGGAACAGGGCACAGCCTGTCAGAGGAAGGCAGCAATGCTTCTGTGGGGCAGGAACGGGGGCAGGGGGGCGGGCCAGGAGCCAACTCTGACCCTCGGGAGTGTGTGTCCACTTGGCCTTTGTCTTCTGACCCCCCACCCTCCCCCCAACCCTGCCTCTCGGCTGGGCATTTTCAAAGGGCGCCCACCCTTCCAAATCTAGTTCTGACGCCACCTGTGCCTCCGCCAGAAATAGCCTCTCCCTTCCTCTACGAGTGTTTCTAGCTTTCCGTGGTCAGCAGTTACCTGAGGCCCGTTTTACCTCCCTGGTTAGATTACAACCTCCTTGGGGTCAAGGTACAAAGCTGGTTTGCCTTCGAGGCCTCCAGGGCCCAGCTGGGGCTCACCGAGTATTAGCTGAATGGGCTGCCCCATCACATTACTGTGAATTCAGGCTGAACTTAGATCGTCCTGATTAGATTAGCTACAGAAAACGATTGGGCCACCTAACTGTAATGAACTTTGCTTTCATTTGACGGAAAATGTCATTCTGGGACTTTTTCCTGAGGTGCCACTCCAAACCCAAAAAGTGGTGGCCACATTCAACAGGCCCTGGAGTGCAGCCACACCTGGGGGACCCTGGGCCAAGCTCCTCAGCCGTAAAACGCTGATGCAAATGCTTCCGTGCAAGCTGAGAACCAGGCGGCCCAGCACAGTGCCAGGCGCGGAGCAGCGTCTCTGCAAACAGCAGCCACGGTCCCCATTCTGACCCCAAGGACTTGCTGTGCACAGCTTATGGGGAGGCATTGGTTTCCACGGCAGAGTAAGACCCAGAAAACGCACCCAGTGAACCATCCCTCCTGCAAACAAGGAAACCAGAGGCCCAAGAGGTTGTTACCCAAAGCCACAGCTTTGAGAAGCATTTCGGCAGAATAACAGCTATCTTGGGCCTCCGGGGCTGCACTGGACCCTCTGGGCTTGGGAGCCCCTGCTGCAGTCCCACCTTCCCCAGGAGCCAATAGCTGTGTGTCCCTGGAGATGACGCCACTGGGAAATGGGGTTTCGTCGTGTACCGAGTGCTTCTGCACATTTCACACACAAAGCGTGTCCGGGCGCCGTGCTGGGCTCTGAGTTACAAACCCAGGGTGCCGAGTCCTGCGCCAAGCACCACCATGTACTTAATTCTGTCCCGCGTCGCAGCACCTGGCACCTGGTTCCTTTTAATCCAGCCAGGTCTCCGGTGTCAGGCCTAGGGACGGCTCACTCTAAAGCGGCCCCTCGCCACTCCCCGAATCTGTCCCGTGCTCTCCTTGTGGGGCGTGTACACACTACGTCCCAATGCGTGCAGAATGGATGACAAAGGCCTGCGAGAGGGGCCGTGGAGCAGAGAGGGCGCGCGGGGGTCCAGCACAGGCCCCGCGGGCGAGGCGTGCTGAAGCCTCGGCGGACGCTGGGCGGGGCGGCGGGGCGGGGCCGAACCTACGGCTTAATGTGCGGACACTGAGCTTTAAGGCGGGCGCCTTCGGCCTCTCCGGCCCGGCAGCTCCGGGCAGTGCGGTGACGCGGAGACGCGCCCCACCCCCGGCCTCAGCTTCCCCTAGTCCCTCCCGGCGCCTCACCTGAGGCGGCAGCAGGCCCGGCGGGCGCGGGGGCTCGGCGCCCGGGCCCCGCTGCAGGGCGGCCTGCTGGGCCGCGTCCCGCAGCCGCCGCACGGCCTCCTGCAGCACGAAGGGCGGCGGCGGCTTGACGGGCGGCTGCGCCTTCGTCACCTGCTCCAGGACCCGCCGCAGCTGCTCGGGACCCAGCGGGGCCACGCGCACGGCGCTGCCGCTCCGGGCGAGGGGAGCCCGGCCGCCACCGCCGCCGCCCTCGCCGCCGCCCTCAGCCTCCGGCTCCGCGCCCGCCATGGCGGGCGACTCAGGGATTCGAACCGTGGCTACTGAGTGACGGCGGCTCCAATGTGCGTCAGCTGGAAGAGGGGCGGCTACGAGTGCCCGGCAAGCCAAGAAACCTCGGAAGGCGGCCGCCGCCGGAGTGGGTGGTGGGTGGGGCCTGGTGTGGTCACGCCCCTTCCCGCTTTATCGAAGACACAATCAGCCAATCGTGGCTGATAAGAGACGCCTGTCGTGGACTTAACCTCCGGAGGTCACCTCCTCCAGGAGCTGTCCAGGGTCTCCTGCGGAGAGATCTTCAGGGTGCCAGCGCCCCTGGCCTGACATCACACTATCCAAATATTCTCAAGGGCACGTGCATCAGAGTCCCCTGAGGATCCTGTCTGGACTTGTGGATTCCTGGTCCCCACCTCCAGACCTGAATTAATAGATCTGGGAAGGAATTCTAAATGTGCTTGTCTAACAAGTACTCCCAACCCCCAAACTGTTCTCAGGGCGACCCACCCCACTCTAACCACTCACCCAGACTGGGCGCACAAGCCCCGCACAGAGTGCACCTCAGGGAATGAATGATGGGTGGATGAATAGGAATGAATGAACGGGAGGACCAGCTAAGGAAGCTTCCCACCCTTCTGCACATTCAGTCCCCAGCTCTGCCGCCCCCTCTCCTTCAGCCCAGCATTTCCCACTCTGCTCTCCGTTTGCTCTCCTGGCTCTGTGAGTCCTGTAGCTACCGGTGTGTGCATCGGTCGGTATCAGCTTTTCTCCCCAAAGAGGAAGGAGAAGGTCCATAAGTCAACAAACACTTATTCAGCGTCTGGTGGATATCCTGTCTTCCGTAGATCAGTTTTGGCAGGAAATAGAAGGAGAAAACTGGCATTTGCAGTATAACGTTATGAGTGCCATCGTACCCCTAAAGGGGGACGCTGAGGGCCAGGCTGGTGGGAGAGAAGGCTCTGGAAGACTTTCGATCATTTTTCTCTCCACAGGACCATCATCATCATCACCACCACCATCATCGGTACCCGTGGTAAATTCACTGTGCTCTCAGAGGGGCGCTAATATTAGGGGCCTCACTAAGGATTGGCCAGAAGGGAGGTAAGATTGTGGAATTTGTTTCAATAAAGTTTTACAAGAAAGCCCTCCTCATCCTCCCATCCTGAGATGTCAGAAAGGTTCCCTCTGACCCTTAAGCCAAGAACGTCCCCCGACTCATCCAGGACCCCATTTTGTCACCTTTTCAAATGTTGGGGAGGGAAAACTTTTCCTGTACCCATTTAAGTTATTTGGGGGGAGGGGTCTTCAAATTAAATGGACAAAAGAAAAATTTACAAGAGAAAAGACAAAAATTTGACGATGTGTTTTTATTAATGTACCTACCAGAGTTCACAGGAAAATGTGACTCAGAGGCAGGTTGAATGCGCGGCTCATGCACTGTCTTCGTGGGGGGAGGGAAGGAGAGAAGGGCGCTCGGGGAAACACACGACTGCTGGGGCAGATGAACACGCCCCTACCGGAGTAGCGCGGAGGTGGGCTGGCTTCCGGGCCGTGCCTGGTTCGCTGCGCCGTCTCCTGCGAAGAGGCAGTTCGCCCTGATGGCCCCCAAGGGAAGGTGATTGACAACAGTCGAATCCTTTTGAGTTCTTTCGGAAGGCTCCGCCTTTCGGCAGAAAAGACTGTTCAGGAGCTCAAACGCCTTCCGCTCAAAATGCTTTTTCTGTCCCAGAGGCATATTCTGGACCCCTTCGAGGCCTAGTTCAGGGGAGCGTGCATTCTGCGGGAAGCCCTCTCGGCTGCCTCCTCCTCTGTGCGTCACCCCTGCACGTGACAAGGAGCCTGACACAGACGCGACCTGCAGGAGTCTGTCCGGGTGTCAGCAGCCCAGGCTGTCCTAACCGACCGTTCACGGGAACAGCGGGCCGGTCGCCGGCGTCAGTGAGCACCGGGGCGCCTGCACGACACCCCGAGCCCGGGCCAAGGCCTTATGCCCGTGGTCGGCCGGCCTGAGCTGTAACTTGAGTCAGGGCCAACACCTGTCTGAGAAAGGAATGAGTGGTGTAGTAGATGTTCTCCCCGGAGATTTTTCAAAAGTGGCTAGAGCCCTTGCTGGACCCTGATATAAAACGACGCCGACCCTACAAAGCTGGCTGTTGTTCAAGTAAACACGCTTGACCACACCTGCAGACCTGAACGCGAGTGAGAAACTCACCCAGCTGCCGATTGGCTGCAAACTGCGGACGCACGAGGAAGAAAAGCCCAAGGTCTCCCTGAAAAGCAAAAATGGTTTCCAGAGGCTTCCACAACGAGACCGCCTGGCTCAGCGTGGGGGCGCTAGCTGCACGGGGGCTGGCTTCGGTGTCTCCACCTGCCGCGCTGCCCCCGGCCCCTCCGTAAACGTTGGCGCGGGGGAATGAATTCCAAGCCTGGCTTTCCGCTCTAAGAACTCCAGAAGACTGGAGGGCCCTCGGAAGCCCTGCATTGGGAAGCAACGGGTGGTAGCCCACGAGAGCACCCGCAGGGGGTGCTAAAAAAGCCCCGCAGGGCGGCCGCGGCGCGCGGAACGTGGGGTGACCGCGCGTGGGCAGGAACCTGCCCACTCTCCTCACGGGCGGTCTGAGACAACCTCGAGGCGGAGTGCGGAATCATCCTGCGACTCTCTCTCGTTTGCACGCGGCTTGCAGCTCTCAAAAAAAGTATTTTTCAAAATACTTGTAACGCGCCTACTAATTGGATTTAGAAAGGGAAAAATAAAGCGCACTGGCCCGTACGGGGATCGAACCCGCGACCTTGGCGTTATTAGCACCACGCTCTAACCAACTGAGCTAACCGGCCGGCTGGCGTCAATATGCCGCCAGTGCATCTATGAGGACTCTAGGCCTGCGCGCGGCGTCAAGCCAACCAAGTGCGTTCAGGCTGATTCTGCGGTGCCAGTTCCCATTGGACTTCCGCGGTGCCTGTCTTGGTTCCCTTTAGCCGCAGAAAAACCCGAGACCCCGGAGATTTCTAGGAGAAGGGAGGCAGCTTCTTAGAGCGAATGGGAAGCTTTCATAGAGAAAATGCAAATCGCACTTTGGAGCCTTAGCTCGGGGGAAAGGTTTTCAAATATTGAATCTAAATGCTTTTTTTTAATATTCGAGAATCTTTGCAGCTTGGAAAGTTCGTGTATCTACAGCTTTTGGCATGGCTAAATAAAGCTTAGAAAATAACAGAAAACCCGAGAAAGGACAAAAGAACCACCGAAGTCCCCACCGCCCAACAATAACCGCCACTGGGGTCTTGGCATCCTTCCTGCCAATTTTTTTTTCACTGTACAGATAAAGAGATCTATATCTGGAATTCAATGTAACCTTGCTTAAAAGAATATAATTTTTAATCTTCCTTTTTGTACTTAATATTCTATCATAAGCCTATCCCTAAATAATTGCAAATATCATTTCAAATGGTTCCTCCGTGTCTCCTCGCCCTTTTTTAGTGTCGGGAAAATGTCTTCATTTTGTCTCGCGTTAACTAGCACGTGAATAAATCATGAACCAGTTGTTGGGTGGGCAACTGACAGTATTCACTCCAAAGGAATAGGGTCTGTGTGCAGTAGTAATAATAATAATAATAATAATAATTAATAATAATAATAAATGTTGGGAAGATCTGGACGGAGGGAGCTGCCGGTGGTGGCCGGCAGGTTGTCCGTTCGCTTTCACCTGAATGCTCAGAGCCTAGAGAACTGCCTGGAATGGGAGTCAGATGGACGAATGAGCTAGTTCCAAACTCACTTCACATTGCACGACGAAGTCACTTCTCTGTTCAAACGCTTCTCTCTGGCCCGGCCCTGATCGGATTGCCAGGTTTAGCAAGTAATTTCATGTAAGTATGCCTTATGCAATATTTGGGACATACTTATACTAAACTGGTATTAGTTGTTTATCTGAAATTCAACTTTAACTGGGAGTCCTGTGGGCAACCCTACACCCAAAAGTAGCAGCAATTCGAAAGACAACTCTCCCCGCGCCCCGCAATCTAGCCCTGGCCGGGTAGCTCAGCTGGTTAGAGCGTCGTTTGTATGCACCAAGGTTGCAGGTGGATCCCTGGTCAGGGCGCATACCAGGCGTCAGCCAAAGAATGCATATAAGTAAGTGGAATAACAGACGATGTTTCTCCCCCTCTCTCCCCTTCTCCCTCTTTCTCTAAAATCAATCAATACAATTTTTAAAAAATTTAAGAAGAAAGACCCCATCTAACCCGCCCTTTCCCCCATTTCCTCTGCTCCAGCCCCAGCGGCCCCACCACCCTCCTTCCCGGTCCTAGCTCACCAGGCTGTGCGGCTTCTGTTCCTGCTTCCTGGCCCCTCTCCCCCCGTCACTCCCCAGGCCGCCTCCCTCATCCCCTCTAGGTCCTAATGCGTAAAAGTCACGTCAATGTCAGCAAGCTTCCCTGACCCCTGAATTTACAATCGCGACCCCCACCAGAATCCCTTTATTTCCTCCAGG
This sequence comes from Desmodus rotundus, assembly GCF_022682495.2. Lineage (NCBI taxonomy): Eukaryota > Metazoa > Chordata > Mammalia > Chiroptera > Phyllostomidae > Desmodus > Desmodus rotundus. The sequence continues at coordinate 135,614,492 of NC_071393.1, read as the reverse complement.
GCTTATTTCTTGAACTGCAGGGGCGCACTGATCTCTATTTTGCATCACGGGCACCTAGAACAGTGACTGGCGCTTAGTAGGTGGCGATGAAGGCGTGACAAATGAAGCTCAGGCGACGATCGTCCGTTAGAGGTCTAGCCCTAACGCACCGCGGCCAGAGCTCCTTCGATCCACGCCTTCCGAGCGGGCGGGGCGGCGGGGCCCCTGCGGTCCGAGAGACGCAGTGATTAAAGGCCGACGGCAGGGGGCACCCGAGACCGACGCAGTGCGCTCCGCACCCGGGCGCCGGGCTGCTCCCGGAGGGCGGTGCTGCGGGGCCCGGGCTTTCGCAGCTCTGGTGTTCTCCCAACTCCGGCTGTGACTTCTCCCGCCGGTTCTCACTCCGTCTTACTGCTCTTCCAAAACAAACGATTCATAATTTTCATTCTTTGAGCTGGGAAAACTCAAAGATACGTGAGCAGAGTTAAATGGTACAGTGTTATTCGAGTTTTTAAATGTTCGAGAGGGGGACTTTTGCGCATGAAAGATAACTTTGGATTGTAAATGGTCCATTTGCTTTAAACGCAGCTTATAAAATTTATCGTTCTGTTTATAGACTGGAACCTTCGTACGGAAGTGAAGACATAGTAGGTGGCGATCACGGTTTGTGGAAGGGTGTCTAAGCGGACGCATCACCCCTAAGAAGGAAACAGATGGTCTGCTAAACGTAGCCTGATGGAAAATAGCGAAAAGCCGATGCTGGGACAGGGATCAACTGTCTGAGGAGGAGATCTAGAATGCGCCAAAAAACCCGCAAGTAGCTGTAATTAGGCAGTGTTCCTGCAGAGTTCAAAAGCTGAGCTCTAGCCTACAAAGTGAGTGAGTTAGGGCCAGGGTGTGCAGACCCCTTTATCCCGAGTCCAAGAGAAATTTGTCAGGCAGAAAAACCTCAAGCCACCACTATTAATTTGTCAGCGAGCCCACAGCCTGCGCCAAACACCGTGGTAGGTGCTCCACAGCCAGGAGGGGAAAGACCATGTCAATGGTAATATTAGCAACAACAACCAGAAAATTGCTATTATAGGCAGAACACCAAACAGGACAAGACTCTTTAGAAATGGCTTCTATGTTGCACATTACTGTACAACTTCCTGATAAAGATTTACTTTAGAACAAAAGGAGATGGTGGTTCCATTTCTCAAGCATCTCTCGCGCATGGAATGTACATCAGGCTGCTGGCATCCAGGAGGCAAGAATGACCTTCTGAACCAAAATCACTTTAGGTGCCAAGGTGTGAGAAGAGGGGAAAGTGAGAAAATGGGGTGGGCCGAGGGTTAGGCTGTGAGTATTTCAGGTAGAGGGAGATTGCATATGGGTTGAGGAATCTGGATTTATCTTGTGACGGGCACTTGGAAAGACTTGGTCACAGTGGGGCTGGAAGGAGAAGGCTGGGACGAGCAAGAGGTGAGGTGGGTAGAAAAAGAAGGAGGGGTGAGCGGGAAACTGGAGTCTATAGGGGGAATGGTGAGGAAGGAAGCGTCAGCTGGGGATACACCTGGGCAGTGGTTTTGCCCTTAGCTGAGATGGGACCCCAGGAAGGTAGGTCTGGGTGAAAGATGGTGAGGCCAGCTAAGTGTTAAGGGATCATTTGTAGAGAGAACCTTGTACTGTGCTTAGAAAGAGGGGTTTCTGTTAAGAGGAGAAGAGACGAATCATGTTCTGGAAGGACAAGAGAGAGCTGGAAACCGTGATGAAATAAAATTTCGTGTTCCGACCTTTTCCAGAATGGCTTCTCAACCTAAGAGGATCATATTTAGCGTCTAAGCAACGTGGAAAGAAGAGAATTCATATGTAGACCTGTGTGTGTTGATACAGTGTTTTTGGAGAGTGATTTAATGTCACTCCACATTTAAAGTAGATGCATTTCAACCTATCATTTCCTACAGAAACAGTTACATGTGTGCTCTAAGATCTACACACAGGCATTCTCTGAAGTGTCGTTTGTCATAGCAAAAATAGGAAACAAACATTAATAGGGGAGTGACTAAAAATTGAGAGTATCTGAATACTATGGAATATTATGACGCACTTAAAAAGCATAGGGTAGCTCCATATGTGCTCATTTTAGAAATGAGTAGGATTTATCTCCAGCTGGTGTGGTTCAGTGGATTGAGTGCTGGCCTGCAAAATAAAGTGCACATGACTGGGATGCCTGCCAAGTCCAGGTCCCTGGTGCCGGGTGATGCTGATGAGAGGCAACCGCAATTGGTGTTTTTCTCCCTCTCTTTCTCCCTCCCTTCCCCTGTCTAAAAATAAATAAAGTCTTTTTAAAAGATGACTAGGATTTATTAATTGAAAAAAGAAAATTATCGAAGAATATCTATAATTTTCAGTTATGGGGAAAATCAATCCAAATTCATCCTCAGAAATTCTAAAAAGATGCCACCCCTCTGTCGTCCGAGGTTAACTCTGGGGAGGATGGGCCATGAGAAGGATGGACCATGAGAAGGATGGAAGTGCTTTGAAGGGATTATTTCAAATTTTACTTTATATACTTTTGCGCTTTGATTTTTGTACAACAAACACATTTTACTCCTTTAATTTCAAAAGTTAATAGGAAAAAAAACCCCAGGGATACCTTGATCTTACAGAGTAGTAAGGATGAAATAAGCACATAAAAGACAAGGAGCTTCCTAAAATGCTAGGCCGATACAGAGATGGTTATTATTATGGTTTTTATTGCGTTGTCAGTCCCCGAGGGCTAAGCCACTGTCTGCTCCGTCATCACACTTGCATGAATAGTTCATTCCTATAGTAATTTCTTCAACTTTACGGTAGAATGTAAGTCTCAAGAGGTCGGGGACCTTGTCCACACCTCTCTCCTTTATACCCTCAATGCCTGCGACGGTGCCTGCAGCTCAACGTTTGAGTTAAAAAGAAAAACTTACAAATGGACCGCTGCGTGCCAGACTAGTTAGTAGGCGCTCAGTTGTTGGATGTGACTGCAGTTGACAATTATTCAGTGAGCCCCCAACCCAGTTAAAGCTCAAGGCTGTCGTCCATCAAGGACTTAGGTCTCAAACCCATAAATTCTCAGGAGGGCTGTGCAGAGCGATCTTGGCGAACGTCGCCTACATTGAAAAGCTTTAAAGCTGCCAGGGAGGTTGCTTAGCAACGAGACCCAACAGTCCCGCCACCCGGGTCACGCAAGGCGGCCGCCGGCGGACCGTTTTGCGCACGTGCGGGAGGCGGCCTCTGGGTGCTCAGGGCTTGACCGTTGCCAGGGTGACAGGGATACAACATGGCGGCCCGATCCTAACGCTCTCCGACCTGGGACAAACGCGGAGGTCCTAGTACGGGACCCTGCCTCGGAGGAGTGGAAGCCCCGGGCCAGCTTTCCTGCCCCTTTCTCCTTCGTCCAGTGTCGGCAAGGGGTTGTCGCCGGCTTCCGCATCGAGGATGAAAAGTGAGTGGGGCCAGGAAGGGGAGGGGACGCGAGTGTGAGTGGCGGGAGCTGGACGGGCCCGGGGCGGGCGACCCACCTGTCCGAAGAGGCGGGCCTGGGCCTCGTCGCCCTCGGCGTCACCGGGGACCCCGAGCCTCCCTGGGCTGTCAGAGCCGGTGAGCCGGAGGTGCAAATAATTTTCCGATCCCCTTTGCTGTGAAAAGATGAAACGATGCCAGTATAGTTGGAATGTTCGATGTGCATCAATCCTGATTGTCAGTTGGTATATGGGATAAATGGTGTAACACAGACATTAAAACTAACTGATCTCATTCACCCTTTACAAGCATCCTTATTTTCTCCTGTTGGATAGTGTTTACGTGTTCCTCTTCTTCATTAACGCACCCAAAGCTGTGGCTAGAACACAAACTTTGCACTTTTGCTTATAATATGAACTTATACACACACATTTTCTTTTTACCATAGTCCTTTTTTCCTTTTCAACTATTTATTTTCAACTATTTCCTTTTCAACTACTTATTGTATATTCCATATGAACTATTTATTTTGAAAATTTTCAAATCTACAGAAGAGTTCCAAGAAGAGTTCCTCGAATGTTTACAAACCCTTCACCTAGACGCCCCACTGTGCTCTGGCATTTCCTCTCCAAATCATGTACTTATCTTTGCCGAACCTTTTGAGAGTTCGTCCTAGACCCCCTGACATTTCCCCACTCGGAATTCAACCAGCGTCTGCTAAGAACAAGGACATCGGCCTGCAGAGCCACGGCACACCTAGCCTGTGGGTTCAGTATGCGGTCTGTGTTTCAGGTTTTCCCAGGCGTCCCACGAATGCCCATTATCATTGGCTTTCTTTTTTTCCAGAGTCCAATCAAAAGCACAGATTACATCTTGTTGTGCTGTCTCCTTGGTCTTCTTCAATCTGGCACGGTGTCCTGCCTCTCATGTCTTTCATAGCATTTTTCTTTCTTTTTAAACGATTTTTGATTGATTTTTTTTAAAGAGAGAGAAAAAAATCAGTTTCTTGTTCCACTTAGCAATGCATTTATTGGTTTTTTTTTAACTAATATTAAGTTATTTATTTTAGAGAGTAAGGAAAGGAGGGAGAAACACAGAGAGAGAAACAGAGATCGATTGCCTTGCTCATACCCCCACCAGGGACCTGGCCTGCAACCCAGGCATGTGCCCTGACTGGGAATCGCACCAGCAACCTATCAGTTCACAGGCTGGCACTCAATCCACTGAGCCACACCAGCCAGGGCCACTGGTTGATTCTTATATGGGCCCTGACCGGCGATTGAACCCACAACCTTGGTGTGTCAGGATGATGCTCCAACCAACTGAGCTGCCCGGCCAGAGCCTCATTACGTTTATCAAGAATCCAGGCCAAGTGTTTTGCTAAATGCTCCTCTCTTTGGATTTGTCTGATTCTTTCCTCGTGTTTAGCTTTAGCTCAAATATTTTTGTCAGAATATGTCAGAGGGGACGTGTCCCTGACAGTGTGTCCCATCTAAAGTGGGATGTCAGCATGTCTCAGTTTCGGTGACATTAGGTTTGATCATTCGATCATTCTGTTTATTCCTCTTTGCTTCTCAGAGCCTCCAGGTCCCTCTACCAGAGGCAACCACTCTGGCCAGTTTCCTGTGTCTACGAACGGATGTACAGGGAGCGGCAAAAGCAGGGTCACAGTTCTGAGTGCGTGGGACAGTTTGTTCTTGCACTGTTATTTATTACTTATTGTATATTCCATATGAACAGCTGTAAACCTACTTTTGCCCCACCCTGTATATTAAGCAAGTATCTGTACATTTATATATATATATATATATATATATATATATATATAAATGAGTATCTATCCCCACTTTTATTTATCTATTTAACTTTTTTAAAGATTTTATTTATTTATTTTTAGACAGAGGGGAAGGGAGGGAGAGAAACATCAATGTGTGGTTGCCTCTGGAGCACCCCCTACTGGGGACCTGGCCTGCAACCCTGGCATGTGCCCTGACTGGGAATCAAACTGGTGACCCTTTGGTTTGCGGGCCGGCTCTCAATCTGCTGAGCCACACCAGCCAGGGCTATTTGTTTAATTTTTTATTTATTGCTTTTAGAGAGAGGGAGGAAGGGAGGGAGAGAGACAGAAAACATCGATGTTGCTGTTCCACTTATTTATGGACCCACTGGTGGATTCTATATGTGCCCTGATAGGGGCGCATGCTCTTAAAACGGTCACAGGGCATTACATCACAGAAATAATTTCTGAAATTATCTGTTGTAATTGCAGTGAGGTATAAACTTTCTGTCCCTCATGAATGTATTTGTATAGAATCAACGCTGCGAGGTACCTCGAATAATCTTGTTCCGTTCTCTTTTTCCTAGTGTGCATCGCCTTCTGTTTTTATAGCAAGATGTATCAACTAGCAACTTTTCCCCTTTAAATTAAAACCAAATTAAGTGAAAGTAATACTGGCTTTGTTTGTAATCAGTCCAAACGGAAGGTTTTAAGTTAGTTTCAGGACCCTCCCCCACTGGCTGAGCCAGTCCCGGTTAACATTTCCTCAGACGAGCTCCCCCCAGACGTTCTCCGTGCACATTCCGTGTGTCTGTGCCTCGAACAGACGCCCCGGACTGCGCGGGATTATTTATGTTGTACGGAAACCTGCGAGGACGATGCTTCTTCCTGTGGCATCCATCCTAGCAGTGGGCTTACTGGGCTGAAGGGTGCGATTTAAATTTAAAGTTTTCTGAGTTTAGGAATAATGTCCTTTTGTGTTTTCATGATGTGTGCCAACTCAGGTCACAGTTTTCCTCAGGACACCGTGTGACAAACTGGGCGCAGACCTCTTTTTCGGAGGTCCCTGGCCTTGTTTTAGTTACGCGGTCGGGTTAATCTCTTGAAGAGAGTGGGAATGAGAAGCTGAGTCCCCTTCCCGACAGCTGTGGCGGAGCCGTTAGGGGCTGTACACAGTCACTAACCTCACCCCCACCTGTCCCCAAACCCACTCCAGCCTACAAACCCGCCCCTCCTCAGCTGGCTGAGCGCGACAGCCCGATCGTCCCACCTGCCTTGATTAAGACCTTTAGAAAAAAAATGTCTCTAGACGCCTTGCTTGAATACAAATGTTTGCACTTGGGCGTGACAAGTTTCTCTTTTCACAAAAAGTGAATTTGACCTCCACTTTCACGGTTAAATAAGGCTTAGGTTCCACTTAAACAAACAAGCCTTGGCCTAATAAAAGTGAATAGACTCTTAATGAACACAAATGGTCTCATTTATCTTCCTTTCTTCCACCTTCTTCGTTCAGTTATAATAAGTCCTCTTTGTCATTGAGTCGGGGGGGGGGTTGTTTTTTGGTGACTGCTTATTCTCTCTCCTCCCATTAATTAATGTGGGGCAGGGTGTCTTTGCTGGCACAGCTCTGTACCCTTCGCAGCTGTGTGTGTCTTCGTGTTTCTTGTCTAACTTTCTGGGTTTTTATTGTATTTTTCCCATTACCACTTAGTCCCCTTACGCCCCTCTCCCCGCAGCAATCCCCACACTGTTGTGCGTGTCCATGAGTCCTTTTCCTTTTTGCTCGATCCTTCTGCCCCTACCCTACCGCCCTTCACTGTCATCCTGCTCTCCATCTATGAGTCTGTCCCCATTTTCCTTGTTAGTTCAGTTTGTTCACTAGATTCCACGTACGAATGAAATCACATGGTGTTTGTCTTTCCCTAACGGGCTTATTTCACTTAGCACCATGTTCTCCAGGCCCATCCATACTAACTTTTCTTCTTTTTTACAGCCGAGTAGTTTTCCGTTGTGTAAATGTCCCCTAGATGTTTTACGCACTCCCCTACTGATGGGCACTTGGGCTGCTTCCACATCTTGGTGACTGTAAATAATGCTGCAATGAACATAGGGGTGCTTATGTGCTTTCCAATTAGTGTTTTGGGTTCCTTCGGCTAGATTCCCAGAAATGGGATTGCTGGGTCAAAAGGCAGAACCATTTTTAATTTTTTGAGGTGTCTCCACACTGCTTCCCATGGTGGCTGCACCAGTCTGCGTGCCCACCAAGTGTGCAAAAGCGTCCCCGCCTCCTCACCAGCACTTGTGTCTTGTCTGACTTTCAAGGCCTGTGAAAATAAGCCAGCTCCTGTAGGAGAAGAATAGGAAGATACTTCCCTAGGTATTTTTTCATGGGGGCTTCTCTCTTTTTTTCCTCCCCTGCCTTTCATTCTTGTTTCATCCCCAGAACAAGGAAAGAGCCATGGGGGAGGTGGCCCTTTCCCCGTGAGCCCCTCCAGGGCCACTGGCTCCACTCGCTGCTGGTCGGTCGTGTTGGTCTGGAGGCGCCAACAGTGTCGGTGCGCACTCGGAGCTTGTGTTTAACCCACTCTAAAGCGCACAGTTGACTGCTGTTGTTGTCGTTTAAAGAAAGTTTGCTCAACTTATCAGTGGTGAAGCACACGTTGGAATTCGTTGAGTGAAATTCCCTCTTCTTCTCAAACCTGAATTCCTCTGTCCACAGCCTGACCTTCAGTAGCTGGCCCCAGCCCTCCAGTGAGCTTCGTCTGTGTCCCTTTACACTGCTGTCTTGGCATCACCAAACAAAAATGAGGTGCGGTGCCTGTTGCCACAAAAAGCCAAGCTCATGAGGCAGGTGTTGGTGCAAAAGGAAAGAGGTTTCTTCATAAACATGATACGTGTTGTTGTATTTGTTGCAAATATTTTCTCAGATAGTAGTTTGCTTTTACATTTCTTTTGTGCTGTTTTTTTTTTTAATATTTATTTATTTTTAGAGAAAGGGGACAGTAGGGAAAGAGAGGGAGAAAAGACATCAATGTGTGGTTGCCTTTCATGCCCCTTCCTGGGGACCTGGCCTGCAACCCAGGCATGTGCCCTGACTGGGAATCGAACCAATGACCCTTTGGCTCACAGACCAGTGCTCAATCCACCGGGCCACACCAGCCAGGACTGTTTTCAGAGCTTCTTATCAAGAAACACCAAGTAGGAAATTGACTGAAATACAAACTTTAAAAAATTACACATCATTTCTAAAAGCCTTTATTACTTCTAAAAAAATATTAACCTTTTTCCTGGTGGTGTGAACAAATCAGAGTTCACACAAGGTATGAAAGATGTGCCGTATCTGAAAGGTGTTGGGGGGAGGCTGCAACCGGGCATTTCAAGGAGGAAGGGGTCACCCAGAGTGAATTAGAGACTTATGAAACTGTCACCTCTGCAGGTGATGATGGTGTCGGCGGCAAGGCCAGGGGCTGCTGCTGTCAGTCTCAGGACACCAGGAATTGCAGGAGTAGCAGGCAGCTGCCCGGCCTCCATGGGACCAGAGAGGGTGACCCCAAGGCTGCTGGGCAGCGCCCTCTCTGCCGCATGCCCAGGCCCATGTCCCCCAGAGCCACCCCCGCCAGCCCTCCTGCTCCTCTGCTCTCCAGGTCTGAGCCCGGCATCCCACCAGGGCGCGCCCCCCCGGTTTCCTGCTGTGGGGCGGGGGCAGGGAGCACCGAGAGGCCCCAGGGGCTCCGGCCCGCACACCAAGCGAGGGGAGCCCTGAACCTCGGAGAAAAGGAGAATCAGCCTCAACACAGGCTGCCAGCTGGTCACAGAAGAATGGCTCGCCGTCTGGGAATGAGTGCAAAGTACGCTTGTAAATAACAGCTGGTTTTTATGATGGTTTTACTTACAGACTACAAAGTAATTGGCAAAATAGGCGAGGGGACGTTTTCTGAAGTTGTGAAGATGCAGAGCCTGCGAGACGGACACTACTATGCATGCAAGCAAATGAAACAGCCCTTTGAAAGGTAGGCGACGGGCCGTCTGGCAGTGGCGCAGCTTCAGGCTCACACCCGGGGCAGCGCCTTGTCCGCGGGAAGACTGCATTCACGCAGCGGCACGCGAGGCACAGTCTGACCTCGGCGGGCAGCGAGGGTCGCGGGCCGGCTTTACTGTCCCCGCGCTGGGTTCACTGTGCCATCGACGGCGAACGGTCGCCCAGACGGACACTGCGCACGCGCGCCGCACTGCAGCAGTCTCCCCGTTGCGCGGAGTCGTGTGTGTTGGACTTCCAGAACGAACCTTCGTCTCGGCGCACCAGAAGCCCGCGTGACGTGACCACTTGTGACTCAGCGTCGGGGAAATCGACCCGGGGCTGGCGTCTGGGGGGGGAGCCCTGCGTCCGAGCAGGACGGGGGCGGCTGGCGTCGCTGCAGCTGCCACGCCGTCCAGGAGAGGGCGCGAGGTCTCCGCACGCCTAAGCACGTTTTTGCCGAGTCGCTCTCCCACGTCCACGCGGAGCCTTCCGAAGGGTTTGCGCGCAGACCTTGACTTCAGGGCCTCCGCGGGAAGAATGGCTCCGCAGAGCAGAAGGGCGAGGAAGACAGTTACTGGTGTCCCAGAGGGTGGGGGACAGGAATTTCGTCCTCGTGACGCCCCCACAGGATCGAGGCGGTCAGCGCTGGTTTGTGCAGGACAGGTACTTAGAGACGTGACGTCATGCGACAGTTGTCCCTCCGGGTCACGAGGGGGCAGAGCCAGCTCCGCGTTCAGACGTCTCCGCCGCCGCGGCCCAGAGCGCGTGGCCGCTGCCCGGCTCTGCCCGGACCGCAGCCAGTGGTCTCGCTCGCTCGCGCGGTCCTCCGTCCCGTCCCGCCCTCCTGCGTCGCGTTCTCTGTGTCTCTCTCCCCCAACCCCGCCTTTAAACCACTCGCGGTGTGTGCGGGAGGAGACGCCCGTGTGCTGACGCCCGTGTGCTGAGCAGCCTCGCGTGGAGAAACGCGCCACAGGCCCACGGCGCCGGCAGAGGCGTGAGCCGCAGCGGGGAGGCGTCTACACCGCGGGAGGGGACCGGTCCCGCCCCAGGCCCGGGGCAGGCGTGCCTGCAGACGGCAGGACCCGCAGAGGACCAGAGGACCGGACCAACGGCCTCCGGACCCGGGCACTCCCGAGGCTGCTGCTGCGTCCGCCCGACGCCCGACGCCCGACGCCCGACGCCCGGCCCGCGCAGGTCGCACGCGTCCCTTCAGGAAGGGGGAGCTCGCCGTCGCACAGCGCGGAAGTGTTTCTGTCACAGAAGACCCGGAGGCTCTATGGGGCGCTCCCCTGAGGGGCGCGGGGCACTCAGGTTTCCGGGGGGCTCCTCCACGCGCGCGGTGCAGCACCCCGCCCCCCACCGCGGGAGGGCGTGGCGCTACCCGAGGGGCGTGGCCTCCCAGCGGGGACGCGCTCGGGGACCGCGCCCTGTCCGTCCCCGACACCGCGCAAGGCGCCCTGGCGAAGTGTCAGAGCAGAGCGCAGTGTTTCGCAGACCGGCTGTGAACTTGACGGGAACTCAGCTGGGACGAGCGCAGCCGCGTGCGGAGAAGACACCAACGTGCCGCGACCGCAGGAGTGCGGAGGCCGGGCAGAGTCGCCCTTCGGGGAGACGGCGCTTTGGGGGGTCAGTCCGCCCCTTTGCTGGCGGCAAGTAACAGACGACCTCACGGCGACAGCGACGACCGCGTCTCGCTCTTGGACAGAGCACCCCAGCGGCGAGCCCCGGGACTCGGCTCCCTTGCCGTGCGTGCGGAGCGAACGGGGAAGGGCTCGCCAGGAGCCAGCGGCGGCCCAGACGGCAGCCTCGTGGCTGTACGTGTCGCCGTGTGATGCCGTTCAGAACGATTCACGCTCTTTGCCTGCACTTTAAAAGCTGTTTTTCTTTTTAAAAACCCCGATAAGTCAAGATTTTTAATAAAACTGGTTGGGGCGGGGATGGGGTGAAAATGGAGACAACTGTACTTGAACGTTCAACAACTGGAAAAAAAGACGCCCCCGACTCGGCGTTCCCTTTGCTCCCGGGCGTGCGCGCGGGGCGGTGTCTGCGCTGTGAAGCCCGCTCACGCTGGTCGCTTTCCTCGGAAGGGAGAGCCCTGGCCCGGCCAGTGGTGTCCAGCGGCCCAGGGCCCGTCAGTGGCCGTCTCGAGCTCAGTGTGTGCGGGCGGAGTCTGCGGCCGTGCAGTCCGAGCCCAGGGCCCGCGAGCTCTTACTTGCTCCGGAGCACGTGTTCAGCCCTGGGGGCGGGCGGAGTCGGGCAACCCGGGAGGTCGCCGTGTTTGATGACGTTCCAGCTCCGGCTGCGGGAGCTCCTGCAGGTTGGCTCCCTTTCCTCTGACACGTCCCATCCTCCTTTTTGTGAGCACTTCCTAACTCCTTGTCGCCACCAGACTCTCCGGGCTCATCTTGCACCGTACTTCCCCGGCCTAGGACCCTCCACTTCTCTGAGGGGTCCTGGTACCTTTCGCTGGAGGAAGACCTCGGAAGACAAGATTCCGGGGCCAGGCGCGCCCATTGCTGCGGGAATGTCCCCTCCTGCAGGCGTTCTCGGTGGCCGGAGCCAGTGCGCCCACCCTCCGCCGCTGGCATCCATCTCCACTTATGCATCCACCGCCCCCGCCCCCCCGCCCAGCAAATAGCCACGAGTACACGCTGACGTGGACAAATGCCCGAGTGGGTAAATACACCGGGAGGATGGGGCAGGTCCTCCTTACAGGAGGAGAATTCCCGTCCACAAACACAGCAGGAGCGTGGGAAAGGGAAAGCCGTCGTCTTTGGGAAAGGGTGTCTTTGACCACCCGTGGGAAACTGCTACCACCACTGCGGAGCAGAAGTACCCAAACCCTAGGGACCCAGGTGTGCTTGGGGTTGGTGTATTAGATAAACATATAGATGCTTCTGGAAACTTGCACAGCCATAGACTGACTTCTCAGCACCGAGTGGGGACTGCCTTCCATTGTGAAATCTCTTATTGGTGCAGGGAGAGCCAAACACGCGTGCAAGAGCATTCTGTCATCGGTCCCCTCGTGAGAACAGGGGACCTTAAATTCACTAATATGTCACTCACAAGTTCAATGTCTGTAGAGGAGAGACTTACAGACAAACCACGTCCTCAGGACCCGGAATGAACCGTTGCTGTTGTGCCCTGAGGGGCCACAGTCATGGGGAAGGGTCAGGCGCAGGGGTCACTGCTGAGAGCCGATGGCCGGTAAAGGCCGAGTGGCGACGGAACAGGCAAATTAAGCACATGAAACACTGAGACTGAAGGATAGACGGCCTTGGCAAAGGGAGGATGAGGACGCTGCCGGCAGCTGCGGCGTGTGCCAAGCAATGGCGACGGACGTTGGTGAGCAGCACCCAGTCCCCTGGCTCTCAACCAGCTGGCATTGTAGTTATTTGTTATTTTAAAAATGCAACTCTATTTTAGGTAGAAAATTTTAAATAACTGAAGACAGGCTATGTGACTTGATCAAAACAAGGAGGTACAGGGTTTCTAAATAAAAGAGAACATCTGAAATTATAAAAACAGACTCAAATAGAGCTATGCCAAATCATTTGGATTTTCATAAGGGTTTTGTGAAGCTTTATTGAGAAGTCATTCACATAGCAGAACGCCACCCAGGGGATGTGAGTGTTTGGAAAAGGGCCGCTGTCCCCGCGACCCCGTCTGGAAGACTCCCCCCGCTGTGGCCTGTTCTGGGCGGTCGGCAGCTGCTGTACGAGCCTCTGGGGTGTGGCCCCAGTGCCCTGTGCCTGGCTCCTTGCCCAGCACCCCCAGCCTCCCTCCACCCCCTCTCCAGCCACTAGAGGGCCCTCCTTCCTGACCCTGTTCCTGCGCTGTGGGTCACGTCTTTTCTGGCTCTTTGTCCACCGTGCACACAAGTGGCTAACGTTTCAAATATCATCCTGGGTGTGAGGGGGAAGTACGGGCGGTGAAGAAAGAAGGGTCTAAAACAGGAGTGATCCACCCACAGCTCGCGGGCCGCGGGCTTCCCAGGACCGCTGTGAATGTGGCCCAACCCAAAGTCGCAAATTTACTTAAAACATTATGAGAATTTTTTTGCAATTACATGTCGCAATGTATTTAATGTGTGGCCCGAGACAACTCTTCTTCCTCCCGTGCGTCCAGAGACGCCAGAACAATTTAGTCTGCGGTGGCCTTGCTCTCAGACGGCTTGGGCTCTTCCTCCCTACCAGGCCCCCATCTGCCGGCTGGCACCAGAGACGCCGAGACGCGCAGCCACCGAGATTTTACATAGTATGCGCTCTCAGACAGGTGGAGAGGCCGTGCTGAGCCTCGCACTGCGTGTCAAAAGTCAGTGGGACAGACTTCACCTGTCTGAAGAAAGGCCACTCCCACAGTCACTTCCTTTCAGAACCTCTGGGACGGAAAGATGTGACGGAGCAGGTCACGCGATCAGGTGTCACCCCAGGTGCTGAGAGAACACCTGTCACCAGGTGAAGGAAGCTGAAAAAATGTACAGCCCTCAGAAACAATAAGGAAGGAAGGGTGGGTCTGTTCGTGAAATTTAAAATGCTCATTTTCACGTGACATTTACGTTGCTCAGTTGGTTAGTTCCCATAAATTGATTAACAAGAAAGTTTATTATCTGTGTCTATATTTATTAATAGTAGCAGAAACTACCAAGGTATTCTTCCAGGAGCCTAGGTGGGAACAGTTTGAACATACGCGACATGCTAAGTTTTAACTGCCGGTGGGAGAAATACACCTTAACCTGCCGGGAGCAGTTGTGAGTTTTTCAGCTGTGATGGCGGGTAACTAGTGACGACGTGCTGGCCCGGGTTTTGAAGCCGACCTGAATGACAAGTCCGCGCTTTGTCTTTGCCTCGCAACAGTGTCGAGCAGGTGAACAGCCTCCGGGAGATACAAGCCCTGCGGCGCCTGAACCCGCACCCACACATTCTCAAGTTGCACGAAGTGGTCTTGTAAGTACGTTCGGGCCTGTCAGCATTATCTAGATTTGATGGCAATGATTGAATCTCTCTTTAAGAAAAATAAAATCATGGTAGGCGTTTTAGATATTTGCTTTGTTGCTCAAAGAGTCATAATTTTCATCTTAAGCCGCCTATTTATCGGTCAGCCGTGTGCTCGACCCCTAAGGCCCCAGTGCCTTCATCTAGGCGACGTTCAATCACACGAAGTCACGGGGTCCTGGCCTGCGGCTCAGTGAGGTTGCTGTGGGGCTGGTGGCGGCTCTGGGCACTGTGGCCCCCAGTGTGAACCACGGCCCTCTGGGACAGCTCTGTGATCATACCTCGGGGACGGCTCTCCCCTCCCCTGCCGCTCTCGCTCTATAGTCGCCTGCAGCCACTCTCCCGCTGATGGGTCTGGTTTCAGGAGGTTTGCCATTTCTGGTCTAACTGTGGGCAGCTTCCATAAGGCTCCCCTACTGGCCAGGAGAGCAGGGTGCAGCTAGTCTGCAGGCCACGGCGACTGGGCCCTGCACCCAGGACCCGGACCCAGACCGGAGCCAGGCTCGGCAGGGCTTCCAGGTCCCGCCTGCCCCGGGGCCAGCGCAGCCTGGATCCCGAGAAGGTGACCTGGCCTTTACAACCCGCCAAGAAACTGCAGCCTCTGACAGCTACCGTGCAGTAGGTGTTCCCAGAGGCGCAAACAGGTTTAAACGCGGCATAAACTCTCTGGTCGCAGCTGTGTGGCCTCCTGGCCCGTGCCGTCCTGAGAGGTCAGTCTGGGCTGGGCCTAGAGACGGCCGTCTGGGGGTCACAGCCCTGGCCCTGCCTATGCGAGCAGTGCTTCGCGTGCCCTTCAGAAAGCACTTCTGTCCAGAGGAGCACGTGGGCCTCCTCCCAGCTCCACTGGAGGCACCTGGAGCCAGTCGGGGCCCACGGGCTGCCGGGCCTGGGGTTGGGGGTCCCTTTTGGGGCTGTTTGAACTCAGGAGAAGTTGGCAGCTCAGCCAGAGGCCTCAGTACCCCGTCTGCCACCCACAAGGGTGATGTCTCTCGTCTTTTCCCCCTTTTCCCTACTGGCTTCTGGGCTCTGTCCTCCCGTTGTGGTGTATCCCAATCACCTGGACGTAGGCAGGTAAATTAAAACCGAGGTTGCAGTCACAGGGCGCGGACTAAACCCTCTTCTCGGGCGGTTCTGTGAGCCACGCCCCCAACCTCAGGTCTTGTCTCTGCCCAGAGCTAAATTTATGGGGTCAAGACCCTTGGCTTTGAAAAACAGCAGGTGGGAAGGGATTAGAGTGTTTGCTTAAAGTAGAGTTTTACTATGATTTTAAATTAATTTTACCTGGAATATTTATTTAAAGTAAAAACTCCTGTTTCAATCATCACCCCTTAGACTTTGTCTGATGTGGGAGGGCTTTATTTTTACCAGAAATGTTGACAGATGAATTAAATATTTGATTATATTTTCTGATTAAGACACAAAAAAACACTTAAAATCCTGCTTTCTTCCTCAGCGACAGAAAATCTGGTTCTCTTGCGCTAATATGTGAACTTATGGACATGAATATTTATGAGCTGATACGAGGTATGTAGACTCGTTTGAAAGCTAATCTAAGAACTTATTTTTTAATTTTTATTTATTTATTTTTAGAGAGAGAAGAGAGGGAGAAAGACAGGCAGAGAAACATCAGTGTGTGGTTGCCTCTCGCATGCCCCCAAATGGGGACCTGGCCTGCAACCCAGGCCTGCGCCCTGACTGGGAGTGGAACCAGTGACCCTTTGGTTCGCAGGCTGGCGCTCAGTCCACTGAGCCGCACCAGCCAGGACTCATGACAGTTTTTTAACTCGTCGATTTTGGTGCACCCAGCTTCCGTAGTGTTGTCGCTCTGCTACACTGGAGCGCTAGCTCTCAGGCAGTGGGGCCCTGGCAGCTCTGTCCCTGGTGTCCTCTTAGTGCCTAGCACTGCCCTGTGTCTCTCGCCTACCTGGATGTTTCGGGACATTGAGCATCATGGTTAGACTGTCTTCACCGCCAGGAGCCAGGCTGCTCTGCTGGTTCACTGAGGAGGAAGGAGTTTATGGTGACACTGCAGGTCTCCTTCGGAAAGCTCAGCCAGGCCTCCTGGAAGCGGGGCCAGGAAAGCTCGGGTCGCCAAGGCCACCACTGACCACCTGCAGGCCACAGGGCCCGCCTCAGCATTTCTGCCTGTCCCCTCCTCCTCTCTTGGCAGATGTGGCCCCCCCAGACTCTGAGACCGTCCATGGGCCGCAGGCTGGCTGGCCCAGATGTCCCAGTCACCGGCCACCTCTGGGGGCGCGGGCTGTTCCATGCCCCACAGGTTGGCCTCGTCCCATGGGTCATAGCTTTCAGAGGCTGTGGGTGGGGCGGGCTTCCTGAAATGAATCCGCGATACTGGGGGACAAAGCAAGTAGGAGAAGGTAAAACCAGTGTAGTGTTGCTGTCACTGCGGTGTTTCAGTTCATTGCCATGGGTGGCTTGGGCTGTGTGCCGGGTTACCACGCAGTGTACCGACCCCCCGGCCCGACGTTGCTGCATCAGACGAACTCAGCGGTCTGTTTCCACTTCCTCACACCCGGCCCACTGACTCAGGGCGATGCACCGGCATCGCTGTACCAATAAAAAGAAGAAAACATTGCCCACTGAGCTGACACGTTGCCGTCTTACCACCCAGCGACCGGAGTGTATCCTTCTTGACAGAGCTCTCGGGTCTACTCAGGCAGCCCCCACGTCCCTTCTGCGCACACATACGAAGGAGAGTCAAAGTGGAATGCATCTGTGACAGCATTCCTCGCACTTCCGGGGACATGCTGGCACAAAGTATTGATGTCTTTGCTTTCCTTCCACGTCCGTCTTGTGCCGATAAGGGTGTGAGTGTTGTCACGTTTTTGTCCCTGGATTCTCTTCCAAGCCAGTGACACCCTCCCGGTGGTGTTCTGCAGGTGCTGCCAGGAGACGCCATCAGGCTTGGCTCTGGGGACGCAGCACGGATGTCCCACAGCGCAGGACAGCGTGCTGGTCGGGGCATGCTCGTGTGTGCCCCACGGCGGCGGGTCCTGGTGGGCTCTTCTCAGCGGGCGTGACAGAGCGTCTAACTCTCGGGTGGTTACATTGGGAGGGGTCGGTGCCATAACACCTGCGCAGCGCCGAGAGCGTCCCAGCTCCGCATCCTCCAGCACACATGGGCGCTGCCACTGTTCCTGTTTCACGGTCCGTACCTTTTAGCGGCAAGCTAAACCGGACTGCAGAGAAATTAGAGTGCGTGTGCAGGAGGGGCCAGCCTCGGCAAGCAGAGCGGGAGAACTGCCCTCGAGCGTGGCCACGGCCAAGGAGATGGGGCGCCGTCCTGGCTCAGGCTCCACACTGGGCCCAACTTCCACCTGCACGCCTCTCAGAACGGCGTCCTTTGGAGACACTGGGGGTGAGCGTGCGTGCGGTGCCGTGGGCACTGTGGTGGTCCCCGTGGGCACCTCCAAGCCTAGCCAGCCAAGCCAGGCGCAGGCCTGGGGACCATGGTCTCTGGCGGGAGGGGGTGTGTGGGATGACTCTGTCAAATAGCAGGTCATGCTGGCAGCCACAGTCCCTCAGTGGGGACAGACAGCAAAGGCCATAGGTTATCATCATCTTCACTTAAAATTTGCCATGTTACTAGTGTTGCCTGTGGCAGCCTTTAGACTCTTCTTGATGAGAGGGCTTGGTAAAACTGAACTTGGTCGGGATGTTGAAGTAGACGGGGCGCCTGTTTCCCCAGCAGCTTCGCTCCATCAGGCAGGGGTTCTGGGGCAGGGGCAGCACCGGGCCCCCGCCCAGGGCTGCAGAGGGGCAGGGGCGCCTAGGAGGAAGGAGCGGGCAACTCCACTGGGACCAAAGGGGAAACGCAGGGCCAACAATGCCGATGGGATGTGCTCCTGGTTTTCGGGGTTAGTAGATGAGAATGGTTATTTTACAGATTTAAAAAGTAATAGCTTAAAGTACATGCCTGTGCCATTAACACTGAGTGAGCAGTGACAAGTCTTGGATCTAGGATAAGGAGGGTGCTGGCGTGAGGTCAGAGTTGAGCATGTCCCACAAGCATGCAGGGCAGGGTGGGGGGCCTGGGGAGCAGGCTAGGTGCGAGCTCAGGTGCTGCTTGCCTGTGTCAGCCCAGGGGGGCGGCAGGCAGCCCCTGGTCAGAGCCGGGGGCCCGGGACAGCAGAGAAGCCATTGGTCTTCTGGGACCGAAACAAGGCACTGCTGGCAGATGGCGGCAGTCTGTCCCCTCTAAGTGGACCTCTCCGTCCAGACCGGGGCCCAGGAAAACTCTGGGTTCCCGAGGGACTCCTGATGCCCCCTAGTCAGCAGTCCGAGGGGCGGCATCCTGGGGGAAGCCCCCAGGCCCCAGGCAGGTGCGTCAGACCAGGCTGCCCCCGGGGTCTTACCCAACGCTGCTCCCACAGCGAAGGGCACACGGGCACTGTCGCGCCAGGCAGAGCCCCGCCGGCGGGGAGAATGTAAACGGCTCGCTTTGTAGGCACACTCCATGTTTCCTATAAGACTACCTCACGTGGCTTCTCACAGAGGAAGTTAGACTTTTACATGTTACTAAGTAAGAATGGATTCTGGTTTTCATTTCCAAAAAGGGCCTAAGTACCATTGGTAACGGTGCCGGGCCCTTTCCTGGCTGCACAGGGAGAAGACTCCCGCTGTCGGAAAACAAGGTCACGCGCTACATGTACCAGCTGTGCCAGGCCCTGGACCACATGCACAGGTACGCCCTGGGCGCGGCGGCCCCCAACAGCGCCGGGCGCGGGCGTCACAGGAAGTGCAATTGAAAGAACTTGAGTAAGTGAGGCACAATTAATTCTGTCCTTCCTTTTATATTGAATGCAGAAATGGAATATTTCATAGAGATGTGAAACCAGAAAATATATTAATAAAGGTAAGGGCTTTTATGTGAAAAATGGGTATCGGGATAAAGGCGGAATGGACAGCTTTCACTGGGTGCACTTTCAACCCCAGATACCTGGATACGGGGTCTGCTCCAGTTTTTCTTTCTTTTTCCCTCCCAGTTGGGAAAAATGGTTTATTTAATAAATGTCATCGACGGCTGTACAAGTGGAAGAAAGTAACCTCGGGCGCCTGCTGCAGACTATGCACAAAACCAAACTCCATTCACATTGTCATCCTAAACGCTCGGGACCTAAAAGGGGGAGAGTCGGGGTCCGGGCTCCGGGCTGCGCCCCCAAAGCCACGTGGACCCGGCACGTTTAAGTGAACAGGGGGCAACTTCGGCCTGTGCGTCCACCCATGAAGCCGTCACCACGACCGTCACCGTGGTGAGGGGACAGCCCGCAGGGGCCCCCTGCCCCAGCCCTTGTTCCAGACACAGAGTGACTGGATTAGTTTTCATTTTCTAGAACGTTCTATAGATAGAAGTAGCTAGAATGCAGTTTTTTTGGTCTGGCTTCTGCCCCTGAGCGTCACTCTTCTGGGACTCAGCCGTGCTGCAGGCCGTGGGCCTCGCCTTTTGAAACTGCCCCCAGTCGCTGGCCATTCTCTTCTGTTCCTGCCGGTTATTTCTCTGTGCTCGTCAGTGCGGGGAGTTGCTGGTGGCCTGTCTCCCTGACTCTTTCCTCAGCTGTGTGTTGTCTGGCGAGGAGCCCAGCAAAGTCATGTTTTATTTTTGTTAATTAAAAAAAAAATTTCTAGCGTTTCCTTCTAACTCTTTCTTAGAGTTTCCATCTCTCTGTGGACATTGCCCATCGGAACGTGCATGTGGTCTCCTTTTCCCATCAGAGCCCTTAACAGAGGAGCCCCCGTTACTTGAGGCGCCCTGTCCCACAGCTCCGGACCCAGCCCCGATGCTCGCTCTGTCTCTTCAGACGGCGCTGCTCTTGCCTCGTGACACGCCTCACCCTTTCTGCTGCAAGCCCCACGCGTCACACTGGGGAGTGGGCACGGAGGCGAGGCCCATGGGGCTCTCTGGGCCATCCAGCTCAGGGCTGCGCCGAGCTAAATGTTTGCCGTGGCTGCGAATGCCAGAGGCTTCAGTCATTGACAGCCTGCGTCTTATTACCTAAATGTGAGGGGTAAAGAGGACAGCAGGAATAGCCCGAAACCTGCTTCCCTGGTCTGCCCGACCTGCTCCGAAGAGCCCACGGGGGTGAGCCAGCCTGAGCTGCCGCGGGGCAGGTGATGCGGCAGCTGACCACAGAGCATTCGCAGCCTCGCACTGTGACTTCACATTTTCCAGGGCCTGTAGCTGTTTGTTTGGAAAGCTTCATAAAGCACAGCCAGAATATCTGTCAACACGCTCTGCTGAATAGAAGCCCCGCCTCCTTACCTGTTAGGGGCACCTCCGGATGCTTATAAATAGAAAGCCAGGAATTTGTATTTTACAAGCCAGGCAGGTGCTAGTGATCCCCCAGGGCGTGACTACCGGGGTGGCCCATAGCGCAACAGCCCCCCGACAGGCCGCACGGCCCCTGCCTCCTCCCCTCTTGCAGCAGGATGTCCTGAAGCTGGGGGACTTCGGGTCCTGCCGGAGCGTCTACTCCAAGCAACCGTACACGGAATACATCTCCACCCGCTGGTACCGGGCCCCGGAGTGCCTGCTCACCGATGGCTTCTACAGCTACAAGATGGACCTGTGGAGCGCCGGCTGTGTCTTCTACGAGATCGCCAGGTAGGGCCGCGGTGCCGGCGCGCTGAGGCAGGCCATGGTGAGGCCTTACCTGGGCCCTCCCTTTACCTCCGTGCCTTCCTCAGTCACGGGGCTGCTGGGTGCCGATGTCACAGTTGTCCTGGGGCTGTGCCTGCTTTTCACTGAATAGAAAATGTACTTCCTGTCAGCACATTTCCTTGGTTGCTGGTACCGGAGGACAGAACGCCATCAGTCCCTTCTTCCCCTGGCACCCCCAGCCCTGGGACTCTGCCTTCGGCTTCATCAGTGAAATGACCGACTGCCAAGTTAGGAACTGAGCAGAAATGTGTTACCACCACCTGTGGGTCCTGCCATGGGGGTGTGAGCGGTGGCCCTGGGCCTCACGGTCCTCCCAGCCCCACAACCTGGCCTTTGGGCTTCACCCAGGGACAGGACGTGGCAAGAAGGGAGGAGGTCGGCTGGATGTCAGCTTGAAGCAGCCCGAGCCGGGTCCTTAACGGCTCACAGCGGGCGGGCGGGCGTGGAGGCGTGCTTGCTTGCCGTCTGGGGGCGATGCACACCAGAGGGGGAAGGCCCAGCACGGGTGGGGCCCAGGCCTCCTCCCGCCTCCCCCGCTGGCTGCTCGATCAGTCCAGACGTGTGTGCACACCTCTGATTCGAGATCATTCGGACCGGTAATTGACTTACTTTTGGAAAGCAGACTCCCAATTTCACTGAAGTCAAAGTGCCCAGAGACCGCCCTCTCTCATGCTCCAAGGCTGTGAATTACTTTGGACAGGTGTCCCAGGGCTGTGGGGTTAAGAATGACCAGGATGGAGGGGACGGTCCTAACCACAGCCCCGTCACGTTCCTACAGCCTGCAGCCCCTCTTCCCTGGTGCCAACGAGCTGGACCAGATCTCAAAGATCCACGACGTCATGGGCACCCCTCCCACAAAGACCCTCACCAAGTTCAAGCAGTAAGTGCCCTGCGCCCCCAAGGGTCCTGTGGGGCAGCCGGGGGGCAGGGGCGGGGCCCCTCAGTCCACTGGGGTCCCCCCTGCAGCTGAAGGGGCTGTGAGCCCCTCGGGGCCCCAGGGGCATAGAGCGTTGCTGTGCCGCGAGCATCACAGAACAGCCCCTGCCACCCTGCCGAGGGCAGCAGCCTGGGCACTGACACAGCACAGGGCCTTTGGGTGGGCGAGGTCCCTGGCCCGGCCCGTGCGGGAGGGCTGCGAGTGGCGGCCCCACCTCGCGGACACCCTGACACTGGCCAGGATGCTAGGGCACTGAGCTGGTCAAAGGGGAAGAGGAGCCAGGGAGTGGGGCTCCCAGGGGCCCGTGCCCTGAGGGGTGGGCGGCGCCCAGCAGCCCTGCGACTGAGGAAGGCGAGGGGGGGACAGCTGTTGGGAGACTTCCTTCTGCCCGTCTCCGGTGGAAGCGTGGTGTCAGTCCGGCTGAGGAAGGGCGTTTCACTTCCATTCACCACGCCACAGGCTTCACCATGGCCCCCCTTTAAAAATACAAGACTGCACGCATTAGAGCGGTTTCGGGCTCGCAGCAAAACCGGGGGGCGGGGGGACACAGAGATCCCCCTGCACAGCCTCTCCGCCGTCGGCACCCAAACGGCGCATCTGCCAGCACGAGGACCCGGCACTGTGCCCAAAGCCCACGGTCCCCATGGGGCCACTCTTGTGTGGCACGTGCTGTGGTTTGGGTGCTGCGCAGCTGGGCCCCCCAGGTCGCGGCCGGTCCCCCAGTGCAGGGCCCTGTAGTCGTGGTGACAAGGGGCCACGTGCTCTCAGTAACAGTGTGCCCGCTTGTTGTTATTGGGCTCCCAATACAGGTCGAGAGCTATGAGTTTTGATTTTCCTTTTAAAAAGGGATCAGGGATACCTCTACTGACAGCCAGTCTGTCCCCACAATGCCTCTCCCTGCTGCACGCCATGGTGGCCTATGATCCCGACGAGAGAATCACGGCCCACCAGGCCCTGCAGCACCCCTACTTCCGAGAGCAGAGGTGGGTGCTCAGGAGACTGGGGCGGGCAGGCCAGAGGGGCCCCAAAGAGCTCTCCCCGTCTGACCCGCCCTTTTCTGAAATATCCAGAGTGCTCCCTTGTTACGATGAGGGGGGGGGGGTGCACGCCCCAGGGCGAGCGGGGTAAGCTGGCCGTGAGGCCTGAGCGGGCATCTTGTGTACCCAGAGTGGGAAGTGCATGCCCACGGTGTCTGATCCCACAACTCCGGCCACTCCTGCGTGTGACTGTGGAGCTGACCTCTGACCCTGACCTTGAGTCCCAGCAGGGGGCAGGCCTGTGGCAGGGCCACACCCACGGTTCAGAGTTCCCTCTGCTCCCAGCCCAGAGACTGAGGGGCCGAGACAATAAGGTGAAAATGTCCTTGAGAAGCTCTCAGGGAAGAGCGGAGGTAGTGGCCGCGCACAGGGCAGACACACCCGGAGACAGAAAGGCAGGCGCTATGCGGGTGGCTCTCAGTGGCAGTCGCTCTCTTGTCCTTCCCCGTAGGGCAGTGGAGAAGCAGGCTCTGGGCGGCCACAGAAAAGCCATCTTCCCTGAGTGGCCCGTGGCCGCTGACCCGCTCAGCAACAAGTGGCAGATTTCCAAGGAGAGCCGAAAGCAGGTACGGAGGGAGTCGGCCAGCTGGCAGGCCGCTGTGGCAGGACCAGCCGCCTCAGGAGGCCTGTGTCTCTGAGTAGGGCCGACAGCAGGCTGGATGCAGGCTCCAGGGCTCTGGGCTCCACGGGCCCCACCCTTTCTGCCCCACTGGCTAAGGGACAAGGACCTCTGTGTGAGCAGGCCGGGAGAGCGGAGGTGGGGTTCTTCCAGCCCAGGGCCAGGCTCTGTGCCAGAGCGCCCCCCAGATGCCACTCCCATGCCCTCAGAGAGACCCTCGCGCGGGGCACAGAGAAGCTCAGCCCTGGCCCTGGTCCCCCAGCCGTCCCCACTCGGCCCGAGCCTGTGAGCCTGGCAGCCGCGGTGGAACACACCACTCTGCCGACACAGAGGTGGCTCACACTCAGGCGTCGCCCTGCAGTAACCCCCCGTTTCCCGTGCCGTGTGCTGGGTCCCCCAGTTTTACGACTGTGGGCTGGCACCCACGCCTGTGATGCTGGTGCAACCCCAGCAGTCAGTGCCCTCCATCGCAGCACGTGCGGAGCGTCACTGTGGGCTGGGCGCTGAGGGGCAGGCACCCCTGCAACCCAGCTGCTGCCCAGGCCCCACCCGCCTGCGGTCGGCTCCCCAGGACTGATCCCCCAGCCTGCCACCCACACTGCTTTCCCCTCCATGCCTTCCCCGGGGTGCCAGCAGCTCCCTTCAACTGCTTGGGCCCCAAATTGCAGACGCCCATCCCCTGGCCTGAGCCTCCCTCATTTGCCCCCAACTGCTGTCCCTACTCAGCCACCCCTCCTGGCTGCTCGGACGTTTGTCTGACCATGTCACCTTGCTGGTCCCCACCAGGGCCTCGCCTGCAGTCAGAGGCCGGCCCACACAGTCTGCACAGACACAGTCCACAAGTAGAAACACTCACGTGAAAAGGTAAAAGCTAGTCCTAGTTCACCAGCCGCACCGAAGCAGGTGGCAGCAGGTCTGGCTGACCTGGGCGTTGGGCAGGAGGCGGCCCCCAGGTTGGGCTGGTGGGCAGGCCCAGAGGCCGCACAGAGGCCCAGACCCGCACTCGGGAGCCTGCAGCGTGGAGCCCCGCCTCCCGCTGTGGCTGCAGTGGGCGGCTGCCTCACCTCGGGGTGCCCGGGGGAACCCTGTGTTGTCTGGTAGCACCTCCTAAGCAAGAAGTTGCATCAGGCAGAAGTGGCGCCAAAGAGCCTCTTGTCTCTCCGCTGACCCGAGTCTTGTTTCAGCCGCAGCCCCTGAAGCAGGAGGAGGACCGGCCCAGGAGGCCGGGACTGGCCAGCCTGACCGAACTGCCCCGACTGAAACTCTCTGGGGTGACCAGCCTGTCGTCCTCCAGACTGGCGCTGCCTTCAGTGTTTGGACACAGAGGGAGCGGGATGGTCCCAGGGCTGAGGCCCCTGAAATGCGGGGGTGCAAACCAGAAGGTAGCGCCTGCCTCACGGGCTCCCCTGAGCGCAGCTGCCGCCACGCTGGCCTGCACTGAGCGGCGGCCGTTTCCTTCCCAGACAGATCCGCAGAAGGAGGTCAAGCCTAACCTGAAACAGTGCCGCCTGCCTACCATAGAGAGGAGAGGCGGGGGATGCTGAGCGGCGGCCAGCCCGATCACCGGGGCTCCTGGGCGGGCCCGTGGTCCCCCAACACCTGGCGCTGGGAGCGCACAGCCTGCACACCAACGGCACCCACGGTGGAGCCGCCAGCCCACCCCCGGCCCTGGGTCCGGGAACTGCAGAGCTGCGCGGCCTGCTCTGACATGTTTGTAAAACCACCTCATTCGAGGTTCCACTTCACTTTCATAAGCTAAGAATTTGGGGCTGGAAATATTTTGTACTTTTTTATATGAATCCAAACAAGTTAGCGTCTGTTGTGTGTGACTTCGGCAGGGCTTCGCCACGGGCTCTGCGTGTGGTCTGGGCACCTCCCCTGACCGTGTCCCCGCAGTGCACAAGCGCTGACTTTCATTAAAGGGCCGTTGCCACACTGTTTCCTTCCAACCGACGCGCCCTCGGCGACTGCCCGGCCTGTCTTGTAGCTTTGGGAGCACATCATGGGGACTGAGCTTGCAGGGAAGCCTTTTGTGTGGCTTGATTTTGCTTCCCTGGAGGCGCCACGAGGAGCAAGCCCAGGCCTGGAGCTTGGTGCCCTCGGTGCTGACCAGGGAGTCTTGGCAGGCACGGTGGCGCTGGATGCGCAGTGGCCACATCACTTTGCGCTCCTGAGAGTAGAGAATGCTGCTTCCTGACGGGCTGTGGGCGCGCTGAGCTTTGTTTCTGGGGTGCCGGCGTAAGTTGGGCATGAAAAGAAACTGCCCTGTGGAGGCGGGGTGGGTGCTGCAGAGCAGTGGCGGCACCAGGGGTATGGGGTGCTGGCTAGGCTGCCGGCGGGGACAGGCCCGTGGAGCCCCTCTTGGTTGGGTGTAACCGAACCACTGAGTGTTCCTTCTCTTTCTCACCTCCTCCAGCTCCCAACGCTAACAGCAAATCTCCTGGGCTTGGTTTTCATCTTCCTGTTCCCTCTTTTAAGGCAGGTCTGTGACCAGTCCCCACAATGGGCTCTCCTGTGGCCACCACTTCCATCCACCCAACAGGTGGTGAAGCAGAACCAGAGTGACAGGGCAGTGGGGCTGCAGGAGGGGGGCCGTGGCAGCCACGGGAGGGCAGGCTGGACCCAGCACTTCCCAGACCCAGGGCAGATGGAGGGCTCTGACTATAGACACAGCAGGGGCCGCCACGTGGGGGCCGTGATGCCCAGGAAGGGCAGGTTCAAGACTTTCAGGGACATGCAGACCTGGGGACACTTGCGGAAGGGCTGGAAAGAGCTTCCTTTAGACTCACTCAAGACATCGGTGGGGCCCCCAGGGACACTGTGGTGGGACACTGTCCTGCCCCCGCAAAGGGCCAGGCAGTTCCAGGTCATGTGGGATTGAGACGGTTTCATAGACAGGCAGGAGGCCAGGGACAGGAGGTGCTGAGCCCGGCGACGGGAAGGGCCAGTGAGATGCCCAGAGGTGGTGTGAGCAGCTGCCTGGGCCGGAAGAGGGTCCTGCAGGCTGGGGCCCACGTGAGTCCAGTGGGGTGGGCCCACCAGAGACAAGCCCCAAAGAGGCTCTCAGGGCACATGTAAGACATGAGAATGGGTGCATTTAGGAAAATTGTTAGCCTTTCAAGTATGTAGCACTTGAAGAAGAAAGCTTTAAAGTCTGTACCTTTTTGGGAGAACAAACCTGTGGATGCTGCTCCGCAGGAAATCACTGGCCCTGGCTCTCCAACAGCCATCACCTCCACGGAGGAGGCGGTGGGGCGGGGGCTCTCTGGGGCGAGCCGGGCCCGAGAGGGACTTGAGCTGTCCACCAACCTTGTGGGTTCCCGTCGGTCTCTGGGATGAAATGCTCTGAGGCTCACCAGACACCTCGGCCTAGCTCCCCTGGGAGATAGGGGAGCCAGCGCGCCCCTCAGCCAGCCTGCAGAGCCCTGGCAGGGCCTCGGCCCTCCCAGCTGGAAAGGCTAGGAAGGAGGCGGTAAGGCCACTGAAGCAGTAAGCCTCTCTGGACGACACTATTAGGTTGCTCCCAGAGCACCTGGACCACCTCCGCAGAACTCCACCACCACCTGTCAAACACGCCGCTCACACGTGTTCACGGGGCACCTGCCGTGCTCCGGCACCCCACGCCCAGCCGGAGAGGAAAGCTGGGCTGAGCGGGGTGGGAGCAGGCTTGGGGCAGCAGCAGAGAGCAGACAGCCCAGGCCAGGGACCTGGCTCCGACTGTGGTGCTGGTACTGCGAACCTGCTCCACACAGGAAGGGCGGAGACGGCGCTGCCCCGGTGCCCAGGCCCTGCTGCCCTGACGGGGAGGGCACACCCGGGCGTGGGCTCTCCGGCCAGGCGCAGCGCAGCTGCAGGGGCGCAGAGCTGAGCTAGACTCTGCTCCCCGGGTCTCCTGCCTCCCCTCAGCTGCCCTGAGACCCACCCCATGTGGGCATGCACTCGCCAACCCCTAAAGCGGAAGGCGGCTCACGGCAGGCAGGAAAAGCCAATGCGGGTCATATGAGGTTTGCTGACTTTACCTGCCTCCTTCCACGGCGTCCGAGGGAGGGACAGTTCTGATGCAGTCTGACTTTGGAAACCATCGTGGACCACTCAGCCAGGAACCAATCTTAGGAACAGAGCCACAGAAATAAAGGTTTGGCACTGACTGATGTGGCTCAGTGGATTGAGCGCCGGCCTGTGAACCAAAGGGTCACCAGTTCGATCCCCAGTCAGGGCACATGCCTGGGTGGCAGGCCGGGTCCCTGGTTGTGGGTGTGTGAGAGGCAACCACACACTGATGTTTCTCTCCCTCTCTTTCTCTGAAAATAAACAAAATCTTGATAAAGGGGCATGGCTGGGTCATTTGACCGCGTGAGCTTGAGTTTTAACGCCAGGGAACTGTTGTGGAGCCAGGCAGAGTCCCACCTGGCACTTCCTGCAGATAGCACAGACGTGCACAGGGCAAGGAGGAGCCCAGGAGGGAGAACTCCAGGCTCGACTTTCTGCTCTTCAGAAACCACCGTGGCTTCCCAGGAGGTCTCTCGGGCAAGCGTGGGTGGGATTCTGTGTGAGAGCAGCTGCACCCAGGACTGGGGCTAAGAGATGCCAGATGCCAAACTCTGACCGGGGCTAATATTTCCTGTTAGCATGGAGGTCATTCTGAACGTGTACAATACGAATTCTGACTCATTCACTTAAGACAACGGCGTGTCTTGGTATTTTGCAGTCACCTACCCGGGAGGCTCACCCCACTATGAAGTGCTGTGATCTGGGGGCACCGCCAGCAGCTGGAGCTCTGTGAGCAGCAGCCCTCCGAGCCCAGGCTGCTGAGGGACTTGCCGTGACCAGGGCTCCGAGGACGATGGAGATTGGGGCTGATGGGCAGGGCTCTGGAATGGTACCATCACCCTGGTGCTGCGGTCCCACCGGTGGTAACAGTCGAAAGGTGTGTGCTCCCCTTTGCTGGCCTGAAACCACTTAAGATGTGGATGTAGTTTAAAGTCTCACTAAATAAAAACAACTTCAAAGGGTCCAACTGCATCTGATTTTTAAAAATGGGTTGGGGGCTGCACATGGTCGCGATTCAAGCCGGCGGGGGCACGACCTCGGCTCAGACTGCGCGTGAGTGGGTTCCAGCCAGAGGAAGTGCGGTGTCATCCATCGGCCATTTCTCACCACCGCGCAGTCAGCAAAGCGCTGCCACACTCCCTGGAGAGATCGCGCGACGTGTGGTCGCGGGCTCTCAGGGACAAAGGACGGACTCACGGCCCAGCAGCTGCAGGGAGAAAACGACCAGCGGCCGCCACACATGTGCGTGCTCTTGAACGGCGTCTCCGATCAGACCGAGGGGAACAGCGCCAAGGAGCGTGGGGTGCAAAGGACAAGTAACCGCAGACCAGAGATTATGTCAACAACAAATGGCACCGGACACTGAGCCCATTCACAGAAGACGAACAGAGGGCACATTCAAGAGGGGTCTGATGTCCACCCCGGTTGTGAGTTGGAGCCACCACCCTCAGCTGGTGGAAGCTGCTAGGGAAGTGAGCCCTCCCTCCGAGGGTGGGGTTACATTGTTTCATGCACGATCACAGAGGTGGCCGCACTGGAAAGACAGTGTTCAAACCAATGTCAGGGAATTAAAAGGGAGTCTTCACACCCGTATTCAGAGTGATTTTCTTTAACAGCATTAAACTACAGTGGTTTTAAAAATCTACGATTGCAGTGTGTCTTCCTGCACCACATACACGCCTCAGGCCGACAGCGGCAGCTCCGGGAGCGCGCCCCACGGAGGGAAGAACCCCGTGCGGAACCAAAGAAGAGCCGCTCGTGACAGCCGGGTCTTGTACGCTATGTATGTATGTATATTGTTCGTGGGTATGTGAGAGTTCAATTATGTTGAATTTCAGAGTAAAAAGCAAGAAAGTCTCATTTCTTATTTTTTTGCCGCAGCCTCAAAAGAATGATTTAAAGTGGAAACAACTCCTTTGGGTGAGCTGAGGCCCCCACCTCCCGAGTGACTCTTCTGCTCGTGACTCTGGTGACATCTGCCACTGCTCGTGGCTGAAGTGCAAAATCACCGTTGCTCCCGCCAGGCCACGGCTGGGGAGAGAGTTTTCGAGTGGCGGTGGGGTCACTCCACTACAGTCCCACCTGGAGAACTGGCTGGTGTGTGGTGACAAGCCCTGCAGACAAAACGGTTCTGTCATCCAGCCAAACCTGGGCCATGGCAGAGTCACAGCCACACACCCCTCCGGTGGTTTCTTGAGATCAGAACTGACTTCTTTGCTTTGGAACCAGCGTTCACCTGCCAAATTCCTGTCCAGACCCTCCCTGACACTCCTGCCCGACTGGGCCCAGGGTCCAGGACCCAGCCCTCTGCCGGGCTTTGGGCGGGCGGGCGGGCTGGGGGACGACGCACCTCTCAGGGCCTGGGTTCCTTGGGACATCATCAGCCCGAAGGCAAGGAGCACCTGCCAGGGGCCCTTCACTGCCTTCTGCAAAGGCCACAGCTCAGGGCCTGGGAGAGCCCCCAGGGCACTGCACCCCCAGCTCCCCAGAGCTGGAGCCACTCCCTTGACAGAGTCCAGCAGTGGCTTCTTCTTGGGGCTCTCGCTTTCTCTGGCTGGGGGGCGCACCAGCTTCAGGCCCAGCAGGTGGGAAAGAAGGGTCTGGCCATGGGGTGTGGGCCCTGGGCATGGGTGTTGGTGTAGTCCATCAGTCTGTCCCTTTGGGGGAGTCCTCTGAGAGGCGAGGGTGCTCCCCGGCAATACAGGTGTGAGCGCTCCACCTCGAACAGTGGAAAGCACTCGCTGGAACGCAGACAGTGGACCTGACACTCGTTTGTGGTTCTAAGGCCGCTGGAGCGGCTCTGGAGCCATGAACGTCCGGTCTGGAACATGCTGAGGCCACCCAGAGCAATGCTGCTGCCGCTAGAGCCGTGCACAGGAGGCGCCTGGGCCTCAGCTCCACACACTGGGCACGTGTGGGGCACCTGACAGGTGAGACCCTGGGCGGGACCTGCAGCAGCTGGAGGGAGGCAGGGAGCGCACTGTCCCTGCATCTGTTCCTCTCAGCTGGATCAGGACCAGGACCCAGGGAGCGAGTGGAGGGGAGCAGCGGAGCCCCTGGGCTGGGCCACACCGACCAGGAGCCGCTGCCCCATGGGACTCACACCTGCCCAGACCAGTGCAGACTTGCAACTGGTGGGGGGTGGCGTTCCACTGCCCCTTGACGAGGAAGACCCCTCAGCACCAGCAGGCTCTGCCTGCAGGCCAGGCGTGCCTGCAAGGTCTTGGTGATGCTCTCAAGAGGATGAGGTCACCACGATCTATGGGGTGCCCAGCTGTCAAGGCTGCAGGTGGGGGCCCACTCCTCCCCCAATGAGGGGAAAGCAATGGAGACAGCAGCCTAGCCTGGGGACAGACCCAGAGGCAGCCCTCTCTCTATGCCCACGGGGTCTGTGCCCCTTTGCAGCCCTCCCGACTGCAAGGCCTTGCCATGCCCGAGGAGGACACGCCCTGCCCCAGTCAGTGAGGCAGCATCAGACCAGCATGCCCAGCACCAGGCAATGCCATCCAGTTTAGTGAAAAGTAAAATTCTAGCACCACGTTTAACAACTAAATGGAGAAACGAGCTTTCATAGTTGAGCTAACCCACTGTGCAGTCAATGTAAAATGACCAACGGCAGAGTCGCAGGCTTCTTGTGCGAGGCCTGAGGGGCGCGTGCAGCACCTCTGGACCTGGGCCAGGGAGGCTCCCGACTGTCCCGCCCAGACCCCGCCCACCTTGGACTTCCTCCAGCTCTGAGGGGTCATGGGCCCTGGGGGCCTCGGCCCCTTTTCTTGTGGTCCTGAGGGCGGGTGGGTACGCAGACACACAGGGGACATGGACACCAGCTTCCTGGGTCCTGAGATCAGTGGGGACAACTGTGCCTACTAGATGACCACCTGCCCCATACGAGACACCCAATGCTCGGGGCTACAGCCGACCCTTTTCTGCATGGAGTCAACGCTCTCCTCCTGTGGCGTGTTGGCTAGTGCCCTGCCTGACCCCAGCAGCGACAGCAGCGGACAGCCCCCGGCCCCCATGCCACTTCCCTGAGGCCCAGGTTCGAAAGAGACCCCGCAGGCCATCTGGGCACACCGAGCTCCACCCTACATGAGCTTGGCCACTGCCTGCCAGGGAGCAGGGCCAGCCCTTCAATGTCAGTCCTGGAGAACAGTACTTCAGAACTGGGCCCTACAGCAGAACGCCCCTGGGACCAACTCCCTGGAGCGCTGGCCTGGATGTGGCCCACGGGTGAGAAGGCCCAAAGGACCCCATGGTGCTTGGTCAAGGC
Source organism: Desmodus rotundus (assembly GCF_022682495.2). Taxonomy (NCBI): domain Eukaryota; kingdom Metazoa; phylum Chordata; class Mammalia; order Chiroptera; family Phyllostomidae; genus Desmodus; species Desmodus rotundus. Next base: position 135,582,649 of record NC_071393.1, on the reverse strand, counting down.
GCACCCCTGCCAGAGTAGAGCGAGTTGACAAAATGGGGGAACAAGGACTGGCCCTGACCAAGCTCCCTGCCCTGGGGCCCACGGGCACCAGCCCCCAAGCCTGGTGTCTGCTGGCACCACATGCGAGCGTGGGTCGGGGACGTCACAGAGGGTCTGAAGCAAGCGGCCTCAGTGAGGCATCTGCCGGTCGGCAAAGGGTGAGGAGAGGGCAAGCTGGGGCTAGCAGTCTCGGGTCGGCTGAGCACCGGCACCCAGGCCAGGACCCCGGCGGGCCCTGGAACGAGTGGGAGCACCAGACCCACCACCTGTCTGTTCTTCCAGATAGAGTCGCTTCGCTGAGGTGGGCAACGCAGGCACTGGGGAAACACTGCCATCGACGGAGGCAGAGTCTCCCGATCCCTGTGAGCCTGTGCTGCAGAGGTTACTGGGTGGGTGGGGACCGGGACGATGGAAACACAGCCTCGTCAAAGGACCCCCCAGAATCCTAAGAGGAAGCCTGCTGGACACACGTGGGAACAGCGTGGGGCCCATTTTCAGCGTGGAGGGTCTGTTGCCCAGTAGTCTCTCCAGTTACTGTTTACGGGAAGGGTGGGCATCACGGCCCAGCTGCGGAGGAGACCCGACGAGACAGCCTTGCCCTTCCCAGCTGTCCTCAGCTGGTGGGTCGTGGTCGCTGCTGGTCTGTCCACCAGACCCCAGAGAGCTGGCACATTGAGAGATGTACAAATGTCAACCAAACCAAAGATGTCTCCAGCTGAGACCCTGCGTCATATCCTAGCAGCCCCTGGGGAAGAAGCTTATTACAGGAATAGCGCCATATCTTGGACCTAATATTCAGTAAGCCGTCCTGTTCTCCAGTTACCTATGGAGATTTCACTTGAAAATTAAATGATATTAAAAAATTAAGTGATGCAATACCAGCTCTTACCTAGTTTGGGTTTGGTTATGTATAATAGTAAGCTAATAAAATTAAGCCTTGTTTCACAGAAATAAGATATGTTTAATTTTTGTTTATTGACTTCAGAGAAAAACATCGATTTGTTGTTCCACTTATCTATGTGTTCTTTGGTGGATGCTTGTATGTGCCCTGATAGGGAATCGAACCCCCAACCTTGGTGTACCAAGACAATGCTCTAACCAACTGAGCTACCTGTCCAGGGAGAGTAATGTTATTTTATAAGAAAAATAACATCTTAGTTGAAAAACAACACAGAACGAAGGAACATGTCTGCTGGTGGGCACTGCGGAGGTCAAGGAGGTCGCAGACAGCCCCCCCTGCTGGCCCAGGCCTTCTCTGACGCACCTATAACCATGTGAGCCCTCAGCACCTTGCGGGGGTGCTGAGGGGTGGCAGTGCGGTGAGGTGGCAAGTCTGGGCTGCATGTGAACTCACCTAGTCACACGGGGCTCTGGTCACAGCCACCCTCCCTGCCTCAGACACAAGTGGCGTGCACGCCAGCCTTGGGACAGACCATGCTGCCGACAAAGTGCCGTGCAGGGAGCTGGCCAAGAGGGCTGAGGGGCTGTACGGTCACCTGGATGGGGCTCACCTGGAAGGCTGGCCCCCGGCTCCAGCACCTTCCACAGAGCAGCCCACCTGGAGACTGGCTCTAGGCTCTGAGCCAGGTGCTCCCCAACATGGCCTCACCTCTTTGGAAGACTGAGAAAATGTCATTTGTAAAGTGATGCCTCTTAAGAGACGGTACAAAAATGGTGAGAAATGCCACCAGGCTGACTTCCTCCTGGAACGCTCCCAGCTGTGGACACCCTTCCCTTGCCCAATTCTTCACAAGAACCCCACCACTCCCGCCACGCAGATCACTGAGCGCGCCTTGGCAGGGCCACTGCCATTCCCTTCTGTGGTGCGTGAGGCCGGTCCCCCGAGCAGATGAGCCAGATTTAGAAAAGTCCCTATGAGGCTGTAGGGCTCAGAGGAGAGGGGGCCCCTCCCGGGGGCTCGCTCTGGGCCATTCCTGAGCATCAGGGCCCTCCCAGCCCCAGACCTGCCCTCCGTAGTGGGCCTGGGGCCTTGGCTCCTGCTGTGAGCTGACCGTGGCCCTCTGCCAGCCCTGCCCACTGACAAGTCGCACTGAAAGTGGCACATTTCCCCACAGAGGCCACTGGGCCTGGCCACTATAAAGCAAAGTCACACGGAGAAATCAATCGCGCTCTCTCCAGACTTCTGGGAAAGACTCAGGCATGGCTGGCTGAGGGCTCCAAGAACTGTTCCCAGCAGGCAGACGCTTGGCCTGGGTGACCGCCTGTGGCTCTGAACCCTCTGCTCAGCAGGTCGGAGAGACGAAGCCCCCCTGTGTCCTCCCAAAGCCGTCCCAGCTTGAGTCCCTTCGGGGCATCTGCCCGTGCTGGCCTCCGCTGCAGGGGCGCTGAGGCCACTGGTCCAGAGCCACCTGCTTCTTTTCACAGACAGCCACACATGGAAGAACGGACTTACAATTTTTCAAGGTACAAACTATTTTTAAAAGATCAGAAGGATGCGTGTGTGTCTTTTGAACTTGCTGCCAACCTGGCAGTGTTTCGGGCTCACGGTGTGCACGGTGCTGAGGCAAAGCAGGGGCCCCGCCGTGGTGTGTCAGAGGGCGCAGTGTCTGCCTTGGCAGCTCCGAGTGGAAGGCAGGTGCCTACGCCAGCACTGGAAGCTCAGAGGGCAGCATAGGCAGGAAGATGCCATACCACTGGGAGGGGGTGCCCACCCAGAGGGAAGGCCTGGCCTGCCCTGCTCCAGGCTCAGACAGGTCATGAAACAGCAGGGATGGGACAATGATGCGGAAGCACCTGGGCCTGCAGGGACTCTGTCTCACCTTTACCTCCCACAGCCTCCAGGCCTGGGACGCGCAGTCCAGGCCTGGACATCTTGCCTTGAAGCACTCGGGCGGAGGTGCAGAGGGCCGCTCAGATCACTCACCTGCAGGGACAGTTCTCCCCTCCCTATGTGGAGGCCCCACGGTCCTTCTTGGGAAGCTCCTTCCGCACAGGAAAGGAGCCTTGGGCAGGACAACACGGTAGTGGTTCCAAGGCCCTGAGCAAACGGAAATCTCCCAGGAAAAGGCTCCATAGCAGCCGGGTGGCTTCCCTCCATCTCCCCGCTGCTGGCTGGAGGCCTAAAGAATGCTGGAGCCCAACACCCGGGACGCCAAGTCTGCCCAGCACAGCGGCCAGCCGGCAGCCAGCACGGCCTCGCGCTGCGGCTCGGCCGCAGTCAGTCCACCGTCCTTCCCCTGACTGGACGGGGCACAGGTGAGGGTCACACAAAACACCGCGTACCCCTGCCACTCAGGACAGACATTTCAGGCCAGGCTTCCAAGACACTCAGCAGCAGTAATAAGAGGCAGCAATTCCTGTGTCTGTCTGCCCTCTAAACGTTAGGAAGGCTCTTAATTTTACAGCAGGTAAAAGCTCTTCCTTCTTGGCTCCAACCATTGAGATTTCATAAAGCTTACACATCAAAGTGACCGCTGAAAATTATCTGCACTTACAAGTCACCCACGTGCCGTATTTAATGTCAGCATGCGGGGCAACCACAGCGGAGCTCGGAGTGCCAGGCGTGCAGTGAGTCTCCAGCTGTGACAGTGGGCACAGCAAAAACCAAGACAGGGAACAGATGTGATTTTCTTAAAATTACAAAGGGACACACTGGTGTCAGAGCCCCGTTAATTACTGCAGCACTTCAGAACTTAATTTACCAACATTTCATTTTAGGAAGGCTCTTTATAAAATTTATTCAAGTTGTCAAGAAGTGAGGTGAAAATATGAAAAAACAATATACGTGTAAGTAATTTTTGATATTCACTAAAAGTAAATATGCAATTTTATACAGTGTCACTTAACATATCAATCTTTAATAAACTTAGGTATACAGAAATAAAAACGCAAGCATACTTTCTCGTACACTTTCAATTGCGAGACAGAGATTCGAATGTGACGCAGTTCCTGTGACACAAGGGGCAAGCCGACACCCACGGGGTTCCTTCCACGAGGGCGAATTCACACCTGTCAGGCGGGCTCTGGGCTTTCAGGGAGCCCCGGACTTTGGCTCCTGACTGCCGAGCCCTGAGCCCTGTGATGACAGGCTCCCCGGCAGGCCCCAGGTTCCTCACAGGCACGCACAGGCTCCCGGCTGAGGAAGAGGAGCCCCACTGGGCACAAGGGGACCGTACAGCCAGAAGCCCACAGATTCCCCTGGGCCACCCACACTGGTGCCCTCAACCAAGTGCTCCCGCATCTTTCCTGCAAATCCCGAAGTCAAACTCTGCTTCTAGCCCCTCTTCAGACAGGGCACAGAATGGGGCCCTGGAGCCCCAGCCGGCCTTCCCCAGCCCCTCCTGACAGGCGGCTTCCCTCACACTTTGAGCTTCGCCAACAAAGAGATCACACGCTCCCTCCCAGGCAGAGGTGACCAGAACCTGGAACACAGGTGCAGCCCCCGGACCTAAAGGCTTCACCAACTCCAGTGCAAATGCCATACCTGACGATTTCTTACCAGCTCAGGAAGTGCCCCCAGGAGGGGAGGAGCCTGGGAGAAATGGCTGCCAGGCTATCTGCCGTCTCGGGCTCGGCTGTGAAGCCACC